>NC_086124.1:6610000-6929285 GCF_963921235.1 Mobula hypostoma
GAGATCCCGATCCTGCAGTGCGCACCGGTGCCAGGGTGTTGAAACCTTTCTGCCGGTTGCCTCAACACTCAGAGCATCCATCAGTGTGCTAACCTGGACCTCCGTATGTAAAAGATATTGATTTATTTTATTTGTCAAGTGGACTGCAAAAGTTTGAAACGTACGCTGAAATGCGTCACTCGCGTCAGGGACCAGCGCGGTTCCAAGGGTGAGCTGGGGGCAGCCCGCAAGTGCCGCCATCCTTCTAGCCTGCCCGCGACTCGCTAACCCTAACCCGTACATCCTTGGAATGCGGGAGGAAACCGGAGCACCCGGAGGGAATCCACGCAGTCACAGGGCAAGCGTTCAAAGCCCATTACAGACAGCGGCGGAACTGAACCCAGGTCACTGGCGATGTAAAAGCATTACAATAGTCGCTACGCTATCATATCTTTTTTAGGTTAGTTTAGATTCAACCTTATTGTCATTGTGCCAAGTACAGATACAAAGCCAATGAAATGCATTTAGCATCTGACCAGAAATGCAAAGAATAGTGTTATTTACAAAATAACTGCGAATAACAGAACTGCTACAGCACACAAATATAAAAGTACTGAGACAGTACAATACGGGTGCAATACTGCTTCGTGCTGTGATGAGAGGTTCAGCAGGGTCACCAGATTGATTCCTGGGATGGCAGGACTTTCATATAATGAAAGACTGGATCGACTAGGCTTATACTCGTTGGAATTTAGAAGATTGAGGGGGCATCTTATTGAAACGTATAAAATCCTAAAGGGATTGGACAGGCTAGATGCAGGAAGATTGTTCCTGATGTTGGGGAAGTCCAGAACGAGGGGTCACAGTTTGAGGATAGAGGGGAAGCCTTTTAGGACCGAGATTAGGAAAAACTTCTTCACACAGAGAGTGGTGAATCTCTGGAATTCTCTGCCACAGGAAACAGTTGAGGCCAGTTCATTAGCTATATTTAAGAGGGAGTTAGATGTGGCTAAAGGGATCAGGGGGTATGGAGAGAAGGCAGGTACAGGGTTCTGAGTTGGATGATCAGCCATGATCGTACTGAATGGCGGTGCAGGCTTTAAGGGCCGAATGGCCTACTCCTGCACCTATTTTCTATTATTTTCTATGTCACAGCCTCAGGGAAGAAGCTCCTGTAGCGCCTACCGGATGGGAGGAGAGTAAAAAGTCCATGGTTAGGGTGAGATGCATCCCTGATAATGCTTTTCGCCCTGCCCAGGCAGCGTTTATGGTAGATGTTCTCAATGGTGGGCAATTGGGTGCCGATAATCCACTGGGCAGTTTTCACCACACACTGGAGCACTTATTGGCTGTTATGCTGCTGGCGTTTAGAGCAGCAATGAAGATCCTCCATCTCTGTCCGCATAGGATTCTTCATCGCTGTTTCCATAACTATTGTATTTTGACCAGTCAGGGTTATTAATCCTGAGCTGAACCCCCGAACCTGGAGGACCGGTGGACCACTCTTAGTCTGGCCTCTACCCTTTGATGTGTCTGGCATGGGTGACCTGACCAAGAGCCAAAGCATAAAACCCTGACTCCAGCCAACATAGCTCTCCAGGTTATTGAGACATGCAAGCCTCCACACCCTACAGCAAGTTTGTGGTCCTCTTGGAGGACTATGCATCCATGGTGTCCTACCTGTGTCAGCCTACAACATTCAGACCTGGAGTAAGGCCAGTTCCACATACTTTTAAATTCCTCGATGTTATCAAGTCGGGGGATCTGTCCCGCACCCAGAACGTAAGTGCCGTTATGAAGACAGCACAACAGTGCCTCTACTTCATTGGAAGCTTGCGAAGAAGATTCAGCATGTCAGCTAAAACTTTGACAAACTTCTCTGGATGTGTGGTGGAGAGTAAATTGACCGGCTGCGTCACGGCCTGGTATGGAAACACCCATGTCCTTGAATGGAAAATCCTACAAAAAAGCGTCGATACGGCCCAGACCATCTCAGGTAAAGCCCTCGCCACAACTGAGTACGTTTTTTTTTAAGCGTGTCGTACCAGACACTCAGCCATTCTTGTCTGGCACGTGGTGTCAGGATTAGCCGGGTCACGTTATGAACGTTCCTGACTCGACCCCTGTATTTTTTACGAGGTCGAGTGGCTAGCTCAATACTCAACTGGGCACAGGTGGAAAGCGTGCTTGGAGGTGGCCCGACCTGGATTCCAACTCGGGAACCTTCGCTCCAGAGTCCGGCGCTGATCTCACTGCGCCACCAGCCAGCAACTGAGTATATGTTAGCATTCATCTCGAAAGGACTGGAATATAAAAACAAGGATGTAATGCTGAGGCTTTAGAAAGCATTGGAGTACATTCAGTTGTGTTAACTTTGTTGTTTTTTTGTGTATAAATCTGTAGCACCGTTGCCCCTAGCCAGCCAGTGGTATAGTGGCATCAGCCCCGGACTTTGAGGTGAGCGGTCCCGGGTTCCAATCTGGCCGGCTCCTTGCGCGCTTCCCATCCGTGCTGGGTTGAGCGTCAAGCTAGCAACTCAGCCTCAGAGAAAAACAGACAAATGCTAAGGAAAAGGCAAACAATAAATACCCCAAGGTGTGAAAAAAGGAAGAACAAGAGTCGCACACTCATGTGTCCTACTGGGGTTATGCACTAATAGCAGGCTTCCCACCAAACCTAGCCTCCCCCTGTCCAGTAACAGAAGAACACTGCAGTGTGGTCCTTTCCCACCCAGCCCTTGTGTTGGGCCAGTTACCTTTTACGCTGTGTGTCAGTGATTTGGATGCTGCAATTGTTGGCTTTGCAGCCAAGTTTCTTGATGATATGAGGATAGGTGGAGGGGCAGGTGGCGCTGAGGAAGCAGGGAGTCTGCAGAGGACTTGGACAGATTAGCAGAATGGGCAAAGAACTGGCAGATGGAACACAGTGTATGGGCTGTGCACTGCGGTAGAACGACTAAAGGTGGAGATGATTTTCTAAGTGGGGAGTGAACCTAGAAATGAAAGGTGTAACAGGGTTTGAGAGTCTTAGTACAGGATTCCCTAACTGTTAACTTGCTGGTTGAGTCTCGCTGTGAAATGGGGACACCCCTTTTTCCCTTATTAGGGAGAGAGAGAGCCTGCGGTAGGTCAAATACCGGGTGAATGAGTAGTCTTTGGGGTACTGCAAGTCTGTGTCTTTATTGATGCTTTGCTGCATGCCTGAGTGCTCGATGGGGGGGTGCCGATTCTTTTTGCTGGTGGTGGGGGGGGGTCGTTGCTTTGCTGCTGCTTGTGTGTGGGTGGGGAAAGCTGGGGGGGGCTTTGGGGTTCTAACATTTAACTGCCATTCATTCTCTGGGGCACTCCTCTGTTTTCGTGGATGTTTGCAAAGAAAAAGAATTTCAGGATGTATACCGTATACGTTTCTCTGACATTAAATGTACCTATTGAAACCTACTGAGTCGGTGGTAAGGAAGGCAAATGCAATGTTAGCATTCATTTCGAGGGGATGGGGATGTGATGCTCAGACTTTGGAAGGCATTGGTCAAACCATATTCGGACTATTGTGAGTAATTTTGGGCCCTGTATCTAAGAAAGGATGTGCTAGCATTGGGGTCCAGAGGAGGTTTACAAGAATGAGCCCAGGAATGAAAGGGTTAATATTTGATGGCTCTGGGCCTGTTCTTCCTGGAGATTAGAAGAATGAAGGGGTTGGGGGGGGTGGATCTCATCAAAGGCCTAGATAGTGGGAGAGGCAAGGACCAGAGGGCACAGCCTCTGGTTGGAAGAATGCCCCTTGATAACAGAGATGACGCTGAATTTCTTTAGCCAGAGGGTGGTGAATCTGTGGAATCGTTGCAACATATTATATGTTGTAACCGGGTCACCTGTCTGGACACGCCCCTCTGCTGACTGCCCCTGTGGCTCCTCCCACAGATCCCTGAATAAAGGTGATTGGGCCTTGGCTCCTCCTCTCAGTCCAGGGGCTGGAGGTCACATTTTACTGCTAATAAAAGCCTTTCAGTATTTACCCTACTTCCAGTCTTTTGGAGTTATTGATGGTGCGTCAGGGGGCCAAGTCCTTGGGTGTTTTTAAAGCAGGGGTTGACAGATTCTTGATTAGTCAGGGCATCATGGGTTTCGAGGAGAAGAGAGGAGAATGGGGGTTCAAGAGGGAAAATAAATGAGCCATGATAGAATGGCGGAGACTCGACGGGCCGAATGGCCTGATTCTGCTCTTGTGTCTGCCGTCAGATTTCAGGTGGTTTCAATTTCCTTTGTGTTTACATTAGTAATGAGATGCACAAGGAAAATACAGGCAGTCTCAACCCTGCGTGCCCTCCGGGTGTGCGGGTACGATCTGGAAAGCGCAAACACAAAGATCGGCTGAGAATTCAAAGGACCAATTTCCCGCAGGATCCCCGGCGTGGGAAGTCTCCCGCCCCCCCCTTCCAACTCATCGTTGGGGGTGTGATCACTCAAGTTTGCACCCAGAACCGACTCTCTCACCAACAAATTCATCACTAACAAGTATGATCACACAGTGGCAGACGGGACACCTCCGAAAAGCTCTTGGATGTGATCCCCAGCAGAAACATCGCGCATTCCGGAATTTCCATTACTGTCCCCGGCCGAGAACCGAACCGTGCGCTATCGAACTCCACGGCGCTGGCCTGTTTTTCCCTCACCTTGCCCTTAAAAGATGTTTCTTTTTTTTTTCCAAAACAAAAATAACAGCTTTGCAAACCTTGCGCCGAATGAACAACAATACGCCCATTCAACGATACGCGCTCACAATGCCGCATCCCCTTCGTAACACTGTTACGACACCTCTCTTTTTTTAAATCTTGCAATGCTAGCAAGCGATAAGCGAACAAAAAAAACCCATTGGCTTAATCCATTGATGGAACGAAAATTTAAAAAAAAACTGCTCGCATAACTAACTCCTTTATATTTGGAGGTTGGTCTGTGATTGGACAACACAGTCCAGCCAAATAAGGAATAATATTAGTTGTCAAAATAAGTGCCGAGTGGGTTAAAGTTGTGCGGGGACCTTAAAAAGTTACTATTTATTTCCCCCCAAAAAAACATTGCAATGCACATTGCTTTAAAAAGTGAGAGCGCAATTTTCAAATGGGTTGCCATAGTTTGCAAGTCCTCTTCTTAAAACCACAACACAGCGCCTTGATTCCTAGCTCCCAGTCGTTCCAGTAATTTGCCTGGGGGGGAGGAGGGCGTCTTATTACGATCCTTGCATCCGCCACATTGGTGGGGAATTGGGAGTGAAAATAGGGCTAGAGAACCTTGGCGTTTCCTGCAAAAGAAGCGATCTCCTCTCGCAATTTAGGCATTAAAAAAAAAATTGCCCGAGCGATACAGTCAGGAAACTCGGGAGGGAAATGATTGGCCCGTGAAAAGGTAAACAGGAGGTTTATTAATACAAGGAGCAGCCAATCGCGGCCATGCACAGGACGTTTGGCGTTTGGGAAACCCCTCCCCTCGTGCACCCTATCGTGCACTATATAATCTGCTGTTGACCCACTAACAGGAGGCGCGTTTCAGCAGACGGATATCGGAGTGTGTCAACAATTACTGTAATGTGCGAGCACAGAGGCTGAATTTTCGGAGGAGATCGTGGTTCACGGTTCCTGTGTGCAGTCTTTTTCTTTAACCGAGCTAAGGTAGGTTTTAAAAGAATTTTCCTTGCACTTTTGGACAGTCCTTTAATGCAAATGTTTAACTGCGCTTAGACCTGACTTGCTCGTTAGGGAAACTCTATTTGTAAAAAAAAATATTTATACCGATTGATTTTTTTTTTAAAAAAGGAGGGAATGGCCGGCAGAAACAAAAAGTTGGGTGTTGTTTTCGGAGCGTCTTTTAGTGTTGTAGCAATATGTGGTTTGATGCGGGGTGACAGTGTTTGTTTTTTTTTCGCAGCTGCGAGAAATGGCAGATCACATCATGATGTCGGTGAATCCCGGGCGATTTCCCGACGGCACGAACGGACTTCAGAACTATCGCATGGGTATCAACGGACTGCAGAACTCCCAACATGCGCAGCCCGGGCTGAGGCGAGATCACCCGGGCGCCCAGCTCCTGCACTACGGCGGGGCCAACGTGGATGCGAGCGGGGGCATGAGGTCCCGTCCCGGGCTGGGGAATATGACCGGGCAAATGAACCATCACCCGATGTCTAACGTGATGTACAACGGCCAGCAGCAGCAGCAGCAATTCCTGGAAAATCTGAGTCCGCAGCAGTTAATGGCCACGGTGCATCTGCAGAAACTGAACAACCAGTACCACGGCCATCCGCTGATTGGCGTGAATAATGGGATGGTTCAGAGTAGCCAACAGTTTCGGGGTGCCCTGAACCAGAGTCAGCTGCCCGGCATCCAACACGCAGCGGCCCCTTCCCTCTCTTTGAACGTTATGGACACCGATCTGATCGACGAGGAGGTGTTGACATCGCTTGTACTCGAGCTGGGCTTGGATCGTATTCAAGAACTGCCCGAGCTCTGGCTGGGACAGAACGAGTTCGATTTCATATCAGATTTTGTCCATAAACAGCAGCCGAGTACTGTGAGCTGCTGAGAGAGAGAGGGAGAGAGAGCCTGGCACGCTGGGACGGCAACGATCGTTTTGGATCGCCGGTTACAAGCATCGGAAATAATTGCACTGTAAAGGGTCGACGACTCCTTTTTATTTTGGAGAGTGTTGGGACTTCAGCTGCAAATGCCCAGCAGCGCTGCTGTTAGAGACATCTGCCCCTTTGTGTGTGTGAGTGTGAGTGGGTGAGTGTGTGTGTGTGTGTGTTCATTCAAAATCCGCACGTTTCACGAAGAAAAAAAATCTGCATCAAAAAAAATTCCCACGATTGTTTGAAGCGATTTTAAACTGATTCATTAGACCAAAAAAAGGTATAATCACGTCGACTCAATTTAACCCATCTTATTCAATTTATTTTTTTTAAATGCTCTGATTTAGTGGCGCATGAGTTACCTTTTCCCGGATAAGACTATGAGGGGCCTTGTTTCTTTCAGAGTAACAGCCATCCAGCTCGCAAGGATATTGGAGACACCAGTCATAACTTTCCTCATTGTTGCGACGTAAATTGGAAACTCTGACTGCAGCAACAGGGGTATTCAGTGTATTGTGTTTTTAAAAAAAAACAAACTTTAAACCAAGTAGTTGCAGATTGGCACCTCCGGAGCTGTTAATGACTGATACAGTCGTGTATAATTTTAACTATTATGAACAAGACCAATATAAAATAGAATTGTACGTTATGTTTGCTGGATTTTTTTTTGCTTTGGGAGTGCTTACATTTTGTCTATTGCCGGTTGCTACCGCCACCTGCTGTTATGGATAGCAAATTGCAGCTCCTCATTGTTGATCGATGAAGCGAGACTTTTAAAGCAGAACGAAAAAAAATAATAAAGACGTTTCATTTAAAGTTACTCGAACTTTTATTTTTTTTCTCTCATGAATAATTGTCATACTGCTTTAGATCATGACCGACCAGTTAATGTAGCAAAGGTATCTTGCATTGAATAAGAATCAGGTTTAATATCACCTGCATATGTTGTGAAATTGAGAAATGTGTACTCACCAAACTTTTAGGATATTTTGGGAATTGATTTTAAAATGTTACTCTGTTGGAGTCTATTTAATTCTGATTTTTATTTTCAAATTGGAACAAGTTTTCTATTAGTAATAAGTGACAATTTTTTTAAACTGGAATGCCTCTGCCCAAAACTCTCAATCCAGCTGTATCAGGAGAACAATAATATTTCAGAAGGCTTCCTGCAAAAGAGTTTCACCCCAGCCTCTTTATATTGGCCATTTCCTTCCACAGATGCTGCCTGACTCACTGGGTTCTTCCACCTCCTGTGGTGCTCTGCTAGATTACTAAACTGTTACTTAACTGTATGCTGCTAGCCACAGGTGTATAGTTAGTGTATAACTGATTCGATTGCTGATGATAGCGGTGGTATGCTAACAACTGTTTGATACTGTTCTATATTAACTGTTTGTAAATTTTACCCCCCCTCCAAAAAATCACATTAAATGTGATTTGCATGTTGCTGGAATATGAAAATATGCAAAAAGCACTCCTTGGCGCCACAGTTAGCATGGCACTATTACGGCTCAGGATGTTGGAGTTCAATTCCGGAACTGTCCTGTACGTCCTCCCCGCGAACGTGTGGGTTTCCTCTGGGAGCTCGGGTTTCCACCCACAATCCAAAGGTCTTCCACTTAGTTGGTCGTTGTAAATTGTCCTGTGATTAGGCTAGGGTTAAACTGGTGAGTTGCTGGGCCTGTGTCTCTAATTGAGGTGTGTGTGTTGTTTTTTTTGGGGGGGCGGAGAAACTGCAGAAATTTTGAGAATGAAAACCAGATACCAGAATACTCTGCATGTCAGGCAGCATCTGCAGGGAGGGATGCAGTTAATATTTCAAGTCAGCGATACTTTGTCAGGTCGAGTTTTTTTTTTAAATTTATGAATTTAAGGGGCGAACCAAAAGGATGTTTGGGGGGGGGGGAGGCAACCAGCAGAGATTAAATGCCATTGTTGATGCTGCTTGCAGGGGTAAATGTTGGTTAGTTGTAGCTGATGTGGCTGTATAGGATGTGAAGACATTTAGAGGGTTGAGGAGGGGGAGGGGAATGAAACAGGACACCAAACGCTCTACAGTTGCTGGAAAAAAAAAGATTGGATCATTTACTGTCTGTAAAGAGAAGAAAAGCTAAGATAATTACTGGTAGATGGTCTCTCACGGTGACTCGCCAGGTTACGGGAGGGAGAAGGCCGGAGGATGGGGTTGAGAGGTAATAACTCAGCCATGATCGAACAGCAAAGCAGACTTGATGGGCTGAATGGCCTAATTCTGCTCCTATGTCTTGTGCTGTAATCTGTTCCTTGTCTTGTCTGAACCTTCGAGCTCCTGTATCTTTATTGTACAGCGCAGAGGAGGCCTTCTGCCCTCTCGAGCCGCACTGCGCAGCAATCCCCTGATTTAACTTGCCTAATCACAGGACAATTAACAATGATTAATTAACTTACCATCTCTTTACCATGCCACCCCAAGGCTTAGAAGGTGCAGTACTATGCAAACACCATAGGCATGTTTATGTAGCTAGGGTGTTTAAGACTTTTGCATAGTACAGAGACAAGGGGCGTAGATAGTGAACTGTCTGAAACTATTTCCCCAAGTCAGAAATGGTTAATACAAGGGGGCATCATTTTAAGGTGACTGGAGGAAAGTACAGGGGGAGGAATGTCAGAGGATTTGTTTTAACCTAAAGTAGGTAGGAGTGTGATGTGACGGTGGAGGCAGATATATTAAGAATATTTAAGAGATTCTTGTACAAGCATGTGGATGTTAGAAAAATTGAGAGCCTTCAGGGAGGGTAGGGTTAGATTGATCTTGGAATAGGTTGAAAGGTCAGCACAACATTGTGGGCTGAAGGGCCTGTATTGTGCTGCCCTATGTTCTGAATTGGAAGGGTTGGTTGTCTGAAACTGAATTTGGAGATTCAGTTTTGTATTAACTGATTTGTACTAACAGTAACAGGATGCTGCCTGGTTTAGAGAGTATGTGCTATCACGAGAGGCTGGATAAACTTGGGTTGTTTTCTCTGGAGCGTCGGAGGCTGAGGGGAGATCTGATAGAGGTTTATAAGATTGAGAGGTACAGATAGTAGACAGAGTATCTGTTTCCCAGGGTTGAAATGTCTAATACCAGGGAGGATGTTTTGAAGGTGTGAGGGGTAAGTTTTTTTTACTCAGAGTGGTGGATGTCTGGAAATATGCTGCCTGGTCTGGTGGTAGAGACAAATACATTAGAGGCTTTTAACAGATGTTTGGATAGACACATGGAAGTGAGAAAGATGAGGGATATGCACATGGTGTAGGTAGGAGGAACTAGTTTTTGGGTGTTTTTGATTTGCTTTTTTCAGCTGGCTCGGTGCAACATTGAGGGCCAAAGGGCCTGTTCCTGGGCTGTACTGATCTATGTTCTACTAGTGGCAGGACGTGAGCTGTTGTTCCCCTGACTTCGTACAGAGTCAGGAAGGAAATAGAGCTCTAAAGCGACTGGTGGTGAGAAGTTCAAGGTCGACCTTTGCCATCAGATCAGAAGCATTCAGCAAAAAGCGGACACCCAGGGTGCAGCAAGAAGCAATCTGCAGCACACCCCAGCTCCGGCTGTTCCTTCTTCCTGAGCTTCATTGGGTTTCTCTGACACAGGTTAACGCTGACTGTATAACACCTAAATGGAAATATTTGGATGGCGGTACGGAGAGGGGCAAAGGGACAGCTCCTTTTCAGAATGTCATAACTGTGGCTCCGATTTAGTTGTATTTTTTTTTTAGGTTTACCCACTCACTGGGCGTTATGCCGCAATGAAGATCTTCCATCTCTGGCGGTGTTCAGAACTTCTTCCATCGTGTCAGTACCCTCCTCTCAGTTTTCACTGTCAGTCATGCAAGTCCCGGGTGGAGACTCCGGAATACTGTCGCACTCGGACGTAGAAGGATTCTTCATTGCTGTTTCTGTAACAACTTTCTTTTACTAGTCAGGGTTGTTCGACCTGAGATGACCTCGCCTCAACTTGGAGGTCCAGTGGACCACTCTTAGTCTGGCCTCTGCCCTTTGACCTGTCTGGCATGGGTGACCCTACCAAAAGCCAAAGAACAAAGCCCTGACTCCAGCCAACAGAGCTCCCCCGGTCACTGAGGCACGCAAGCCTCCAAACCCAATGAGAAGGTTGTGGTCCTCCTTGAGGTTGTCTTGTTTAAGGTTTGTAGGGATAGTTTTGGGGACAGCGCAGGGACTTGGGGGCCAGTTTGAGTTTAGAGACAGGGTTTGGGGGGGGGCGGTTAAAAGCTCGGGCAGTCATGGAAGAGTTTGGGTCAGAATGCTCCACAGTGGAAGGTCAGCGATTCTGGGGCTCGGGTCGGCGGGCACTGAGGAGGCCAGCGATCTCTCATCCTGTCCGGGTTGTTGTTGTTACTTGTGTTGGTCTGCTGCGTTGGCAGTGGAGTGTCTGAAAACACTTGCGGGCTGTCCCCAGCACAGTGCTGGTTGTTGACGCAAATGACACATTTCACTATGTTTTGGTGTACATGTGACAAATAAATCTCAATCTGCTTGACAAACAAGATGAGTCACGAATAATAACAAGGACTTTGTCAGACCCAGAAGCCGCTTTAATATCACTGGCAGATGTTGTGAAATTTGTTGTTATGCGGTAAGAGTACATTGCAATACATAATAAATTATGGTAAGTAGTGTGCGTGTGTATTTGTATAGATGCATCTATTAAATAGTGTAAGTCGAGTAAAAAGAGGGAAAATGCAGTGAAGTAGTGTTCATGGGTTCAATGTCCATTCAGATGGCAGAGGGGAAGAAGCTGTTCCTGAATCGTTGAGTGTGGGTCTTCAGGCTCCTGTACCTCCTCCCTGATGGTAGTAATGAGAAGAGGGGTCTTCAGGCTCCTGACCTCCTCTCTGATGGTAGCAATGAGAAGAGGGCATGTCCTGGGTGATGGGGGTCCTTAATGATGGATGCTGCCTTTTTGAGGCATCGTTCCTTGAGGATGTCCTGGATACTACAGAGGCCGGTCCCCTTGTGATGGAGCTGACTAAGTTCACAACTCTCTGCAGCTTATTCTGATCCTGTGTTGTAGCTCTCCCCCGCCACCCACACCAGACGGTGACGCAGCCAGTTAGAATGCTCTCCACAGTACATCTGTAGAAACCTGCGAGTGTCTGGTGACCCACCAAATCTCCTCAAACTCCTAATGAAATCTACCCACTGTCGTGCCTGTACAGTGCTGTGGTCTCTACGTTCTGTGACCGACCAGGTGAGCAGGGACTCTAGTTAATACACACAGTGTGGGAGGCAATGTCTGTTCATCACATAGCTTCTGATTCTAATTTATAATACTGTGATTAATAAAAATAACAGCACAGAGAGAAACAATACGGGGATCAAGTGCACTTAAAGCCTTTCAGCATGTATTAAAAACACCTTTGAAGCTAGCGGGGGGAGAGTGTGCGTTTCATAACCTTGACTTTAACTTGCATTCCAGGGAGTTCACGGACCATTTTACTTTTATATCACAGTGCTCCTCCTTAAAGCAGCAATTGAGAATGTTAATCCAAATGTGGAATGTTTTGGTTCTGAATGTATTTTTTAAAAAAAAAAGAACTTTCTTACCATTTTGGGCTTTGGTCATGTTTTGACCTTGTGTGCTTTGATTCGTAATGGTATCACCAGTATAGGAACACCAATGCCTGGGGAAGAAGAAGCCCACAGAGAAATTTGTCCATCACAGGCAAAACCCTCCCCCACCACTGGGCACCTCTGCAAGGAGCTCTGCCCCTCATCAAGGACCTCCACCACCCAGGTCATCGGGAAGGAGGTACAGGAGCCTCGGGTCGCACGCTGCCAAGTTCAGGGTCAGCCGTCACCCTTCAAGCATCAGGCTCCTGAACCAGTGTGGATAGCTTCACTCACCTCAACAATGAACTGATTCCACCACCGATGGACTCTACAACTCAAAAGTTCTCAATTTTATTCGTTTACTTGTAATTTGCACAGTTTGTCGTCTTTTTGCACGTTTGGCCGTCTTTGCTTCCATGCAGCCTTTCCCTGATTCTGTTGCGTCTCTTTGTTCTACTGTGAATGCCCGCAAGAAAACAAAGCTCAGGGTCGTAAACGGTGACGTGTACTTTGGTTTTGACTTTGGCTTCAAAAAATGGAAGTGATTCTCATTGTCTTTGGTGTCCTTGGGCTTCTGTGTTGGAGAGGGCTCGTTTTATCAAAGCAGCGATTTACGCCGTTGTCAGGATCACCTGGGTACCTCACCAGAAGCGAAGCACTGTAGTTTAAGAATGTTGGAAGCAGTCAAACACCTAATGGCAGCTACCGTTCCTGTGTGCACTTAAAAACCTGGAAAATACATTTTGGCAGGTGCGCTCAATACCTGAAAAGTTTAAAGTACTTGTGTGTTTCCAAATACCATGAGATCCGTTTTTGTTTTTGCAGGCCTTGCAGGAAAATAAAGAAATACAATAAAATTAATGAAAAACGATACATAAACAAAGACTAACAAACAACCAATGTACAGAGGAGATTTACTAAAATGTTGCCTGGGTTTCATCTTCGAAGTTGAACAAGTTAGGTCTTTATTGTTTGGAGTGTAGAAGGTTGAGGGGGGGACTTGATAGAGGTGTTTAAAATTATGAGGGGGATTGATAGAGTTGACATGGATAGGCTTTTTCCATTGAGAGTGGAGGAGATTCAAGCGAGGACATGAGTTGAGAGTTAAAGGGCAAAAGTTTAGGGGTAACATGAGGGGGAATTCTTTACTCAGAGAGTGGTAGCTGTGTGGAACAAGCTTCCAGCAGAAGTGGTTGAGGCAGGTTCAATGTTGTCGTTTAAAGTTAAATTGGACAGGAAAGGAATGGAGAGTTATGGGCCGAGTGCAGGTCGGTGGGACTAGGTGAGAGTAAGAGTTCGGCACGGACTAGAAGGGCCGAGATGGCCTGTTTCCGTGCTGTAATTGTTATATGGTTATAAGAAGACAGTCTGTGTAAATTAAAAGTAATACTGAGAATGCGAGTGGTAACAAGCCCTTGAAAGTGAGTCTGCAGGTGATAGAACCAGTTCAGAGTTGTGGTGAGTGAAGTTATCCACACTGGTTCGGGAGCCTGATGCTTGTGGGGTAATAACTGTTCCTGAACCCGATAGTGTGGGACCTAAGACTTCTGCACCTGCTTCTCGATGGTAGTCGTGAGAAGAGAGCATAGCTTGGTAGACGACGGGCCTTAATGATGGATGCTGCTTTCTTGTGGCAGTTCTCCTTGTATGTAAACCATAAGATATAGAAGCAGAATTAGGCCGTTTGACTTATTGAGTCTGCTCCGCAAATGTGCTCAATGGAAGGAAAGGTTTTGCCTGTGATGAACTGGGCTATATCCAGCCTGGTGGCATGAGCTTCGATTTCTCAACCTCCTGGTAATTGCCCCCCCCCCCACCTCATCACCATTCCCCATTTGTTTCCCTCTCTCACCTTATCTCCTTACCTGCCCATCAGGTGCTCCTCCCCCCCCGCTTCCCTTTTCTCCACGGTCTTTTACCCCCTCCTCTCAGATTCCTCCTTCTCCAGCCCTTTACCTCTTTCACCACTCAACTTCCCAGCTCTTTACTTCACCCCCTCCCCCTTCTCCTGGTCTCGCCTATCACCTGCCACCTCGTATTTCTTCCTCCCCTCCAAACCACCTTCTTACTGAATTCTATTTATTATAAATTGCACATTGTACATCCAGATGAAGACGTAACGCAAAGATTTTTACTCCTCATGTATATGAAGGATGTGAGTAATAAAATCAATTCAATTCAATCCCAGTCCTAACGAAGGGACTTGGCCTAAAACATTGACTGTTTGCTCTTTTACACAGATGCTGAGTTCCTCCAGCATTCTGTGTGAGTTACTTGGATTTCCAGCATCTGCAGATCTTCTCGCGTTTGCACCACTTTCTGGAGCCTATTCCTTTCCTGGACGTTGGTGTTTCCGTGCCTGACCGTGACGCAAACAGTTCGGATCCTCTCCGCCGTGCAGCTGCAGGAGTTCGTCAAAGTTTTAGACGCCGCGTTGAATCTGCCCGAACTTCGAAGAATGTAGAGATGCTGCCGTGCTTTCTTTGCGATGACACAATTGCAAAATCATTCTACTTCCTCAACAGAGGACGGTTTTTGGTGATGTGGCAAATCTACTGAAACTCCTCTCAAAGTGGAGGGGCTGTCGTGCTCTCGTTGGGAAGGCATCAGTGCACTGGGCTGAGGACTGATCCTCCACTAGCAAGGTTCAAAGTTAATGTTTACTCAAGGTGTGGCATAGGTCGCCATATGCAATACTGAAATCCATTTTCTTGCAGGCAGTCACAATAGAACGAAGAAATACAATAGAATCATTGAAAAACTGCATGTAAACAAAGACTGAACCACAACCAAAAGAAAACAAAATGTGCAGATTTTTAAAAAATGCAGACACACCCCTTCCAGGATGTCCCGAACACCTGGTAACTAATGAGGTACTTTGAAACGTGTACCCACTATTGAATCTGGCTTACAAAAGCTAAATGTGGAAGCAGCACTGCGTGGCCGCTGATTCATCGCGATCTTTTAATAGCAGCACGGTAGCTTAGCAATTATTGCAACACTTTACAGCACCAGCATTCGGAAGATTGTGGGGGGGGGGCAACTTCTGCCGCTCCCTATGAGGGGTCTGTATGCTGGTCATTCCAAAGACCTATGCGTTGGAGTTAGAAAGTTCCTGGCACGCTACGTTGGTGCTGGCTCTTGAACAAAACAGGATAACCGTGCTCATCTATTGAGATGTTCCCACAACCACTCTTTATCTCGTCATCTCATGCTCTCGTTATTTATTGCTATTTATTTATCTTTGCATTTGCACAGCTTGTTGTCTTCTGCTCCCTGATTGATCTTTCATTGACCCTGTTGTAGTTACTATTCCACGGCACTCTGCAGAACTCAGGGTTGTATGTGGTGACATATATGTACTCCAGTAATAAAGGTTGCTTTGAACTTCGAACTTTGGAAGAATGGTGACACTGCTGGGCTGCTCCCCGTACACCCTTGGACTGTGTTGGCCGTGGGCACAGCCAGTGTGTTTCACTGTATGTTTCGATATTTCGATGCATGTGACAAATAAAGTTAAACTTTGATAGTGTGACTTTTTTTTGCTTATGTTGTGCACTGTGTGCCCCCTCGATCTCGAGGCTGTTCCTTTATATGCGAGGCAACACACACAAAGTGCTGGGGGAGCTCAGCAGGGGTCAGGCCACATCTACGGAGAGGAATAAACAGTCGACCGTTTTGGGCCGAGACCCTTGCTTGGGACTGGAGGGGAAGGGGGAAGAGGCCAGAGTGAAAAGGACGGGGCTGGGGGTGGGGGGAGAGAGGATAGCTGGAAGATGATAGGTGAAACCAGGTGGGGAATGGAGAGGAGTGGGGACCATAGGGGAAAGGGAAGGGGTAGAGCCCTGGGAGAGGTGAGAAGAGGTAGGAGGCCAGAGTGGGGAATAGAAGAAGAGGAATGGGGGGAATTTTTTGACTGTAAGGTACTCTTAATGTTGCTTATGCCCGCTATTCACAAGTCAATTCCATAATGTTGCCTTATGAAAATTAAGGTAGGCTGATGTTCATAATTAGCGTATTTTCATGAAGCCTCACTGGTGACTAACATTACTCGGGTGCAACAGAATGAAATGAATGAGGGATTTAGTGCAGCTGATGTTTCCCTCAATAATTTGACTCTGACTTGTTTTCAATGCAAATCTGCTAGTAGTGAAAAATAACTCTGTACTTTAACCCTTTTAAGTCCTTATGGGAAACATTTGATTTCATATTTCTCCTGCATCTCACAAACAGCTACACGAAACCACCGCCTTCCTGTTTTGACCTGCACCTACAGGAAATATGAGCAACCTTAACGTGGGGCCAAGATAAACTATTTCTTCAAATCTAGAAATGGAGATCTGTGTTTGAAAAGAAAACCCCACAGAATATTGGCGGATATATTGTTTTTCTTTCATAAGGCTGCTGAAAAGTTTCATTAAACTTAGAGGAAGGAAGACGCAATGATATACATTAACAGGTCAAAATCCTCCAACAGAAATTCCCTGAAATTGCTTAAGGGCTGTGCTCTTTATTTGTCATCATCATTATGAGCCGTGCCATGTGACATCATCATTGTGAGTCATGTTGTATGACGTGGGCGATCATGGTGTATTGAAAATGACTGTTCTTGGTCTTGACGAATTTTTCCATCGCATTATTCTTCTGGGCAGTATCTCTACAAGACAGGTGACCCCAGCCATTATCAATACTCCTCAGAGATTGTCTGCCTGGCGTCAGTGGTCGCGTAACCAAGTCTTGTGATGTGCACCAGCTGCTCATGTGACCATCCACCATCTGCTCCCATGGGCTTCACATGACCCTGATAGCGGGGGTGGGGAGGCGGAGGCAAGCTAACCCAGGTTCACCTGCATGTTAGCGGAGGGAAGGAGATTCACTTCACACTGGGTCCCCTCTTCTCTACCAAAGGAGGTGTAAAGTGCTTCTTCCCTCCAACACACGCACACACGCACACAAAATGCTGGAGGAACCCAGCAGGTCAGACAGCATCTATGGAAATGAATAAGCAGTTAATATTTCGAGCCGAGACCCTTCATCAGGGCTAGGAAGGAAGGGGGAAGGCATCAGATTGAAAGGGCAGAAGATACTTTATGCTTTATACTTTATTGTCGCCAAACAATTGATACTAGAACATACAATCATCATAGCGGTATTTGATTCAGCGCTTCCTGCTCCCTGGATTACAAACCGATAGTAAATATTAACAATTTAAATTATAAATCATAAATAGAAAATATAAAAATGGAAAGTAAGATAGTGCAAAAAAAAACAGGATGCAGGTCCGGATATTTGGAGGGTACAGCCCAGATCCGGGTCAGGATCCATTCAGCAGTCTTATCACAGTTGGAAAGAAGCTGTTCCCAAATCTGGCCGTACGAGTCTTCAAGCTCCTGAGCCTTCTCCCAGAGGGAAGAGGGACGAAGAGTGTGTTGGCTGGGTGGGTCGTGCCCTTGATTGTCCTGGCGGGAAAGGAGGACAGCTGGAAGTTGATAGGTGAAGCCAGCTGGTTAGGAAAGGTAAAGGGCTGGAGAGGAAGGACTCTGATAGGAGAGGAGAGTGGACCATAGGAGAAAGGGAAGCAGGAGGGGACCTAGTGGGAGATGATAGGCAGGTGAAAGATCAGAGTGGGCAATAGAGGAGGTGGGTGGGGGAGAAAGGAAATATTTTTACCGGAACAAGAAATCGATGTTCATGCCATCAGGTTGGAGGCTACCCAGATGGAATATAAGGTGTTGCTCCTCCATCCTGGGGATGGCCTCATCTTGGAGCAAGAGGAGGCCATGGACCGACATGCCAGAACATGAATAGGAATTGTAATTAAAACGTTCAGCCACCGGGAAGTCCCACTTGTGGCGGATGGAGCGGTCCCCCGGTTTACGCCCGGTCGCACCGACGTAGAGGAGGCCGCATCGGGAGTACCGGACGCAGTAGGCGACCCCAGCAGATTGGAAAGGTCGGTAAGGACTCTGTAGGTTCTCCCTGTGACCACATCGGCTTCCCCCAGGTGCTCCAGTTTCCTCCCAACTTCCAAAGGTGTGCAGGTTACGGTCAGTGAGTCGTGGGGATGCTACGTTAGCACCGGGGGAGGGAGGCGTGGCGACACTCGCAGGCTGCCCCCAGCGCATCCCTCAGACTGAGTCGGTTGTTGACGCAAACACTGTACGCTTTGATGTTTTGATGTACATGACAAATAAAACCAACCAATGTAGATAATGGATTTGTTTACATGATATTCCTATTGCTGCTGGAGGATGATTATATTGCTTTACAGCCCTTCTCCCTACTAACCAGAGCAACACAACACAAAATACCGGAGGAACTCAGCAGGTCAGGCAGCATCTATGGGGAGGAATAAACAGTCGACATTTCGGGCCAAGACCCTTCATCAGGACTGGAAAGGAAGGCGGTGGTGGTGGAAGACGTGTGTGTTGTCTTGGATTTCTAGCATCTGCATAGTCTCTTGTACTTATCAGTAGTAACCATTTGTGAACACTGTGAAAATCTCCATGCAGTCATAGAGTAATAAATAAAAACACAACAGGGCACATATGTTTACAATGGGAAACAGTTGATAATGAAGTTTTAAGTTACAAGCTCTGAGCAGAAGTAGGGCAACAGCGCCTCCCCTGGGCAGAGAGTGTATCACACCAGAGTGGAGCAGCAAACCAGAGAAAATCTGCAGATGCTGGAAATCCGAGCAACACACACACAAAGTTCTGGAGGAACTCAGCAGGCCAGGCAGCATCTGTGGAAAAGAGTACAGGCGACATTTTGGGGCGAGACCCTTCAGCAGGACTGGAAAGGCAGAATTAAAAAGTGGCGTGGAGTGCAAGGAGGATGGCTGGAAGGTGAGAGGTGAAGCCAGGTGGGTGGGAAAGGTCAAGGGCTGGAGAGGAAGGAAGCTGACAGGAGAGGAGAGTGGACCATAGGAGGAAAGGAAGAAGGAGGGGCCCTCGGACAAGATTATAGGCCGGTGAAGAGAAGGGTTGAGAGGCCAGAGTGGGGAATAGAAGAAGAGCGAAGGAGGAGGGTGGAAGATTACTAGATGGAGGAATCAATGAACATGCCACTAGGTTGGAGGCCATGTTGAAGGCTGTCAAGATCGGGGTGCTGCTCTTCCTCACCGAGAGTGGCATCATCATAGCAGAGGAGGCCACGGACCGAAATGTCAAAATAGGAATGGAGTGAGGAATTAAAATGGTTGGCCACAATTTTGAAGAACATTCTGACTGATGTGGCGTTTTGATTTCTCTCCTGAAATCTCCAGCTGTGACCTGTTTCTTTCATCTTTCTCAAGCATTTGTAATACTTTCCTTTAAAAATTGCTGGGTTATACAGATGACAAGTGAAACATTCAATAATGACTCTGCTGCTGTCCCTACAGATGCTGCCCGATCTGCTGAGTATTGCCTTCATGTTTATTAATAAGTGAGGCTCTTTATTATTGTTATAAAATACAGCAGGTGGCCATAACATTCACTGATGTTGTCTAAAATTAATCTTAATAGTTTCCGCAAAAAATAAGAGCAGATGGACAGAGAAGAATATAACATACAAGCAGGTCCATCAACCCCACCAGGCAAATGCACACATCTATGCTAATGATATTTACTCTTCTATTCTTTGATGATTAAAATACTTTTCTAGATGCCTCTTAAAAGTTGTGAGAGTATCTGCCCCCACCATCCCATCAGGCAGATTCCAATTGGTCATTCAGTAACTTTTAAAACTTTTTAGACACGCATATCCTAACTAAAAGAGGGAGGAAAGAAGGAGAGTGAAGCAATCTAGGGCATTGCCACTGCTCTTCTGGCCAGTAGCTACTGGCAAGCACTAACAAGGGAAAATCTGCAGGTACTGGAAATCTGCGCAACTCACGCAAAATGCTGGAGGAACTCAGCAAGCCAGGCAGCATCTGTGGAAAAGAAAACAGTCTGTTCGGTAAGCATTAACATTTAGTATTGCCTGGCTACTCCTTCAAATAGGGAAGGAGAGTGTGACAAAGATTTGGAATGATGGAACAGCAGTGTGAAGAGATTTATTACATTGACAGTTCATTATTGCAGACACTGTTTAATTGTTCATTGTCGCAGGTAAGATATATTTTATACTTCCTACTGGTGTCAGAAATAACTTTGTTAAACATCAAAGGTTGAACAGTTTATTTTGGCCATTCATTCATTTCTAATTTTTCTGTTAAATACACAATTTATACTTTATACTTTATTGTCACCAAACAATTGATACTAGAGCATACAATCATCACAGCGATATTTGATTCTGCGCTTCCCGCTCCCTGGATTACCAATATTAAATATTAAAAATACTAAAAATGGTAAAAATTAGTAAATATTAAAAATTTAAATTATAAATCATAAATAGAAAAATGGAAAGTAAGGTCGTGCAAAAAAACCGAGAGGCAGGTCCGGATATTTGGAGGGTACGGCCCAGATCCGGGTCAGGATCCGTTCAGCAGTCTTATCACAGTTGGAAAGAAGCTGTTCCCAAATCTGGCCATACGAGTCTTCAAGCTCCTGAGCCTTCTCCCGGAGGGAAGAGGGGTGAAAAAGTGTGTTGGCTGGGTGGGTCGTGTCCTTGATTATCCTGGCAGCACTGCTCTGACAGCGTGCGGTGTAAAGTGAGTCCAAGGATGGAAGATTGGTTTGTGTGATGTGCTGGGCCGTGTTCACGGTCTTCTGCAGCTTCTTCCGGTCTTGGACAGGACAACTTCCATACCAGGTTGTGATGCACCCTAGAAGAATGCTTTCTGCGGTGCGTCTATAAAAATTACTGAGGGTTTTAGGGGACAGGCCAAATTTCTTTAATTTTCTCAGGAAGTAAAGGCACTGGTGGGCCTTCTTGGCAGTGAACTCTGCTTGGTTGGACCAAGTCAGGTCATTTGTGATATTGACCCCGAGGAACTTAAAGCTTTTGACCTGTTCCACTTGCGCACCACCAATTTATGAATTGCATATTGTGAAAATTGTAAAAATGTCCAAATATTAGAAGTCTAAAACAAAAACAAAAGATGCTGGAAACGCTCAGCATTTGAAACAGAGCTGATGAATCGGATTGAAGACTTTTTGCCAGAATATCTACATATACACTGACAAAAGTCTTCAACCTGGAAGTTTTATTTTATTTCTTTTCCACTGATACAGTCTGATCTGTAGTGTGCCCACAGCATTTCTGACTTGGTTCTTGTTTCAAACTTCCAGCATCAGAAGAAGAGCAACAGCGCCTCTCCTGGCCAGAGAGTATATCACACCTTACGGTGGATTTAAAATGGAAATTGCCCAGTAAAACTGAAAGTTAATCATTGCTGCATTGAGACTTTTTGTTTGCTGAGCAATTTACCTCATTTACTATGAAAGTAATTAAATGAATTAACTCTGATAGGGAAAGCAGCACAACATAAATTCCTCTGATTCTTTTAAAAGCTATGTCATTTTAAAGCAGTCACAAACGTTATTCTATATGCATGATTATGTAAACTGGATTAATACTGTCACAAGTTATTCCTAAATCCGTTTCAGAGTACAGTCAATGCTCCTTGCTGTCTGAAGGCAGATCTTGGAGCTCCATGATGAAATGGTGGAGCAGACTCGATGGGCCAAATGGCCCACTTCTTTTCCTTTATCTCATGATCTTAACTCATCACCTAATCAGCTTGAAGTAAATAATTAAGAGGGTAAGTGCCCAATAGCACTTACATGCACAGTGATGAAATATTTCAGAATCAGGTTTATTATCACCGGCATGTGACAGGAAATTTGTTAACTTAGCAGCATAAGTTCAATGCAATACATAATCCAGCAGACAGTGAGAAATAATAATAATAAATAAAATAAAACGTGATAATAAATAAACAAGTAAATCAATTACGTATATTGAATAGATTTTTAAAAATGTAAAAAAAACAGAAATACTGTATATTTAAAAAAGTGAGGTAGTGTCCAAAGCTTCAAAGTCTATTCAGGAATCAGATGTCAGAGGTGAAGAAGCTGTTCCTGAATTGCTGATGTGTGTGCCTTCAGGCTTCTGTATCTCCTACCTGATGGTAACAGTGAGAAAAGGGCATGCCCTGGGTGCTGGAGGTCCTTAATAATGGACGCTGCCTTTCTGAGACACTACTCCCTAAAGACGTCCTGGGTACTTTGTAGGCTAGTGCCCAAGATGGAGCTGACTAGATTTACAACCTTCTGCAGCTTCTTTCAGTCCTGTGCAGTAGCCCCTCCATACCAGACAGTGATGCAGCCTGCATCATTGACTTTTGAGAGGTTGGTGATGAAACGTATCAACTCCTGCCCGAGACGTGACCTGGATCCACTCCAATTTGCCTGTCAGAGCAACAGGTCCACAGCAGATGCCATCTCATCCCAGGAACATCTGGACAGCAAAGGTGCATGCATCAGAATGCCCTTTATCGACTACAGCTCAGCATTCAATATTATCAACCACTCAAAACGAATCAATAGGCTCCAAGACCTTGGCCTCAATATCCCCTCGTGCAATTGGATCCTGGATTTCCTCACTTGTAGACTCCAGTCAGTTCGGATTGGCAACAACATCTCCTCCACAATCTCCATCAGCACAGTAGCACCACAAGGCTGTGTGCTTAGCCCCCGCTCTGCTCACTTTACACTTATGACTGTGTGGCTAAGCACAGCTCCAATGTCATATTCAAGTCTTCTGACGACACCACTGTCTTTAGCCAAATCAAATGAGGTGAGAGGAATCAGTATGTAGGAGGGAGATTGAAAATCTGGCGGAGGGGTGCCTCACCAACAGTGTCAAGACTAAGGAGCTGATTATCGACTTCAGGGGGAGCAAACCAGTGTCCTCGTCGGGGGATCAGAGGTGGAGAGGGGCAACAAACTTAAATTCCTTGGTATTATTATTTCAGAGGGTCTGTTCTGGGCTCAGCACGTAAATGCAATTATGAAGAAAGCACGGCAGCAGCTCTACTTCCTTAGAAGTTTATGAAGATTCGGTATGACTTCTAAGACTTTGACAAACTTCTATAGATGTGTAGTGGAGAGTACATTGACTGGTTGCATCACATCCTGGTATGGAAACACCAATGCCCTTGAATGCAAATTCCTACAAAAAGCAGTGGATCCATTATAGTCCATCATAGATAAAAACCCTCACCACCATTGAGCACATCTAGACAGAGCACGGTTGAAGAAAAAAACATCCACCATCAAAGACTTCCCGCCACCCAGGTCATGCTCTCTTCTCACTGCTGCCATCAGGAAGAAGGTACAGGAGCCTCAGGACTCACACCACCAGGTTCAGGAACAGTTACTGCCCGTCACCCATCAGGCTCTTGAACCAGAGGGGTAAATTCACTCACCCCATCATTGGTATCAGCGTATCCCTCTTCAATTGGACCCTGGACTTTCTGACTAATAGACCCCAATCAGTTAAGTTAGACAACCTCTCCTCCTCCACTCTCATCCTGAACACCGGCGTGCCTCAAGGCTGTGTGCTGAGCCCTCTTCTGTACTTCCTTTTCACCTATGACTGCGTTCCTGTACACGGTTCTAACTCCATAATCAAGTTTGCAGACGACACCATGGTGGTTGGCCTGATCAGAGGGGATGACGAGACAGCCTACAGGGACGAGGTCCAGCACCTGGCTGCATGGTGTGCCGACAACAATTTGGCCTTTAACACCCAGAAGACCAAGGAGATCATTGTGGACTTCAGGCATGCCAGGAGTCACACTCACGTCCCCATCTACATCAACGGAACTGTAGTGGAGCGTGTATCAAGCTTCAAGTTCCTTGGTGTCCACATTTCCGAGGATCTCACCTGGTCCCTGAACTCCTCCATCCTGATCAAAAAGGCACAACAGCACCTTTATTTCCTGCGGAGCATGAAGAAAGCTCACCTCTGTCCCAGGATACTGATGGACTTTTACCGCTGTACCATTGAGAGCATACTCACCAACTGCATCTCAGTGTGGTATGGCAATTGTCCCATATCGGACCGCAAAGCACTCCAGTGTGTGGTGAAAACTGCCCAGTGGATTATCGGCACCCAATTGCCCACCATTGAGAACATCTACCATAAACGCTGCCTGGGCAGGGCGAAAAGCATTATCAGGGATGCATCTCACCCTAACCATGGACTTTTTACTCTGAGGCTGTGACACTGCTGAACCTCACATCACAGCCCTAAGCAGTATTGCATCCGTATTGTACTGTCTCAGTACTTTTATATTTGTGTGCTGTAGCACTTGTTTTATTCACAGTTATTTTGTAAATAACACTATCCTTTGCATTTCTGGTCAGATGCTAAATGCATTTCATTGACGTTGTATCTGTACTCGGTACAATGACAATAAAGTTGAATCTAATCTAATCTAAGCTAATCTAGGTGTTCCCACAAACTATGGGCTCACTTTCGAAGATCCTCCATCTCATATTCTTGATATTGATTGCTTATTTATTTATTATTCATTCTCTTTTGTATTTGCTCAGTTTGTTGTCTTTTGCACATTGATCGTTTGTCAGTCCTGTTGGGTGCAGTCTTTCATTAATTCTATTGTGCTTCTTATATTTACTGTGCATGCCTGCAAGAAAACAAATCTAAAAAGTTCCATTTTAACTTCATCAGTCCACAGGACTTGTTTCCAAAATGCATCAGGCTTGTTTAGATGTTCTTTTGAACCTTTTGAATAGAACTTTTTGGCTGCAATGAGCAAAGGTATGTTTGGAGGAAAAAGGGTGCAGAATTTCATGAAAAGAACCCCTCTCTATCTGTTAAGCACGGGGGTGGATCGATCATCCTTTGGGCTTGTTTTGCTGCCAGTGGCATGGGGAGCATTTACTGGTAGAGGGAAGAATGAATCCAATTAAATACCAGCAAATTCTGGAAGCAAACATCACACCAACTGTAAAAAAGCCAAAGATGAAAAGAGGATGGCTTCTACAACAGGATAATGAACCTAAACACACCTCAAAATCCACAATGGACTACCTCAAGAGGCGCAAGCTGAAGATTTTGCCATGGCCCTCACAGTCCCCTGACCTAAACATCATCGAGAATCTGTGGATAGACCTCAAAAGAGCAGTGCATGCAAGACAGCCCAAGAATCTCGCAGAACTAGAAGCTTTTTGCAAGGAAGAATGGACAAAAATCCCCCAAACAAGAATTGAATGACTTGGCTGGCTACTGAAAGCGTTTACAAGCTGTGATACTTTCCAAAGGGGGTGTTACTAAGTACTGCCATGCAGGGTGCCCAAACTTTTGCTTCGGGCCCTTTTCCTTTTTAGTTATTTTGAAACTGTAAAAGATGGAAATAAAAAAGTTTTCTTGCTTAAAATATTAAAGAACTGTGTCATCTTTAACTTTATGCCTTTTGGAAATCAGTTCATCTTTTACTCGCTATTCACAGTAACAGAAATTTTGACCAGGGGTGCCCAAACTTTTGCATGCCACTGTATATGAGCCCAAGACTCTAGCACAGTACTGTATATAGTTTGGTAATAAGTTTTGGTTGAACTTTGTCACAGTGCTTGTAAAGGCAGCCGTTACTCCTCACTGCTTTTGTTTTTTTTAAATTTAGTTTGTTATAGTTTTAGCCACGCACTACCATCATCTACTGTGGTTTTGAACCGGGTGTAAACTCCAAACAGGATACAGGTGGATATAAATTTTATAGATGCATCATTCTGAGAGTACAGAGAATTGTCAATACAAAAGTCCTTCAAAGAACTATTGTGCTTAACAAAATAACACAAAGCACTTTCTCACTCTAGAATTTGCATGTGTGATTTTCCTGGTGTCTACCGGAATTTTACAAAGTTCTTGTGACTGGTCTTGTGTTCCTACACAAGGTGGAAAGCAGGGTTTTCAAGGGGAGGGAAATAACAGGTCACGAACTACAATTTTTTTCCGTTATGTTTCATAACCTAAATGCCCTTGAGAATCAGAATCTGAATCAAATCTGTTATCACTGACTCATTGTTAATAGAGAAGAGAAGAAATTAAAATGAACAATTTTAATTATATAAAAGGTAGTGCAGTACATCACATGTAAAACCCTCCCAAACAATTGAGCACATCTACATGAAAAGTTGCCACAGGAAAGCCACATCCATCCTCAGAGATCCTCACTACCAAGGCTATGCTCTTTTCTCCCTGTTGCCATCAGGTAGAAGGTACAAGAGCCTCAGGACTCGCACCACCAGGTTCAAGAACAGTTATCCCCCCCTCAACCATCAGGCTCTTGAACGAGGGGGGATAACCACACTCATTTAAGGACTCTGTTATATTGTTATTTCATGCTCGTTGTTTACTGCTATTTATTTATTTCTGCATTTGCACAGTTTATAGTTCCAGATGATTGCAGTTTACAGTTACAGTTCTATAGCTTTGCTACGTACGCCCACAGAAAAAGAACCTCAGCGTTGTATGTGGTGACGTGTATGCACTCTGTTAATAAATTTTATTTTGAACTTTGTACTTTGAACTTTGGGAATTCATAGTATTTGTTTTTTTTTGTCTTATCTTGGAGCTGCAGCGTGAACTGGCACTTCTGAGGCGCACTGCCCAACAATCACCCGCTTAACCCTAGCCTAATCACTGAACAATTTACAATGACCAACTAACCTGCCAACCAGCAAGTCTTTGGGCACCATCATGGGCACTAGCCTCTATAGTGTCCAGGACATCTTCAAGGACTGTTGCCTCAAAAAGGTGGCATCAATCATGGACCTCCATCACGCAGGACACGTCTTGTTCTCATTGCTACCATCAGGGAGAAGGTACAGGAGCTGGAAGACTCCTTTTCTCATTACTACCATCAGGGAGGAGGTACAGGAGCCTGAAGGCACACACTCAATGATTCAGGAACAGCTTCTTCCCCTCTGCCATCCAGTTTCTGAATGGACTTTGAGTCCATGAACACTAGCTCACTACTTTTTTTTGCACTACTTATTGAATTTAACTTTTTAATATGCATTATATGTACTTCTTACTGTAAATTACAGTTTTTAATATTATCTATTACAACGTACTACTGCATAACATAACCACAAATTTCATGACGTGTATCGGTGATATTAAATCTGATTCTAATTCCGAAACCGGATCACCCGGTGGAAACCCACGCGATCACGTGCAAACTCCTTACAGAGGCCACCGGAGTTGAACCCCGAACCCCGAATCCCGACAGCGCGAGCTGAAACAGCGCTGCTACCGCAGCACTCTACTATTACTTACCAGAACTCACTCCAGAATGCGGCAGGGAAACCAAACCCGTCACGGGAAGGGCGGACAAACCCCTTACAGAGTAGGTCACAACTGAACTCCAAGCTTCACTGTTCTAAGCTGTGGAAGTGTGGCGTTAACTACTGCGCTATCATTGAGTTGACTTGTTCTGCGGCAGCAAAGATGTAACTATAAATTACAAAAGTAATTAGCAGGGCAAAGGAAAGAAATCATGTAGTCGAGTTCATGGATTGTGGAATGTTCAGAAATTTGATGGAGGAGGGGGAGAAGTTGCTTCTGAACTATTGAGTGTTGATCTGTGACACTGTACTATCAAGAACCTATCTTATAGGCATCCATTAGTGTCGTGAGACCATGGATTTGTGCCTCGGAAGGTTTCCAGGGCGCAGGCCTGGGCAAGATTGTATGGAAGACTGGCAGTTACCCGTGCAGCAAGTCTCCCCTCTCCACGCCACTGATATTGTCCAAGGGAAGGGCATGAGGACCCATACAGCTTGGCACCGGTGTTGTCGCAGAGCAATGTGTGGTTAAGTGCCTTGCTCAAGGACACAACACGCTGCCTCAGCCAAGGCTCGAACTAGCAACCTTCAGATCACTAGACTGCCTTAACTATTTACATATATTTGCAAAATTTACATATTATTATTTAATTATTTATGGTTTTATAGTGCTATATTTATACTCTATTCTTGGTTGGTGCAATTGTAATGAAACCCAGTTTCCTTCGGGATCAATAAAGTATGTCTATCTATTTGACCACGCGCCAACACAAGAACCTATCAATCTCTGCTTTAAATGTACCTGATGACTTAGCCTCCACAACGGTCTGTAGGAATGAATTGCACAGGTACAGCACCTCTGACTCAAGAAATTCCTCCTCACGGCTGTTTTAAAGAGACAACCTTCCATTCTGAGGCTGTGCCCTCTGGTCCTAGACAATCCCACTATTGGAAACACCTTCTCCGCATCCACTCTACCTAGGGCTTTCATGGCTTATGAATAGTCATATTCCCAGCAGTGCTAAGGTCAATAACCAGATTTAGAATAGTTGGCAATAATATTAAAGGGAAAAAGAAGAGCATCACACACAAAATGCTGAAGGAACTCAGAAGGTCAGGAAGCATCTTTTGAAATGAGTAAACAGTTGATTTTTTTGGCCAAGACCCTTCTTCAGGACTGAGATAGAAGGGGGAAGACGCCAGAGTAAAAAGGTGGGGGAAGGGACAGAGGGTAGCTGGAAGGTCCTGAATTGAACAGCTGGTCACATGAGGAGCATCTGAGGGATCTAGGTCTGTATTCACCAGTATTCAGAAGAATGAGGGGTGACCTCATTGAAACCTATTGAATGCTAAAAGTCTTCAATAGAGTTGATGTAGGGAGGATATTTCCTATGGTGGGAGAGTCTAGGACCAGAGGACACAGCCTCAGAATAGAGAGGCGTCCTGTTAGAATAGAGATAAGGTGGAATTTCTTTAGCCAGAAAGTGGCGAATCTGTGGAATTCTTTGCTACAAGCGGCTGTGGAGGCCAAGTCTTTATGTTTATGTAAGGCAGAGATTGATAGATTCTTGATCGGTCAGGGCATGAAGGGAAACGTGGAGAAGGCGGGAGACTGGGTCTGAGAGGGTAAATGGATCAGCCATGTTGAAATGGAGCAGACCCGATGGGCCAAATGGCCTAATTCTGCTCCACTATCTTATGGCATTTTGGTCTCTGAAGTGATGGGTGAAGCCAGGGGGTTGGGAAAGGTAAAGGGCTGGAGAGGATGTAATCTGACAGGAGAAAGGGAAGGAGGAAGAGACAGGGGTGGTGATAGGCAGCTGGGAAGAGGTAAAAGGTCAAAGTGGAGAATAGAAGGAGAGTCTTATTTTCCACAGTGAGCTGGTGTGATGTGGAATGAGAGTGCCATCTCAATGATGAATACATACTCAATATCAAGCATCCCCGGAGGGAAGGCCCCAAAATCCCCGGCTTTGCCTGCTGCTGGCGACGGAGGCTGGGGTTGAAGCGTTCCGCAGAGATGGTGCTCGGTACTCGGTGTCGGAGGGCTGATCGGAGGCTCAAAGTTTTCGGACGACTCAGAGTCGGACTGTGGTCGGGCATGGCAGGGAGAGTTTTCTTTCTTCTCCCGTCTGCGTGAGATGAGGGACTTTTGAGAGACTTTGAACTTTTTCACTGTGCCCATGGCCTGCTCTTCATCAAGTTATGGTATTGTTGCACTGTTATAACTATATGTTATAATTATTGGTTTTTGTTAGTTTTTCAGTCTTGGTCTGTCCTGTGTTTCTGTGATACCACACCGGAGGAATATTGTATCATTTCTTAATTCATGCATTACTTAATGACAATAAAAGAGGACTGCGTGTCCTCATAATCTAATCTAATAGTAACTTCCAAAGTAGCTGGATAGATATTTAAAATATGAACCGTGAGGCTATGCAGGGGAATGTGACCAATTGGAAGGTCCTGCAGAGACATGATACAGGCACAGAGACTCACTGTCTCACATTGACCAGAGCAGTCTTCTGGCTTGGGGAATGGTCTGGGCAAAGGCCGTTGAAGGCTTTGACTTAGTATTTCATTTGGATGGACCACAGGTGAATATTTTCCATGCTTCAAAAAGTGCTTTGGATTCTGTTAGTCCAGCGAATGAGGGCAGAGGGAGGAAGGCTGAGGATAGAGGAAGGTGGGCTCATTCTGTCTGATGGTCTCGATTCAAACTTGAACTGTCTTGGAATGACCTTTTATATTCAGGAAGATGTCCTTTCTGCATTGGCTGACCCCGCACTGCCTCAGATGATCCAAAACGCAAGAGGTTTTGCAGATGCTGGAAATCTTCCACAACGCACACAAAATCGAAACAGTGAGCTGTTGACCTTCCCTCTTGCTGTGGTAGGAGTGAGACCTCTCTCTCCCTTGTTAGTGAGAGAAAGAGAGAGTCTGTCGAACTGTTGGATAGACAATAGTTTTTGAGGGACTCTAGATCATGGTGTCTGGGGGACTTTGCTATTGTTTGCTTGGTGGGTGTGTGGTGGTGGGGGTCGATGCTTTGGTTGAGGCAGATGGAGGAAGGGGAGGGGGGCTTTGGGGTTTTAATGCTTTCCTGTCATTCATTCCTTGAGTGTCTCCCTCTGTTTCATGGATGTCTGCAGAGAGTAAGAATATCAGGTTGTATATTGTATATATTCTCTGATATTAAGTAGAACTATTGAATCATTGAAATCCTGTTGAAGAGTCTCCGTCTAAAATGTTGACTGTTTCTTTTTCTCCATAGATGCTGCCCGACCTGCTGTGCTCCTTTAGCATTGTGTCCGAGCACCCAGAAGAAACCCATGTACACATGGGAAGAACGCGTAAACACGCTGACGGAAGACACCTGAACTGAACTCCGATACTCTGAGCAGTAATGGCAACGGGCTAACCTCTCCACTACCGTGGCTGCAGATTTCCAGCAGCTGCAGAATCTCTTGTTTTAAAAGGTGAGAAGATGATTTTGTGCTACAGTATGTAAATAAAGCGATTTGGTTGGCATAAACTTCTTGTCTCGGGAAAGCCGTTGAATAAAGGAGCGAATATAACGATTGCTGGCAGAATTTCAGATGGTGACAAGAGGGCGTACAGGAGCGTGACATATCAGCTAGTTGAGTGGTGTCACAGCAACAACCTTGAACTCAATGTCAGTAAGACCAAAGAACTGATGGCGGACTTCTGAAAGGGTAAGATGAGGGAACACACGCCAGCCCTCATCGAGGGATCAGAAGTGGAGAGAGTGAGCAATTTCAAGATCCTGGGTGTCAACATCTCTGAGGATCTACCCTGGACCCAACATGTTGATGCAGCTACAAAGAAGGTATGACAGCGACTATATTTCATTAGGAGTTTGAGAAGATTAGTTATTGCACCAAAGGCATGCGTAAATTTCTACAGATGTACTGTGGAGACATTCTAACTGTCTGGTATGGGGGAGGGACACTATTGCACAGGATCGAAATCGATTGCAGAGAGTAGCAAATTAGTCAGCTATATCATGGATACTTGCCTTCATGGTATCCTCATCAGCTTCAAGGAGCAATACCTCAAAAAGGTGGCATCCATCATTAAAGACCCCCATCAACCAAGCTATGCCCTCTTCTCATTGCTACCATCAGTGGGGAGGTACAGGAGTCTGAAGACACACACTCAGTGATTCAGGAACGGCTTCTTCCCCTCTGCCATCTGATTTCTGAATGGACATTGAACCAATTAACACTACTTTGCTACTTTTTATTTATTTCTATTTTCGCACTACTTATTTAATTTAATATATATATTTAAAGTAATTCACTGTTTTTTCTCTATTATTATGCATTGCATTGTACTGCTGCCGCAAAGACAACAAATTTCATGACATATTCTGGTGATATCAAACCTGATTCTGATTTGAACGGCAACTTTAAGCAAACACGGGTGCCCTCTATTGACTGTTCAGGGTAAACCTCCCCAGACAAAACAATCTTTGCCTTCAGATTCTTGGAACAGGCTGACACATGCTGGGTAAAATATTCAATTCTCCAGCTTAGTCTTCAACAGTGAGTTTCACTGCAGAGCCATTATCAGAATCAGGTTTAATATCACTGGCATATATTGTCAAGTTTGTTGTTAAGCAGTAGCAATACAATGCAATACATAACAACAGTAAATTACAGTAAATACACACAGTGTCTATAAAAATTATTCACCCCCTTGAAAGTTTTCATGTTTTATTGTATTGCAACATTGAATCACAACGGCTTTGACACTGATCAACAGAACAAGGCTCTTTCGTGTCAAAGTAAAAACAAGTCTCTAAGGAGTGATCTAAATTAATTACAAATATAAAACACAAAATTATTTATTGTATAAGTATTCACCCTCTTCAAATCAGTATTTAGTAGATGCACCTTTGACAGCAATTACAGCCTTGAGTCTGTGTGGATAGGTCTCTATCAGCTTGGCACATCTGGACACTGCAATGTTTTCCTATTCCCCTTAACAAAACTGCTCAAGCTCTGTCAGATTGCATGGGGATCATGAATGAACAGCCCTTTTCAAATCCAGCCACAAATTCTCTATTGGATTGAGGTCTGCACTATGACTACCCACTGCAGGACATTGACCCTGCTGTTTCTAAGCCATCCCTGTGTCGCTTTGGCTTTATGCTTGGGGTCATTGTCTTGCGGGAAAACAAATCTTCTCCCAAGTCGCAGTTCTGTTGCAGACTGCATTAGATTTTCCTCCAAGATTTCATAGAAACATAGAAAATAGGCGCAGGAGTAGGCCATTCAGCCCTTCAAGCCTGCACCGCCATTTATTATGATCATGGCTGATCATCCAACTCAGAACCCCGCACCAGCCTTCCCTCCATACCCTCTGATCCCTTTAGCCACAAGGGCCATATCTAACTCCCTCTTAAATATAGCCAATGAACTGGCCTCAACTGTTTCCTGTGGCAGAGAATTCCACAGATTCACCACTCTCTGTGTGAAGAAGTTTTTCCTAATCTCAGTCCCAAAAGGCTTCGCCTTTATCCTCAAACTGTGACCCCTCGTTCTGGACTTCCCCAACATCGGGAACAATCTTCCTGCATCTAGCCTGTCCAATCCCTTTAGGATTTTATACATTTCAATCAGATCCCCCCTCAATCTTCTAAATTCCAACGAGTACAAGCCTAGTTCATCCAGTCTTTCTTCATATGAAAGTCCTGCCATCCCAGGAATCAATCTGGTGAACCTTCTTTGTACTCCCTCTATGGCAAGGATGTCTTTCCTCAGATTAGGGGACCAAAACTGCACACAATACTCCAGGTGTGGTCTCACCAAGGCCTTGTACAACTGCAGTAGTACCTCCCTGCTCCTGTACTCGAATCCTCTTGCTATAAATGCCAGCATACCATTCGCCTTTTTCACCGCCTGCTGTACCTGCATGCCCACTTTCAATGACTGGTGTATAATGACACCCAGGTCTCGTTGCACCTCCCCTTTTCCTAATCGGCCACCATTCAGATAATAATCTGTTTTCCTATTTTTGCCACCAAAGTGGATAACTTCACATTTATCCACATTAAATTGCATCTGCCATGAATTTGCCCACTCACCCAACCTATCCAAGTCACCCTGCATCCTCTTAGCATCCTCCTCACAGCTAACGCTGCCGCCCAGCTTCGTGTCATCCGCAAACTTGGAGATGCTGCATTTAATTCCCTCATCCAAGTCATTAATATATATTGTAAACAACTGGGGTCCCAGCACTGAGCCTTGCGGTACCCCACTAGTCACTGCCTGCCATTCTGAAAAGGTCCCATTTATTCCCACTCTTTGCTTCCTGTCTGCTAACCAGTTCTCTATCCACATCAATACCTTACCTCCAATACCGTGTGCTTTAAGTTTGCACACTAATTTCCTGTGTGGGACCTTGTCAAAAGCCTTTTGAAAATCCAAATATACCACATCCACTGGTTCTCCCCTATCCACTCTACTAGTTACATCCTCAAAAAATTCTATGAGATTCGTCAGACATGATGTTCCTTTCACAAATCCATGCTGACTTTGTCCGATCATTTCACCGCTTTCCAAATGTGCTGTTATCACATCTTTGATGACTGACTCCAGCAGTTTCCCCACCACCGACGTTAGGCTAACCGGTCTATAATTCCCCGGTTTCTCTCTCCCTCCTTTTTTAAAAAGTGGGGTTAATTAGCCACCCTCCAATCCTCAGGAACTAGTCCAGAATCTAACGAGTTTTGAAAAATTATCACTAATGCATCCACTATTTCTTGGGCTACTTCCTTAAGCACTCTGGGATGCAGACCATCTGGCCCTGGGATTTATCTGCCTTTAATCCCTGTATTTTGCCACATTCATTTTACCCTCTACCTTCACAAGCCTTCCAGGGCCTGCTGCAGTGACGCATCCCCACAGCATGATGCAGCCACCACCATGCTTCATGGGAGGGATGGTGTGTCTTTGATTATGCTTGTCCTTTGGCTTACACCAAACATAGCATTTAGTCTGATGGCCAAAAAGCTCAATTTTAGTTTCATCAGACTATAGAACATTCCTCCAGCTGACTTCGGAGTCTCCCACATGCCTTCTGGCAAACTCTAGCCAAGATTTCATGTGAGTTCTTTCAACAGTGGCTTTCTCTTTGCCACTCTCCCATAAAGTGGTGAAGAATCTGGGCAACAGTCGTATGCGCAGTCTCTCCCACCTCAGCTACTGAAGCTTGTAACTGCTCCAGAGTTGTCATAGGTCTCTTGGTGGCCTCCCTCACTGGTCCCCTTCTTGCACAGTCACTCAGTTTTTGAGGACGGCCTGCTCTAGGCAGATTTACATATTCTTTACATTTTTTGATGATTGACTTAACTGTATTCAGTGACTTTGAAATTTTCCTGTATCCATCTCCTGACTTGTGCTTTTCAATAGCCTTTTTGTGGAGTTGCTTGGAGTGTTGTCTTCATGGTGTAGTTTTTGTCAGGATACTGACTCACCAGCAGTTGGACCTTTCAGATTCAGGCGTATTTTTATTAGTCAATTGAAACATCTTGACAGGTGATCTCTATTTAACTACTTATGTGACTTCTAAAACCAATTGACTGCACCAGTGATGATTTGGTGTGTCATATTAAAGGGGGTGAATATGCTTTATAGGCACTGTATATATACACACTGTACATATATACAGTTCCTATAAAAAGTTTTCACCGCCTTTAATGTATATATAGTTAAATTAAATAAGTAGTGGGGCCGTGTTCATGGGTTTAATGTCCATTTAGAAATCAAATAGCAGAGGGGAAGAGGCTGTTCCAGAATTGTTGAATGTGTGTCTTCAGGCTCCTGCACTACCCTGATGGTGGCAATGAGAACAGGGCATGACCTGGGCGATGGGGGTCCTTCGTGATAAAAGAAAAGATCCCAGCAAACAACATTACGACAGAGGAAAATAAAGCTGAACTTCGGGGGATGACCTGTTCTTATCAAGATGGGTGTACTAATAGATGTCGAAGAGCCATATTGTTTATTCTTACTTTACTATGTAAAACTTTGACAAACTTCTATAGATGTGTGGTAGCCTGGTATGGAAACACCAATGCTTTTGAATGGAAAATCCAACAAAAGGTAGTGGTTTCAGCCCAGTACATCACAGATAAAGCCCTCCCAACCATTGAGCACATCTATATGAAACACTGTCATGGGAAAGCAGCATCCATCATCAGAGATCCCCACCACCCAGGCCTCTTCTTGCTGCTGCCATCAGGTAGAGGATTCAAGAGCGTCAGGATGCGCGCCACCAGGTTTAAGAACAATCACAACTCTGCAGCCGTCGGTGGACAACAGGGGATAACTATATGTACTCACTTCCCCATCCATTGAGATGTTCCCACAGCCACTGATCTCACTTCCAGGGCTCTTTATCCTATTATCTCATGTTCTTATTATTTATTGCTATTTATTTATACTTGCATTTGCACAATTCGTTGTCTTCTGCACTCTGGTTGATCTTTCACTGATCCTGTTATAGTTACTATTCAATAGATTTGCTGAGTATGCCCACAGGAAAATGAATCTCAGGGTTGTATGTACTTTGATAATAAGATTTACTTTGAACTTTGAGCAGCTCATAAATGTTACAATACCAGTACAATAATTCTATTGTCCAGACAGCTGTGAATATACAGCAACACTAAGTGCTGGAGGAACTCAACGTTTTTGGCAGCATCTCTGGATGGAGGTGGACACAGCTGTGAGAAAAGTCCATACATCTTCAGAATTGTTTATTGCTCCTGCAGACGTTCAGTATCTCAGAAAGATGAAAACAAGATCTCACTGTTTTTTTTAATGTTTTCCATTCAGCCCAGCAGAGTAGTGTAATGGTCAGCACAACGGTTTGCAGTACCAATGACTGGGGTTCAATTCCCGTCACTGCTTGTGAGGAATTTGTACATTCTCCCTGTGACTGCGTAGGTTTCCTCAGGGTGCTCTGGTTTCCTCCCACAGTCTAAAGAACTACCAGTTGGAAGGTTAATTAGTCATTGTAAATCATCCCATGATTAGGCTAGGGTTAATCTGGGCAGCGTGACTCAAAGAGCCAGAAAGGCATATTCCACGCTGTATCTCAATAATTAAATACGATAATGTGGTTTTATTTACTTGCATTGTCTTCACTATTAATATTAAATACTCCCTACACAATAGGTAATCCCTGAAAATTGGTTTATTATTGTCCCATGTGCTTAAGTACATTTGGGGTGGCAGGGTGGAGATACGTCTCTACCGAAGGAGGTGTAAGGCACTCCTTCTCTCCGCTAGCCTGCAGGTCACCCTTCCACCTGCTTAGCCCCTGCGATCAGGGTCACGTGAAGCCATGAGAACAGGTGGTGGATGATCGTATCAGCAGCTGGTGCACATCACAAGTCCTGGTTACGCGACCACCGACTTCGTCGGCCACCTCTGCCCCAATTGCTTTTGGCTCGACGAAACGGTGGGTCTCCCCAATGTAGAGGAGACAAATTTGCAGGTGAAGTGTTGCCTCACCTGGAAGGACTGTTTGGGGCCCTGAATGGAGGAGAGTGTGCAGGCGCAGTGCTTTGGCCGCTTTCAGGGATAAGTGCTGGGAGGGAGATTATTGGGAAGAGATGAAAAAAACGATGGAATCACGGAGGAAGCAATCCCTGTGGAAAGTGGAAGTAAAGATGGCAGCAGCTTTGGAAATGAATAAACAGTCGACATTTCTGGTTGAGACCCTTCTTCAGGACTGGAAAGGAAGGGAGAAGACATCAGAATAAAGGTGGGGGGAGGGGAAGGAAGCTAGCTGGAAGGTGATAGGTGAAGGCTGGTGGGAAAGGTCAAGGGAACTGGTACAACCTGTAACCTGTGTACATACCAGATACCACAGACTCGCTCTTACATTCATTGCTGCCTCGGTAAAGCAGCCAACATAATCAGCCTAACCTATCTTGGGCATTCCCTCTTCTCCCTTCTATCAGGCAGAATACACAAGAACAAGAAAGTCTGCCGGAACTGGAAATCCAAAGCAACACACTCACTGAAAATGCTAGAACTCAGCAGCCCCCGGGCAGCATCTGCGGAAAAGAGTAAACAATCGACGTTTCAAGCCTAGACCCTTCCTCGGGACATGTTTTACTCTTTTCCATAGATGCTGTCTGGCCTGCTGAGTTCCTCCAGCATTTTGTGGTGCACTGCAGAAGATGAAGACTGAAAGCAAGTACCACTAGGCTGAAGGATAACTTCTACCCCACTGTCATAACGCGGAGGGACAAAAGTCAAGCAGCATCTGTGACGGCAAAGGGATGGTTGCTGCTTCGGTTTTAGTCTTAAAGCAGGATCACAACCATCCCCTTTGCCTCCACAGATGTTTCACCAGCAGTTTGAGAGGTTTGATTTTTAAGAGCACCCTTCAAAAGTACATTTTATTATCAAAGTACATATACAACCCTGAGATTCATTTTCCTGTGGAAAATCTATAGAATAGCAACAGTAAAGTAACAAGAGTGCAGAAGACAACAAACTGTGAAAATGCAATATAAACAAGGTTATAAATAAGAACATGAGATAAGAGTCTTTAAAGTGAGATCATTGGTTGTGGGAACATCTCACTGGTGAGCAAGTAGTTATCCTCCTTTGTCTCCTGATGGCTGCAGGATTCGAACTGTTCTTAAACCTGGTGGTGCCAGTCCTGAGGCTCGTGTGTCTTCTACCTGATGGCAGCAACAAGGTCTGGGTGGCAGCAATCTTTGATGGTGGATGGTGCTTTCCTACGTTTAGTGATGTGCTAGGAGGACTTTACCAGTGATGTACCAGGCTAAATCCACTACCTTTTGTAGGATTTTCCAGTCAAAAGGGCATTGGTGTTACCATATCAGGCCATGAAACAGCCAGTCATACTCTCCATTATGCATCTATAGAAGTATTTGTCATGCCCAAGTTTCACAAAATTTTAGGGAAATAATTCCAGAGGTTATATTCCAGAATACTGCTCATATTCCAGAGGTTTGCAATTTCCCCTCTAGAACATAAGACAGCAATAACCATCAGGCCTTTAAGCCTCACCCAGCATTAAATATGAACATGGCTGACCTCAGTTCCTCCCCCCGTCCCACTTCTCTGTATGTCATTATGTTTTACTTACTCCTAGTAATTCAGCTTCCGTTATTTCCAGGACAGAGAATTCCAGACTCCTGGTAAAAAAAAACCCTGGGCCAGTGTCCCCTTTGGCCTGATTAGACTAGTTTGATAGTGCAAAAGCAAAACACTATTGGTGTAGAATCAAGTGTATCCAATGACAAAAACACTCCAGAAGTACCAGCTGGTGCTCCATAAACAGCCACATATCTGCACCTTTGTTGTCCGCCTACTTTTGACAAACAATAGAAGGCATCTCATCTGGACGTATCATGGTTCAACATGGCAATTGGGTATGTCCCAGCTGCAAGCCTCAGGTCTATGGGCTCGTTAGTCCTGACGAAGGGTCTCGGCCTGAAATGTCGACTGCACCTCTTCCTAGAGATGCTGCATTCACCAGCAACTTTTATGTGTGTTTCTATGGACTAAACCTTGGTTCTGAAAGTTGTTGCTTGCTTTTATTTTTTTGCAGGGTTTCCAACCCCCCTCCCCAAACTCTGCACATTGGGGGTTGCATTCCCCCCCCCCCCAGTTCCTTTGTGGGTGCCTGGAAGCAGACAGATCTCAAGATTGTACAATTTACAGATACTTTAAACTGCTCAGCCTGTGACTGCAAGAAACAACATTCTCCCTCTCCGGACTGTATCTATACTGATGAATAGTCAGAGGCTTTTTCCCCAGGGCTCAAATGGCTAGCACAAGAGGGCAAAAGTTTAAGGTGCTTGTGTAGGTACAGATGTTGGGGTAAGTTTTTTTAAAAAATGCAGAGTGGTGTGTGTGTGTAGAATGGGCTGCTGGCAACTGTGGTCGAGGTGGATACGATAGGGTCTTTTAAGAGCCTCCTGAACAGTTATATGGAGCTTGGAAGAGTAGGCTAGGGGTAACCCTAAGTAATTTCACAGGTATGGACATTCAGCACAGCTTAGTGGGCCGAAGGGCCTGTATTGTGCTATAGGCTTTGTTTCTATATCTCTGCCTGAGTAATCAAAGACCCCTGCCGATCCCAATACCACCTCTCCTACTCCCCAATCAGGCAGAAGGTACAAAAGGCTGAAAGCAGACTCAGACAGCTTCTACCCCAGTTACAAAAAGTGACCAGGCCTCTGGTCACTTTAATAAGCAACACAAAAAACTGGAGGAACTCAGCAAGCCAGGCAGCACCTATGAAGAGTAAACAGTTGATATTTTTGGCAGAGACCCTTTTGGTTTAATAGGGTGGCCTTCTCTTCAGAAACTTATTTTGCACTGCTAGCTTCCTTCGCACAGCCTTTTGGCTAGCAGGTTGGAGATATTGTAGATGCACGGCATCCATCCCTCCACTAGCCTGCAGGTCATTCTTGGGCAAGATGCGTAGTACACTCACCTCCCTCAGATCAGGGTTGTGTGAAGCCATGGGAGAAAGTGGTGGGTGGTGCTATGAGCAGCTGGTGCAGATCACAATTCCTGCCTTATTTGACCACTGCAATCTCTAAAGAGTATTGATAATGGCCAGGGTCACCCACCCAACTTGTAGACACTGCCTAGAAGAAATATTTGCCAGAATGATTGTGGTCATGGAAAGACCATGACCACCTACTTAACAATGAACTACCTTAATACACTTACAATGAAAATTCTGTATTGATGGCATGCAGAACACTTTCTCACTGTAACACACACAATGTCATATAGTCAGTCATACTTTATTAATCCCAGGGGAAAATGCTGGTGGAACTCAGCAGGTAAGGTAACCACCTTTCTTCTGGCATCGTCCCCCTTTCCATGGATGCTGCCTGACTTGCCAAGTTCCTCCGGCATTTGGTGCGTTGCTTTGGATTTCCAGCATCTGCAGAATCTCGTTTGTCAACATTCTCACTGTACCCCAGTCCATGTAATAACCAATATACCAACCCGATCTAAATTCTTTCACGCTTTCTTTAACAAATTCCAGTTATTTTTTTGAACTCACTGGTATAAGTATTAAGTTCTTATTCCAAGTTAAAAACAAATCATTTTCTACTGCCGTGGTCTCAGCCTTTTAATGAGCTTGCTCTACTGCTCTGGAAGCCAAGAGAACCAGTGCAAGATTGTTACTCAGTTCCAGTAGAACAGATTCTGAATTCCAAACAAGTTCAGTTTGCATTATTTATTAGCACAACACTCTTTAACAGATGTACCAATTGCAAAGCAAAAAATAATTCAGGAAATTCAGCCACCATCCAGTCAGTGCTGCAGGTTAACAGCAGGTTTCAAGTGTGAACACACTCCATTCCGGGAATTGCTGCATACCTATAGAACCAAGAAAAACATGAGAAGTGAATCCAAGGCCACCATTCAGACAGTTTGCCTTTCTCTCAGATTTGAATCTGACTTTAAAATTATTCCTTCTGCAGAGGGCGGGAATGTGTAATGTGGAAGAAATGGCAACTGGGGATGATGACAGAACACAGGCAGCATCACTGATCTGAGTTACAGGGAGAAGATGGGCAGATGAGACTTTTATCCTGTCCTAGGAGTGACCTTACAGAGGTTTATAAAGTCAGACGGCATTCATTGCCCTAACCACCCCAAGGAAAAGGGAACTAAAGACTAGTGGATTTCAGATAATGGGTGAGGGGGAAGGATTTAACAGAGGGACAAAGGGGCAGTATGACTGTTAGTAATAGCAACACAGGCTCAATCACACCACTAAAGGGTGCTGGGGTCACCTATTGTCTGGTGCTCTCTACATTAGAAAGACCTGTCCGTGGCCAACTTTGTCGTGCACCTCTGCTCCATCCCATCAAAAGCAGAACTGGCCAAACATTTTAATTCTGATTCCCATTCCTACATGTCGGCCCATGGCTCTCTCATATGCCACCCTCAGGGTGGAGGAGGAGGAACACCTTGTATTCCATTTGGGTAGCCCCCCAACCTGATGACATTAACATCAATTTCTCCTCATTGAAATGTTTTCTCTCCCCTTCCAGACTCTGGCCTCACATCTTCTCACCTCCCCCTAGGTTCCCTTTCACCAATGGTCCACTGTTCTCCAGCCCTTTAACTTTCCCCATGCACCCAGCTTCAGCAATCAACTTCTAGCTATCCTCCTGGACTCCAGACTTCTTTAATGGTATTGGTCCATGGTTGTTTAAAAAAAAGGTTGGGAACCTCTGCTCTAACCTTTCCTATCCCCATACCTACCCAACTGAACCTGAACTACTTCATCTGGCAGGTTAGAGGAATGCAGACCAAATGGGACTAGCTTAGTTGGATACCAAATTGGGTGAAAGGGCCTGTTCCCACCCTGTAACTGCTACGAGCAGATCACATTGCAACTCTGCTGATCTCAGTCCCATATCCGCAGCTCTCATCCAGCAGTCCACAAAAACATGGGTTTTCATCAGTGATCAGCCATCCTCTTTTCTACAATACGGAACAAACTACTACAGACATTGTTGAGTTATATCAGTGAAGATCTAAAAATGTCCTCACCATTGAAGTCTTACGCCAACATCCAGTCACCTCTTCCTCAGCTTCAAATACCTATAAAACAAAAGGTAGAGTTAGTGGTAAACACATGGCAACTGGTGCAGGGCAGCCACTCCGCAGGATTGGAAAAGGCTGCTGGAAGTTATAAACACAGCCAGTTCCATCATGCGCACTAGCCTCCCAAGCAGTGAAGACACCTGCAAAAAGGCAGCCTCTCAGCGTTGATAATAAATGCCAATCTTGATTCACATGGATGCCCATCACCCAGAACATGCCCTCTTCTCATTATTACCATCAAGGTGGCGGTACAGGAGCCTTACAGCACACTCATTAGTTCAGACAACATTCCAGCATCTGCAGATTTTCTCATTTCTCAATAGTTCAGGAAGTTTCTTCCCTTCTGCCACCAGTTTTTCAGAATGCTCAATGAATGCATGCACAGTACCCATCTTTTGAACTGCATATTTAATATACATTTCTTATAGTAATTTATAGTTTCATGATGTATTGTACTGTACTGCTGCCACAGAACAAATTTCAAGACGTCAGTGATATTAAACCTGATTCACTGTGGATCAGTCGTGGACGAGAAATGCCAGCTATACCCAACGGACAAGGAGTTTTCTAAACATGCAGGTGATGGGGTTCAGATATGTCTACACCAAAGGTGGTGTAAGGTGCTCCTTCCCTCCGCTAGCCTGCACGTCACCCTTGGGCAAGATGTAGCACCTGCTTAGCCCCCCACCCCCCACCCCAAGATCAGGGTCACGTGAAGCCATGGGAGCAGGTGGTGGATGGTTGTATGAGCAGCTGGTGCACATCACAAGTTCTGGTCATGCGACCAACGATGCCAGGCAGACAATCTCTGAAGTGTATGGGGTCACCTGTCTTGTAAAGACACTGGCCAAATGGAGGCAATGGCAAACCACTTCTATAGAAAAATTTGCCGAGAACACAGACCACCATTGCCCACAGCACAATGCCTTAATGCACTGTTGTAATGAAAATTCTGCATGCAAAACACTCACTCAACTTCAGTACACGTAACAATAACCAATATACCAATTTAATCAGTCATGCAAGTAAATACTAACGAGCAGCTATGCCCAGTGGACAAGGTGGTTTATAAAGATGCATATTTAGCAGCAAAAACTTCAAAACCAATCAATTCAAGAACTGGCTTAATCTACAGAAACCTTAAGGAAACTGTAAAGACATGCAAGCAGGGGAGTTATAGTCAGGTAAATGCGAGCTGCGTGATTACCCCACTCCAACATGTGATTAATTGATCACATGGGTGTTATTCAGCAGTGTGGGCTCAGTGGGCCAGAAGGGCTGTTTTGCTAAATAAAACAAAATGAACAAACTTCTTGGGAAGGACAGTGAAAAACAACAAGCTGTCAGAGGAAGCAGTTCAGATAGTTGGGTAGAAATGGGGATAGGAAAGATTAGAGGCAGGGATCCACAGGCATTGGTCCGTGGCATAACAAGGCTGGGAATCCCTGGGTTAGAGGAATGCAGACCAAATGGAACTGGTTTAGGTGGACAACATGCTCGGCAGGGACAAATTCGATGAAAGGGGCCTGTCCCTACCCTGTAACCGCTATGAGCAGATCACACTGCATTCTCTGATCTCAGTCCCATATCCGCAGCTTTCATCCAGCAGTCCACAAAACATGGGGTTTTCATCAGTGATCAGCCATCCTCTTCTACAATATGGAACAAACTACTAGACATTGAGTTATATCATTGAAACTCTGAAATGTCCTCACCAATGAAGTCTTGCACCAGCATCTCATTACCTCTTCCTCAGCTTCAAATACCCTATAAAATGGAAGATAGAATTAGTGGCTGACATGGTTACTTTTGCCTCTCACATGTGGCACCCCATACGCAAGGGCCACTGTACAGAATTGCAAAAGGCTGCAGAAAGCTGTAAACTCGACCAGCAGCCTCATAGACGTCTTCAAAAGGTGATGCCTCAAAAAGGCAGCATCTCAGGGTTGTACACTGAATAAACAATTTGAATGATAACAACAGTACTTTGAATCTTGAATCATTAAGGACCCCCATCATCCAGAACAAAGCCCTCCTCATTGAACCTTTAAGACACACAATGCTTCAGGAACAGCTTCTTCCCCTCCATCAGATTTCTGATTGGACAATGAACCCATGCACACAACCTCACTATTTTTTGCTCTTCTTGCACTATGTGACACAGCATGTTACGAAGGAAATGCAGAAGCAAAAGGTTGAAAACCAATGGATTCAAGACCCAGCTTAGCCTACAGAAATCTTAAACCGAACGGAAAAGCCGTGCGAGTAGTGGAATTGTACCCAGGTAAATGCAGGCTACACGATTAAGCCCATCAAACATGATGGATTCCAACACAGAATGTAGGAGAGTCGAGTGGCAACAGAGGATAAACAAGATCCAAAGTTGTCAAAGTCTCTCCAATTCTATAGCATGCAGTTGGAGAGTCCACAGCTACCAACTGTGAAGCTGCGGCTCTTGGATGACATGCACAAGGTGATGCCCAACACCCACAAAGTTATGCACCGCTATAAAATGCACTACGTGCACATGGCTGGGTTTCTAGATGAAACTCACCAGTAAGGATCTTTCGTTTTGAGTCGTAAAACATTCGCCCATCGAGGACCTACTGTAAAAGGAGATGCAAAGTCAAAGCCCAGTTTACTGTCATATGCATAAAAGTAGTCATAAAAAAGTACAGAAAATCAGGCCCTTTGGCCCATCTAGTTTGTGCTGAGCCATTTAAACTGCCTACTCCCTTTGACCTGCACCCCTACCACCTGTGTACCAATCCAAACTCACTTTTAAATGTTGAAATTGAGCTTGTATGCACCACACATACTGGCAGCTCGTTCCAAACTCATGACCCTCTGAATGAAGACACTTTCCCTCATAATCCCCTTGGACTTTTCACCCTTAATCTCTCGTTTAGTCCCACCCAACCTCAGTGGAAAAAGCCTGTTTGCATTTACTCTAGCTATACCCCTCAATTTTGTATACCTCTATCAAATCTCCCTCTAATTGTCTACATTCTAAGGAATACAGTCCTAAACTGTTCAATCTTTCCTTACACCTCAGGCCCCTCAGTCCCAGCAACATCATGCACTCAACTTTATTTACATCTTTTCCTGTAGCTAGGTGACCCAAATACTCTAAATCAGGCCTCACCAATGTCTTATACAATTTCAACATAACATTCCATCTCCTGCACTTGGATTTATGAAGGCCAATGTGTCAAAAAGCTTTCTCAACAAACCTATCTACCTGAGGCCCATCTACTGGAAAACATACAGCAACCTCAGAACCAAATAACATCAGTTAAGCAGCATTCCTAAGTATAAAATCACATATAATTTTCATAAACACAGTGGTTGAACAATAAAGTCTACTTTAGTGAAAAGCGATTGAAGTGGCTAAATTGTAAGACCACAAGACACAGGAAAACTTTTAAGCTGTTCAGTCTGCACCACCATTCGACAGTGGTCTATTTATTTTCCCTCTCAACCGCATTCTCCTGCCTTTCATCATAACCAAGTGACTTAATGTTTTATTAGCTAGCCTAAGAAAAACATTTTGCTTCGCTTTACTTACTAAAGGTGCTGCAGCATCCAGAGATCCCCACCACCCCGGCCACACTCTTCTCACTGCTGCCATCAGGTAGAAGGACTGGCACCAGTAAGTTCAAGAACAGTTACTACCCTACAACCATCAGGTTCTTGAATAGAAGGGGAAACTATACTCACTTGCCCATCCATTGAGATATTCCCACAACCAATTATCTCATTATAAGGACCCCTTGCTCATTATTTATTGCTAAATATTTATATTTGGATTTGCAGTGTTGCCTTCTGCACTGTTCCACATCCTATTGATCCAGTTATAATTACTATTCTAAAGATTTACTAAGTATGCCTGCCAAAAAATTAATCTCAGGGTCGTACATGCATGTACTTAAAAGTTTACTTTGAACTGTGCTAACCTTGACGAAAGTGGATTTTACGAGCTTCCAAGATCACAGCTCGCCATCTTTACTCTCTGCGGAAAGGAATCAATGGTCTAACCAGCAGCGAAGTCCTCTCGGAAATCGGAGATGCCAAAACAATCCATCTGCAAGCGGGGGAAGAAAAAAAGTCCATTGAAAATCGCAGTTAGGAAGTTATTATGACTTGCTCAAGAGCATCGCAAATACATAAAGTAACGCACTAATGCAATAAAAAGATCTTGCGTGCCCTGCTGTGAATACACTATAGCAAAGCAACACACGTCAAAGTAGCTGGTGAACGCAGCAGGCCAGGCAGCATTGATCAGCTACTTTGATGTGTGTTGCTTGAATTTCCAGCATCTGCAGAATTCCTGTTGTTTACACTTGAGCAGAGATGGGCGTTATAGTATTGTCTTCCATATCAAATGTTGCCAGTCAAGACACAATTGAAGACTGACCAGCGACCGTCTATGGAAGAGAATTCACTCTGGGCACCTGTTTTGACCACATAAGCTACTTGTTTTAGCTGAACATGGCTTCGATCAGGGCCTCCTTGGGCAAATGCACTCCAACAAGACGTCTGGAGCAGAAAAGGAGAGTCCCATCACTCCAAGACTAAAAAAAAATACAATAGTTAAGAAAATAACCTTGAAATACAAAAGATAACTACCTTGGGAAGAATATTACGACAGCTTTAACAAGACAAAGGTAGTAGAAAGCAATGGATAGATTGCGATTGTACCTCCACCATCCACTGACCAGCAGCGACGACCAGCGAGAAAGAACAAAGTGGCGTGGGCATCTTTTATATAGTGACCGGTCTGCGCTCTGATTGGCTTATTTACGTCACGTGTCTATAAATCTCGCAACTGCGTATGCCGCAAGTATGTCGCTCTGCATTCAAAGTAATGGAGTCCCCAGCTCAAAAAAAAGATTTTTTGAAGCATAATCAGATGCAAAAGCATTTTAAAAAAATCAAAAAGTTATATAAATGACAATTCCAGCTCGTCGGTAGGCTGTTTTAACAGTTTCAGTAAGGGGAGTAGGATTGGGACTATAGATCCCAGAATGCTATGCGGTTCCGTCGGCGGTCACGTGAGTGGGCCTGCTCTACGGGCCTTGGGAGCCGGTGGCAATGTTACGGGAATCGGGAGGCGGCGACTCTGCCCAGTGGCAGGAGGCCACGTTGCTGGTGCCGAAGGAGGAGCCCGATGAATCGCCTCCCGGGCAAGGGGCGCCAACGGCCCGGAAGCCTGGGACTGGGCCCGTCCTGGAGCAGGCCAGAGGCGTGGGCAGTGAGTGCGCGGCGGGCGCCCGGAAGCGAACACATCCTCCACCAACCTCACCCTGGCTCCGATATACCCTCCCCATTCACCTGTCCCACTGTCCCACCGTCTCACCCAGCTCCTCCTCCTTCGCCTTAACACCCCATCCTCTCCCTCCTCAAAACGCCCAAATCCTGTTGCCCCTGAACACCCCACTCTGCCCCTCTCTAACACCCCAGCTGGCCCCTCCTTTGCTCATTAGCACCCTCCCTCCTCCTCCAACACCCTAACCCAGCCTCTCCACCCCTTAACATCCCTCCAACACCCCAAAACATCCCACCTTCTCCCTCTGTGCTTTAGCACCCCACTCTGCCCCTTTTCAGTTACCCAACCAGCCCCTCCTTTGCCCATAGCACCCCACCCTCCTCCTCCAATGCCCTAACCCAGCCCCCCCACCCCTTAACATCCCACCTTCCTCCTCAGCGCCCTAATCCTGATCCTCTTTTACTCCTTAACATTCCACACTCTCCCTCTCCAACAAACTTCCTTCAGCACCCTAACCCAGTCCCTCCTTTGCCCCAATACGCCCCCCCACTTCCTCCCTCTCCCTTCTCCCCCCCATGTCCCAACCTGCCTCTGTCTTTGCCCCCTTAACACTGCACCCTCCCAGTCTCCAATGCCCCAACACAGCCCCTCTTGCCCATCCTGCTTCCTACGCCCTCGCCCCAACCCACTCGGGGCAATCAGAGGCCCCTCACCCCCAGGGAACACAGTTCTTGCTGAGGAAATGGCGGGGGGGGGGTGAGGTGGTATAATTGGCACACATTAAGATCCCGTGGGCATACATAACCTGTGGGTGAAGTTGGACGCGGTCATAAACTTGTGGTGGCACTGGATGAGGCCATTCAGTCCTTTCAAAATCCCCGGCTCCTTGCTCAGAAACCCATTCAGACCCAAAGCCCTCCCCTGCCCCTTTAATCATTTCTCATTGAGTGACTGTCCACTTCTTTTTAGCTGCTTCCATATGGTATGTGATGGATTTTCAGCCCATTAAATCTATGGTGGCTTCATTGCCCAACTTAGTTCAAGAGTCAGAAACAGTCCTTTTGCCTCAACTGACCAGTGTATTTTTCTTAACTAGTCTTGATTTGCCTGTATACTGCCCACCTCCCACTGAGCCCTTCCTAGCTGTTGTAAGCGTACCTGCCTCTGGTAGTCTGGACTAGATTTCTGTCACCTACACTCGGTGTGTCAGATTTACCTCTTCAATCCCCTTTAAATTTTCCTTAGCTTCAGTTGCTCCAGGAAAAACAGTCCTGGCCTGTAGTCTCTCCTTTGACTCAAGCTCCGGGCAACATCCTTGTGAATCTTTTCTGCACTATCTTAACGAAATCCTCCCTATACTAGAGTAACCCAAGCTACGTGCAGTATTGTAGGTGCAGTGTGTCATCATCATTATGTGCTGTGTCGTATGACATGGGTGATCGTGGCCTTTCCATGACCATGATTGTTCTTGGCAAATTTTTCCACAGAAGTGGTTTGCCATTACCTTCTGGGCAGTGTCTTTACAAGATGGGTGACCCCAGCCATTATCAATACTCCAGAGATTTTCTGCCTGGCATCAGTGGTCGCATAACCAGGACTTGTGATATGCACCAGCTGCTCATACGACCATCCACCATCCGCTCCCATGGCTTCATGCTGAAAGTGAGAGCGACAAGTACTTCCCACTACACTACCACACTAGGTGCATTTCAGCAACCATTTTGACACCATATTTACCTCAAAATCGGGTTTAATATCACCAGTATTTGTTAACTTTGCAGCAGCAGTACTGTCTCAGTACTTTTGTATTTGTGTGTTGTAGCACTTAATTTTCATTGCAGTTATTTTGTAAATAACACTATTCTTCGCATTTCTGGTCAGATGCTAACTGCATTTCTTTGGCTTTGTATCTGTACTCGGCACAATGACAATAAAGTTGAATCTAATGTAAATACAATAAATATGGATAGAGAAAAACTGAATTACAGTAAGTATAGTTAAAATAAGTGGTTCCTCTGTCATTCCTCTTCTGCCTCTTTTCTAACTCCCTTTACTCACTGCACAGCACATCATCCCCTTTTCTACCCCTGTCATTGGTGTCGATGTGCAGGCTGACCTCTGGCTGCTCACCCTCCCTCCAAACAATCTACCGCAGCTGCTCTGACATCTTGGACCCCAACAACTGGGAGGCAACGCACAATCTGGTGTCTCTTTTGCAGCCACGGAACCTCCTCTCCATTCCCCCTGTCGAGTCTGCTATTACTATCGCTCTGCCTGACTTTACCCTGCTGAGCCTATAGTGGGGGAGTCGAAGACCAGAGGACACAGCCTCAGAATAGAGGGGCGGCCTTTTAGAACAGAGATGAGGAGGAATTTCTTCAGCCAGAGAGTGGTCAATCTGTGGAATTCGTTGCCACAGGCGGCTGTGGAGGCCAAGTCATTGGGTATGTTTAAGCAGAGGTTGTTAGATTCTTGATTAGTCAGGGCATGAAGGGGTACGGGGAGAAGGCAGGATACTGGAACTGATAAGGAAGGTGGATCAGCCACGATGAAATGGCGGGGCAGAGTGGATGGGCCAAATGGCCTAATTCTGCTTCAATATCTTGTGGTCTTACGGATGTTGCCTGGAGGGTATTAGTTGTAAGGAGAGACTGGATTGTTTTCCCTGGAGCATCGGCGTCAGGGGGGCAATCTCATGCAGGTATGTAAAATTACGAGAGGGTGCACGGTGAGAATCTTTTCCACACGGTAGAAATATCAAATGCCAAAGGCAAAGCTTTAAGCTGAGCAGAGAAGTTTGCAAAAGGTGTGTGAGGTGAGTTTGACTTTGCGCAGGAAGTGGTAGTGTCTGGAATGCACTGTTAGGGGAGGTGATAAAAGCAGATTCCACAGCAATGTTTAAAAAGCATTTAGACAGGCACATGAGCCAGCAGGGAGTAGTTGGGATTTGTTAAACTGCATTGGGGTTGGCACAGATATTGGTGCAAAGGGCTTGTACCTGTGCTGTGATGTTCTCTGTTCAAAGTACACTCAGTCACCACTTTGTTAGGTACCGGTGTGATCTTCTGCTGCTGTAGCCCATCCACTTCAAGGTTCGACATATTGTGTGTTCAGGGATGCTTTTCAACACACCACTGTTATAACACGTGGTTACATGAGTCACTGTCATCTTCCTGTCAGCTTGAACCAGACTGGCCATTCTGTGACCACTCTGATGAGCAAAGCGTTTTCACCCACAGAACTGTTGCTCACTGTATGCTTTTTGTATTTCACACCATTCTCTGTAAAGTCGAGAGATTTGGGTGTGAAAGTCCCAGGAGATCAGCAGTTTCTGAGAAGCTCAAACCACACTGTTTGGCACTGACAGTCATTCCACGGTCAAAGGCACTTCGATCACATTTCTTCCCCATTCTGATGTTTGGTCTGAACCTCTTGACCATGTCTACCTTCTTTTATGCACTGAGTTGCTGCCACATGATCGGCTGATTTGGTATTTGCATTAATGAGCAGGTATACCCGATAAAGCGGCCACTGTGTGTACAATGCTACCTTGTGAAAGGTGCACAATGTTTGTATTATCTATGATTGTGATCCTTGCTTTCCTTTGTGTCTTAACCCCTTTACAATTAACTTGATGTGGGGGAAAATGAAAACTGCACGCGTAAACTTATCAGGGCAAGGTTACATTTACCTGCTGCTGGTGCAGAAATTGACTGTGAGGAAGTGGGAATTATAGCAGGGTAAGTTCACCTGTGCAAAGAGTGGGAGGTAAGAATCACCTCCCAGTCTCTTACTTTATCCCCCTTCCCCCACCCACGTGTTATCACCTGTCACCATCTATGCCTTTCCCTTCTCCCCCCCCCCCAACCCCCACCTTCTTATTCTGGCATCTTCGTCCTTGCAGTCCTGATGAAGGTTCTCGACCCAATACATCGACTGTTTTTTTTCATTTCAATAGATTCCAGCATCTGCAGATTTTCTCTTGTTTGATGCTGTCTGACCTGCTGAGTTCCTCCAGCATTTTGTGTGTGTTGCTCTGGATTTCCAGCATCTGCAGGATCTCTTGTGTTTAAAGGAAATGTTGTTACTGTGGTTTAATAAAGCACAAAATCTGAATGGACTTGATTACTCTTTGTTGGATTAACAGTGTCCAACAACTCGACCTTTCTCCATTTGTCCCTCTTCACTCATCACCCTCCTAGCACTTACAGTGCCTATGAAAAGTATTCACTCCCCCCCCCCCGCAAATTTTTAGGTTATATTGTTTTACAACATTGAATCACAGTAGATTTAATTTGGCTTTTTTGACACTTGATCAACAGAAAAAGACTCTTTCTTCCGTCCCTCACCTTCTTAGTCTAAATTCTTCCCCTTTCCTTTCCAATCCTGAAGAAGTGTCTCAGATCGAAACGTCGATCGTTTACTGTTTTCCATAGATGCTGTCTAGCCTGCTGAGTTTCTCCAGCATTTTGTGTGTGTTGCTTTGTATACAAGTTAACCATCTAAAACTAAATGCATTGAGTAAAACCAAGTACAGTTAACATTTGTGTATTTTTTAATTACAGATTATCTGCGTAAAGTGGCTATGTCTGCTACAAAGAAAGTTTCCGACTCAATGAGAGAAACTGCCCAAACGATCAAGAAATCTGCTGAGGAGCATAAAATAGGCAATCTCCTTGATATGGTTTGAACAACTACAATATTGCCAGAAAATATCTGTTAGCACAAGGTTATGAGCTTTAAGTTGGATTTTCCACTGAGTGATAAAGCCAGTTATGTTAGTTCCCAGTGTATTTTACCTGGTGAGAAGTGTTCACTTGGTAAAAATCGGTTTTCAAAGTAGTGGTAATGTCATTATTAATACTGAGATTGAGTTCAATAGGGGATGGGTGGTTCAGACTCTGGTTCACTTGTTTAAAGTCAGAATTAGATACCAGGTTCATTAAATAGTGGACATAAATGCACAGGAAAGATTATTGACTTGATTTTTTTTTAATGACAGAAGTTTTAAAAAAAAGCTTATAATGAGATGGATAGCAAAATCAGTATATTGATTATTAAATATTAAGAATGTTGAAATGACTTGATCAGGGTTCTAATGTGTGCACTCACTTTACATGAGGGAGGTGTAGTTAAAACATAAAGCAGTACAGCACTGTACAGACCCTTCAGCCCACAATGTGCTGAACTTTTAACCTATCCCAAGATAAATCTAACTAGTCCTTCCCTCACAATCTTCCACTTTTCTTTCATCCGTGTGGCTATCTAAGAGCCCCTAACGTATCTATAGAACATTTGAACTTCACAGCACAGTGCAGGCCTTTCAGCCCATGATGTTGTGCCGAACTTTAAGCATCCTCCCTGATCAATCTAACCCTTCCCTCCCGCATGGCCTTCCATTTTTCCTTGATATCTGCCTATACAACCACCCCTGGCAGCACCTTCCATGCACCTTCCACTCTCTGTAAAAAATCTACCTCCGACACCCATCCCCTATACTTTCCACCTGTCACCTTAAAATCATCAGAATCAGCATATGTCATGAAATTTTTGTTGTCTTTGTGGAAGCAGTACAATGCAATAAATATAAGAGGAATAGAGAATAATAATAGAGAAAATGTGAATTACAGTAAGAATATATGTTAATAAGTTGTTCAAAAATAGAAATAAAAAGTAGCGAGGCAGTGTTCATGGGTTCATTGTCTATTCAGAAATCAGATGGCAGAGGGGAAGAAGCTGTTCCTGGATCATTGAGTGTGTGCCTTCAGGCTTCTGTACCTCCTTTGTAGAACAACAGTACAGCACAGCACAGGGACAGGCCATTCGGCCCACAATATTGTACCAGACAGCAAATCAAAACCACCCAAATACGAATCCCTCCTACCTACACCATGTCCATATCTCTCCATCTTCCTTCCCTCCATGTGCCTATCCAAACACCTCTTAAAAGCCTCTAATGTATTTGCTCCTACCACCATTCCAAGCAGCACTTACCCGGCATCCATGACTCTCTGAGAAAAAAACTTCCCCCTCACATCCCCCTTGAACCGACTGCCTCTCACTTCCAATGCCTGCCCTCTGGCATTAGACATCTCAACCCTGGGAAACAGATACTCCTTGTCTACTCTATGCCTGTCATCATCTTACAAACCTATATCAGATCTCCGGCACTCCAGAGAAAACAACCCAAGTGTATTTAGCCTCTCGTGATACCACGTACCCTCTAAACCAGGCAGTATCCTAATGAACCTCTTCTGCACCCTCTCCAAAGCCTCCACATCTTTTCCTATCGTGGGGTGACCAGAACTGTACACAATACTCCAAATGAGGCCGAACCAGAGTTTTATAAAGTTGCATCGTAACCTCCTGACCTTTGAACTCAATGCCTTGACCAATGTTCCAAAAGCCTTCTTAACCATCTTATTGACCTGTGTAGCCAATTTGAAGGAGTTATGGTCTTGGATTCCTAATGGTAGCAATGAGAACAAGGTATGACTTGGGCGATGGCAGTCCTTGGTGATGGACACGGCAATTTTAAACTCCTTTTATCATGCCCCTTTCATGGTGTGTTAATTTTGCTGAATTGACACAAGCAACAGATCTGTTACAGCGTTTCTTGCAGCTAATCCCCACCATCCAGGCTACTGCCATCGGGCAGGAGGTTCAGGAGCCTTGGGTTCCAAGCCACCAGGTTCAGGAACAGTTATTGCCCCTCAGCCATCAGGGTCCTGAACCGGCGAGGATTCCTTCACTCCCTGAACTGATTTCACAAACTTTCAAGGCCTATTTAAAACTTACTTCCTCAGTATTTTTTTTTATTTGTGCGATTTGTCTTCTTTGCTCATTGTTTGTCAGTCTTTATGTATATAGACTTCCATAAATTCTATTGTTCTATTATTTACTTGGACCCTTAGCATAGGCCATTGATGACCTCCTGTCTCCCATCATCCTCTGAAGTTGATGGTATGGTTGGAGTTCATCAATGCTTCTGCAATCCATTGAGTCCACTGGACAGGGGATTAGCCTGTACAGCTTCACTAGAACCCTGTTGGCCAGTCTTACCTGTTTCCTCCTCTCACGACAGCGATGTAGGGTTGGACTTTTTGAGAGGCATGGTATATCTTTATTGTTCTGAAAATGCCCGCAAGAAAATGAATCTCAAGGTACTATATAGGAACATATGCATAATTTGATAATAAATTTATTTTGAACTTTGACTTCAAACAGCTGCAACACTTGATGCATTTATGAATAGTCATTAATGTGTTTTTATAGTAAAAAAAAATGCTCAGATCATTGGAAACCTAATTGGTAATTGACATTATTCACGTTGGATTGGGGTTTTCAATTGTTTCTGCCTGTGTGTCGTAGAAACTATTTTCCCAACATTCAGGTTCAAAATTGTTGTCATCTGGCTGTATGTATACAACCAAATTAAACAATTCACCTCCCGACCACAGGCCACTCCAATTCTCCTTGGAGCAACGGAGGATGAGAGGTGACCTGATAGAGATGTATAAGATGATGAGAGGCATCGATCATCTGGGTAGCCAGAGGCTGAAGTGGCTAACACGAGGGGCATAGTTTTAAGGTCAGGGGTAAGCTTTTCACACAGAGAGTGGTGGGTGCGTGGAATATACTGCTGGCAATGGTGGTGGAGACAGATACAATAGGGTCTCTGACGAGACTCTTAGATACGTACATGGAGCTTAGAAAAATAGAGGGCTATGTGGTAGGGAAATTCTAGGCAGCTTCTAGAGTAGGTTACATATTCGGTACAACATTCTGGGCCGGAGGGCCTGTAATGTGCTGTAGTTTTGTATGTTCGATGTAAGACATCTATCACACACAGCATATAAAACAAAGTATAACCACAAATAAGTTCTTTATTGCGATACAGTGCGGAATAGGCCTTTCTGGCCCTTTGAGCCACGCCGCCCAGCAACTCCCGATTTGACCCTCGCCTAACGACCGGGGAATTTACAATGACATCCAGTATTCCTTTAGATTGTGGGCGAGAAACCAGGTTGCCCAGAGGAAACCCACACAGTCACGGGGAGAACATACAAATTCTTTACAGTCAGTGACGGGAATAAAATATAGTTAAAATGCATGTGTAGTGTGCAACGTATGTAAACAGCTTGTTGTCCTAGAGACGAGACCTCGGTGGCAGCAGGGTATTAGCTATTTAGTTATTGAGGTACAGCACGGCCCCCCCCCCCCCCAATTTAACCGTAGCCTAATCACGGGACAATTTACAATGACCAACCGATATGTCTTTAGACTGTGAGAGGAAACCAGAGCACCCACACGTTCCAGGGAGAGGTCGTTCGGACATTGGAATTTATATCCGAACCCCAATGCCCCGTGCTGTAATAGCGTTGTGCCACAAGGAACAATGACAGCAACAGCGTGTGTAATGTGGTAATTCTCTGGTATTGGTATTTTGGATATGTACTGATCAATGAATATGCTGGACTGGATGGCCATTAGAGAAACCCTTGCCGAGTCTTTTTTTTTTCGGTTTGAAGTTCTTGTTTGTTTAAGAATGACAAATTAACTCAGTACAAATGAGTCACTGAACCTGAGCCTGTCTTAATGGCTCACTATTTCTTTCATCACTCAGTGCTTTACCCAACTGAGCTGTTGGGTTGGTTTTCATAGGGCGCGTTGCAGGTAGATGAGTGTGTAAGTGGAGAGAAATTCTCTCTCTCTCTATCTCTCAGCAGCAGCTCTTTCAATAAGATCAGCATTATTCCATCCTCTTCTCAAAGTTCAAAGTAAATTTTATTTTCAAATTACATCTATGTCACTATATACAACCCTGAGATTGGTTTTTTTGATGGTTGAGGGGTAGTAACTGTTCCTAAACCTTGTGGAGCGAGTACCTTCTTCCTGTTGTCTATCGTCTAATGGCAGCATCTTCTGCCCACTCCATTACCTAAACTGGTTCAGCCATCAAGGGCTGGCTTCTTTTGGACCTCCCAAAATCTGAACTTCAAATATCGTTAGATTTGCTAATAAGTTGCCGCCTTCTAGATTGAAATATCCCACTGCAGGCCCCATGCATTGGGATCCTCAGTAGGTGTCAGATTAGGTGGTGCCTTAATGTGAATGGAACAGTGTGATGGACAGGCATGACTCCCCACCTGTTGAGTAGCTTTAAACTTTGTCTGGATAGTAATAACTACTGTAACATTACACTGGACAACAAATTTTTTTGTAAGTGTTGCTTCCTCAGAGTTTTTTTTTGTTTATGATCGTCCACTTGAAGCTGAATACAGATATAATTTCAGACTACCTTTATCATGGGTGGAATTTGGAGAAGCAAGCAATTAACTTTTATTGAATAGAATGTGCTTGATTGCATAATGGTTCTGATGCTTTGCACTGGTTCAACTCAGCTAAAAATGTTTTGCTGATGATTTTATACTCAATATCTGAGGCTTCCCACTTAGGTGTCCAATAATAATCAGCCAGCATTAATGGATTCCAATTCCCATGATACCTTTTCTCCATGACTGCAGTGTCCTGGTGAAATCTTTCGTCAATGACAGCACCAAGATTGGCAGGGTAGAAGTCTAAATGGGAATGCAGAAAATAAATAGTTTGTGACATGTTGAACTTCATGGTTTTGTATGCTTGAAGCATGTTGCCAACCAGCTGCACATAGTTTGGTGTTCTGTAGTTGCCAAGAAAATTTTCAACAACATCCTTGAATGCCTTCTATGAGATGTTCTCCAGGTCCACTAGAGGCTCTGATATTTGATTTGTGGACCAATACAAATGGCTTTCTTAATCTTGGCAAAAGTTATTCTGACTTGAATTATGAATTGAAATCACTAATATAGACAATTCCCAAAAAATGGTGCATGATAGAGAAATTTCATGGTCATCCACTCAAAATCAATAAGATGCACCAACAATATTCAGTAAGCAAAATCTTTGTTGTCCAGTGTAAGTTGCCGCCTTCGAGGTTGAAATATCCAACTGCAGGCTCCATGCATTGGGAGCCTTAGTAGATGTCTGAAGATGTGTGTACATTACTGTTTTAATTTGGATGAGACAATATGATGGGCAGACATTACTCCCTACCAGATGAGTGGCTTTAAAATTTGTCAGTGGAACAATAAACACCATAATATTATTGGTCAAATCCATTTATAATTCAATTACGATCATAATACGTTTGGTTCTTGAAGGTCAGGTTATTTTAATGAGTTTAATACTTCTCATTTCTTTGCTACTTGCAGACAATCATTGGAAACTTCAATAAGGAGCAAGAAAAATTTATGAAAGAGCAAAAATCAAAGAAATCAGGTACTTAATTTAACATAACATTCATGTCTGCTTTTGAGTATAATTCTAACCAATGGTTCAATTTAATATCAGAGAATGTGTACAGTATACAACCTGAAATTCTTGCCCTTCGCAGACATCCACAAAACAGAAAATAAAACCTAAAGAATGAATGACAGAAAACAATGGAACCCCAAAGACCCCCCCAACTCACAAGCAGCAACAAAAACGTCAAACCGCCCCTTCCCCCTCCCCCCTGCCCCAGCAAATGCATCAACACCCCCCCCATCACCCCCCATGCAAGCAATAGCAAAGCCCCATAGAGACTGTGATCTAGAGTCCATCAAAAACTACTGTCCATCCCATCATTTTGACATCTCAGACAGGCTCTCGCTCTCACTAGCGAGGGAGAGACTTTCCAATTGCTGCACATACCGCCTGCTGTCCCGATGTTTCAATCTCCCATTTCGCTTCAGTCAGTGACATCCCTTCTAATTTTGGCTTTGTTACAGTTTCAGAATCAGAAAAAAGCTAATATTCCATCTGTTTCTCAAATTTAAATGGAGAGTATTATTTTGAGAGTGGTCTCATTTATGTCCTTTGTTATATAAGTTTCATAAACAGGAAAGATTGTGCTGGAAATTTTTGAACAAGGCACGCATAACATGCTGGAGGAACTCAGAAGTCAGGTAACTTCTATGGAGGGAAGTAAACTGTGTTTTGAGCCAAGACCCTTCAGGACTGGAAAGGAAGGGGACAGAAGCCAGAATAAGAAGGTGGGGGAAGGGCAGGAGTACAAGCTGGTAGGTGATAGGTGAGACCAGATGAGGGAGAAGCTAGGTGGTTGGCTGGGGGAGTGGGATGATGAAGCTGGGAGGTGATAGGTGGAAGAGGTAAAGGGCTGAAGAAGAAGGAATCTGATTGGAAAGAACAGTGACAAGAGAAATTAGGGATAGTATCAATTCCAAAGAAGAAGCATACAAATTAGCAGAGAAACTGGCTCACCTGAGGACTGGGAGAAATTCAGAGTTCAGCAGAGGAGGATAAAGGGCTTAATTAGGAAGGGGAAAAAAGATTATGAGAGAAAACTGGCAGGGAACATAAAAACGGACTGTAAAAGCTTTTATAGATATGTAAAAAGGAAAAGACTGGTAAAGGTAAATGTAGGTCCCCTGCAGACAGAAACAGGTGAATTGATTATGGGGAGCAAGGACATGGCAGACCAATTGAATAATTACTTTGGTTCTGTCTTCACTAAGGAGGACATAAATAATCTTCCAGAAATAGTAGGGGACAGAGGGTCCAGTGAGATGGAGGAACTGAGCGAAATACATGTTAGTAGGGAAGTGGTGTTAGGTAAATTGAAGGGATTGAAGGCAGATAAATCCCCAGGGCCAGATGGTCTGCATCCCAGAGTGCTTAAGGAAGTAGCCCAAGAAATAGTGGATGCATTAGTGATAATTTTTGAAAACTCGTTAGATTCTGGACTAGTTCCTGAAGATTGGAGGGTGGCTAATGTAACTCCACTTTTTAAAAAAGGAGGGAGAGAGAAACCGGGGAATTATAGACCGGTTAGCCTAACGTCGGTGGTGGGGAAACTGCTGGAGTCAGTTATCAAGGATGTGATAACAGCACATTTGGAAAGCGGTGAAATGATCGGACGAAGTCAGCATGGATTTGTGAAAGGAAAATCATGTCTGACGAATCTCATAGAAATTTTTGAGGATGTAACTAGTAGAGTGGATAGGGGAGAACCAGTGGATGTGGTATATTTGGATTTTCAAAAGGCTTTTGACAAGGTCCCACACAGGAGATTAGTGTGCAAACTTAAAGCACACGGTATTGGGGGTAAGGTAATGGTGTGGGTGGAGAATTGGTTAGCAGACAGGAAGCAAAGAGTGGGAATAAATGGGACCTTTTCAGAATGGCAGGCGGTGACTAGTGGGGTACCGCAAGGCTCAGTGCTGGGACCCCAGTTGTTTACAATATATATTAATGACTTGGATGAGGGAATTAAATGCAGCATCTCCAAGTTTGCGGATGACACGAAGCTGGGCGGCAGTGTTAGCTGTGAGGAGGATGCTAAGAGGATGCAGGGTGACTTGGATAGGTTGGGTGAGTGGGCAAATTCATGGCAGATGCAATTTAATGTGGATAAATGTGAAGTTATCCACTTTGGTGGCAAAAATAGGAAAACAGATTATTATCTGAATGGTGGCCGATTAGGAAAAGGGGAGGTGCAACGAGACCTGGGTGTCATTATACACCAGTCATTGAAAGTGGGCATGCAGGTAAAGCAGGCGGTGAAAAAGGCGAATGGTATGCTGGCATTTATAGCAAGAGGATTCGAGTACAGGAGCAGGGAGGTACTACTGCAGTTGTACAAGGCCTTGGTGAGACCACACCTGGAGTATTGTGTACAGTTTTGGTCCCCTAATCTAAGGAAAGACATCTTTCCCATAGAGGGAGTACAAAGAAGGTTCACCAGATTGATTCCTGGGATGGCAGGACTTTCATATGAAGAAAGACTGGATGAACTGGGCTTGTACTCGTTGGAATTTAGAAGATTGAGGGGGGATCTGATTGAAACGTATAAGATCCTAAAGGGATTGGACAGGCTAGATGCAGGAAGATTGTTCCCGATGTTGGGGAAGTCCAGAACGAGGGGCCACAGTTTGAGGATAGAGGGGAAGCCTTTTAGGACCGAGATTAGGAAAAACTTCTTCACACAGAGAGTGGTGAATCTGTGGAATTCTCTGCCACAGGAAACAGTTGAGGCCAGTTCATTAGCTATATTTAAGAGGGATTTAGATATGGCCCTTGTGGCTACGGGGGTCAGGGGGTATGGAGGGAAGGCTGGGGCGGGGTTCTGAGTTGGATGATCAACCATGATCATAATAAATGACGGTGCAGGCTCGAAGGGCGGAATGACCTACTCCTGCACCTATTTTCTATGTTTCTATGATATAAGTGGACAATGGACTATGGAGGAGGGAAACCAGAGGGGGGTGATGGGCAGGTGAAGAAAGAAGTGACAGGGTAACCAAAATGGGGAATGGAAAAAGAGAGGAGGAGGGAGTTGAGAGAAATTACTGGAAATCGTAATCGGAATAGAGGTAATCGACGTCTATAGAAGGAATATGAGGTGTTGCTCTTCAACCTGAGATTGGCCTCATCAGAGAATTTTTAAAATAAAGCTGGATACTAGGCTTAATGTGGCAAATCTTTTAATTTAGCATGGTATCATGGAGAGTCCACGTATGGAACTCTGAATTACAAGGAAATCAGCTTATGTTTACACTCAGTAGTGGACAAGTGAGAAAAACCAGCACCTCCCCCCACCCTTTAGATGTCAAAGGCTTGACGGTCATAGAGTCTCTTCATAATTTGTGACATCTTTAACTGTGCTTATCTTGTTTATGCAGCTATCTTATTTCTCTAAGTATTAGTGCCTAGCACCATAATCTTAGTCATGTAGATTTGCAACTTAATTAAAAGAAGATTCAGGATGTCCACAAGATCATTTTAGCAACACACTGATCTTTTAACCCTATATTTGAAATTTTCATCCACACCTCATCATGGCAGTGGAGGAGGCCAAGGTCAGACAGTCATGTCAGAATGGGAAGTCAAACTGAATCTTCATTTCTTTTTGAGAGTTTTTGTGTGTTTGGATACTTGCAAGCTTAGAAACAAGAATCCTACACTTTATTTTAGCAAGTCTGAAGAATTTGAAGGCGTGAGGGAATTTGGATTTATGGAGCTATTTTATGCTACTGAAGAAATTAAAATGTTAGAAGTAGTTTGGTAGTAACGTTGGCAAATCAATTTGTGATTGCATTTCTGTCAAAACTATTATGCGAGAATTATTATTGTTTTAGTGATGTCTGTTGAAGGGGAACTATTGGCCGGGTCACAGAGATATCACCTCTGCTTTCCTTTGACATTTTTATTATCCTTGCAGTAGATGGCCTTGGTTTAAAATAGGGTGGTGCGGTAGCACAGGGGTTAGCACAATGCTTTACAGTACAGGCAAACCTTGGTTCAGTTCCTGCTGCTGCCTGTAAAGGAGTTCGTATGTTCTCCCCATGACTGTGAGTTTCTTGCAGCTGCTCCAGTTTACTCCCACAATCCAAAGATGTACTGGTTGATAGGTTAATTGGTAATTGTAAATCGTTCCCTGATTAGGCTAGGATTAAATTGGGGGTTGCTGTGTGGCGTGGCTCAAAGGGCCTATTCCGTGTTGTACCTCAATAAATAACTATATCTCATCCTCTGGAGAGCACCGGATTTCTCAGTGCTTCAGTACATGGACAATAGATTAGGCTGTTGTGCTCATCTCACCTCAAGCAGTTAATCCTATAACCATCTGACTCAAGCAACGGAGGTGATTTATCAACTCTTATGTTTATTTACTAATGTTTTAAACCTGTCGTGTGTGTAAATATTTGTTATTCACTATTGACATGGGATGAACTCTGACAGCCATTTTACATACAGTGAGGTCTCAGACCACACTGAGTCATATTAAGCAACAAATAAATATTAGCTAGTATACTGCCCTCGCTGAGGTGCCGTAACATCAACTAGACAGTCAGTCAACTGACATGAGAGTCGGAGTGTAGCCTCCAGGCTCCTTGTGTTTATTGCAGACTCAATGGCGAGACATAGTGATTGAAAAACAAGAAAATACAGTGTAATTACTGCATTGTTCTATTCGCACAAGTAAATATTCACAGATAAGTAAGAATTTAGTTAACTTTTCTCCATTATAAGATTATAAGATTCTGACAAGTAGTTACAGGTAAATAATATGTGTAAACCATTAGCATCTAGGTCAGTGTCTAATAGACTCAAAAATAACATTCTATTTCAGCCTCACCAACCTTATTCTATTTCATTATCAACAACCTTATTGTCTCTGGGGATCTCCCATCCACCGCCACCAACCTCATAGTTCCCGCACCCCGCACCTCCCATTTCTCCCTCCTACCCAAGATCCACAAGCCAGCTTGTTCCTGCCCCACTGAACTCATATCTGCATACCTCAACTCTGTTTTATCCCTCCTAGTTCAGTCCCTTCCTATTCACATCCAAGACACTTCACATGCTCTGGATCATTTCAATGATTTCAAGTTCCTTAGCCCCCATCATCTTATTTTTACTATGGATGTCCAGTCCCTATACACTTCTACCCCCACCAGTAAGGCCTCTTTCTTGACACCAGATCTCACCAGTTCCCCTCCACCACACTCTCCTCCACCTAGCAGAACTTGTCCTCACTCTAAATGATTTCTCCTTTGGGTCCTCCCACTTCCTTCAAACAAAAGGTGTAGCCATGGGTACTAGCATGGGTCCCAGCTATGCCCACCTGTTTGTCGGCTACATGGAACAGTACGTTCCAAGCCTACACTGGTGACCGTCCCACACTTTCCCACGCTACATCAATGACTACATTGGTGCTACTTCCTGCACCCATGCTAAACTCGTCAACTTCATCCACTTTGCCTCCAACTTCCAACCTGCCCTCAAATTTACCTGGTCCATTTCCGACACCACACTCCCCTTACTTGATCTCACTGTCTCTATGCTTATCCACTGATGTCTGTTATAAACTCATGGACTCTCACAGCTACCCGGACTATACAGCTTCCCACCCTGTTACTTGTTAAAACGCCATCCCCTTCTCTCAATTTCTCCGTCTCCACCGCTTCTGCACTCGGGATGAGGCTTTTCACTCTAGAACGAAGAAGATGTTCTCCTTTTTCAAAGAAAGGGGCTTCCCTTCCTCCACCATCAACGCTGCCCTCAGCTGCATCTCTTCCACTTCTTGCACATTTGCTCATACCCCATCCTCCCACCACGCTACCAGGGACAGGGTTCCTCTTGTCCTCACCTACCATCCCACCAGCCTCTGCGTCCAGCATATAATTCTCCAAAACTTCCACCATCTCCAACGGGATTCCACCACCAAGCACATCTTTCCCTCCCTCCCACTTTCTGCTTTCCGCAGGGATTGCCCCCACGCGACTCTTTTGTCCATTTGTCCCTCCCCACTGATCTCCCTCCTAGCACTTATCCTTGCAAGCGGAATAATTGCTACACCTCCTCCCTCACTACCATTCAGTGCCCTAAACAGTCCTTCCAGGTGAGGCGACACTTCTGTGTGTCTCTTGGGATCATGTACTCCCAGTGCTCCCGGTGTGGCTTCTTGTATATCAGTGAGACCTGATGTAGATTGGGAGACTACTTCACCAAGCACCTGCGCTCTGTCGGCCAGAAAATGCGGGATTTCCCAGTAGCCATCCATTTTAATTCCACTTCCCATTCCCATTCCGATATGGCTACCCGTGGCCTCCTCCACTGCCGTGGTGGAGCCACACTTAGATTGGAGGAACTTCTGTTTGAGTAGCCTCCAACCTGATGGCATGAACATCGATTTCTCGAACTTCGGGTAATGCCCTCCCCCCACCTCTCCTTCACCATTTCCCATTGCCTTTTCCCTCTCTTACCTTATCTCCTTGTCCGCCCATTGCCTTCCTCTAGTGCTCCTTTCCCCTCTTTTCTTTCTTCCATGGCCTTCATTCACGAATCTTTGCCCAGATCTTTACTTCATCCCACCCACTTAAGGTTTCACCTATGACCTTGTGTTTCTGTCTCCCCTCCCCCCACCTGTACACCTCAGCGTTTTTTCTCCAGTCCTGCTGAAGGGTGAAAAGAGTACATTGACTGTACTCTTTTTCCATAGGTCCTGCCTGGCCTGCTGAGTTCCTCCAGCGTGTCGTGTGTGTTGCTTCTATTTCAGCAAAATCTCATTGATACCTTTAGATTAACTTCTAAACAATATAACATCAACTCGCAAGCAGTGTTCTGCTGGGGAAACAAAAGGATGGCTTTAGATAGAAACTTCTTTCACTCCTAACATAAGTCTTTGGCCTTCTACCAGCCAATATGCTCTCCTTTTTCCAATTTCTAATGTAATCTAATACAGATCTGAAACTGCTCATTTCAAAATAAAAGCCGAATATGCCTAATCACATAGAAAAAAACATAAATTAATTACCTGAAAGGCAGAACAGCTAGAATTGGGAAGCAGTTCAATAAGACATCCATGTATCATTTTAGCAAAATGGCTACTCCTTTTAAATGGGTTGCGTGATAAATGTCATTGGGTTATTTTATGGTTAATAGTAACAGGCCCAGGATTAATAGGATTTTGTGTGTGTTGCTCAAGATTTCCAGCATCTACAGAATCTCTTGTGTTACTAAGTGAACCAGTAAAAATCAGATGAAAAGGTATAAAGCTGTGTACTAATTACTAATGATTTTATTTCCAGGATCAGCCCTTCCACCATGGGCTGGATATAATGAAGAGGAAACTGTGAAGAAGCAAGTTCTCTCTCTGTCCACAGTAAGTACCAGGGATATTCTCTGGGTATACTTCAGACACATTGATAGATTTCTATGTATTAAGAACGTAAACACAACAAAATCTACAGATGCTGGAAGTGGGTCCTGAAGAAGGATCTTGGCCCAAGACATTGACTGTATATTCATTTCCATAGAAGCAGCCTGAAGAGAATTGAACGATGTGGGATTAGCACAGGAAAGTAGCAATGGCACAGGCCATGGTCGTCTTGAATGATGAAGCAGCTACAAGAAGCTAAATAACTTTTGCCTGCTTCTGTTCCTTATGACACGTACCATACCTTGCATAGTAGATACTATCTTATTTCTTGCCCATTATGTCGCTGGCATTCAAAGGTTCATTTACTGTCAAAGTATACAACTCTGTAATTCTTCAATTCTGTTGGGTAGCCATGAAGCCAAGAAAAGAAAAGAGAGGTGGCAAGATCATCAACCCCAAAATACCCCCTCCCCGCACAAAAAAATGAATGAAACAGAACAGGCACGTCGACCTCCAAATCCCCCCTCCCCGCACAAAAAATGCAAAACGGAACAGGCACGTCGACCCCCAAATGCCTCTTCCCTGTTCACACAGACGAACAAAACTGAACAGGCACATCAACGCCCAAATCCCTCTTCCCGCACAAAGAAATGAACAAAATGGGACAGGCACCTCAACCCACAAATTCCCCACCCCATTGGATAGAAGGTACAAGAGCTGAATACTTCCAGAATTAACAACACACATCGAAGTTGCTGGTGAACGCAGCAGGCCAGGCAGCATCTGTAGGAAGAGGTGCAGTCGACGTTTCAGGCCGAGACCCTTCGTCAGGCAGAATTATTTGCTTTTAGTTCAGATCTCCAGCATTTCAGGTATTTTGCTCTTGAAGTTCATTAAACTAAGTTAACTGATATTGGTGGCATAGTAGAGTAGGGGTTAGCGTAATGCTTTACAAGGCCAGCTGTCATCCAGTTTCAATTCCCGCCACTATCGGTAAGGAATTTGTGCGTTCTGCCCATAACTACATGGATTTCCTCTGGGAATTCCAGTTTCCTCGCACCTGCCAAAGACGTACAAGTTAGCCTTAGTAAGTCATGAGAATTCTGTGTTGGCGCTGGAAGCGTGGCAACACTTGTGGGTTGCCCACACCACATTTCGGACCGTGTGGTCTTCAATGCAAAAGAACGTATATCACTAAATGTTTTGATGTACATGTGACAAAAATAGCTAATCTAATCTTCTGGGCGGCGGGACGGAGATGCGTCTCTACCTAAGGAGGTGGAAGGTGCTCCTTCCTTCCACTAACCTGCGGGTCACCTGTGGGCAAGGTGTAGCACCTGCTCAGCCCACCCCCTCCCACCGATCTGGGTCATGTGACCACGGGAGCAGGTGGTGGATGGTCGTACGAGCAGCTGGTGCACATCACAAGTCCTGGTTATGTGACCACTGACCCTGGGCAGACAATCTCTGAAAAGTATTGATAATATCTGGGATCACTCATCTTGTAAAGACGCTGCCTAAAAGAAGGCAAAGGCAAAGGACTTCTGTAGAAGAATTTGCCAAGTACCATCATGATCATGAGACCACGATCACCCTTGTCATATGACGTGGCACATGATGAAAATGATTAATCTAATCCGATGGACGAAAGCCAATAGCTATTTAAACTCTTTCATTGACCTATACATTATGTGGTGTGTATGTGTGGATAGGCTAGGTGTGATTGGGTAAGAAAAGGCAGTTAATTTTTGTAAATTTTTCCTTAATACTTATTCCAGACTCACTATTGCCAAGCTCCCAGAGTGGTAAATTATCTACTTAACCAAGAAGATTCTGGGCTTGTAAGAAACTGAGTGCTTCCTTTGCTTTCCTAGGATCGCCGGAACTTTCTGCAGGACCCTCCCGTAGGCGTACGATTTAATTTTGATTTCAACGCCGTGGCGCCTGTTGCCATGGTGATGCTCCGGGAGGACGAGCTGCTGAGCAAAATGCGTTTTGAGCTTGTCCCTAAACTGTAAGTGAACAGAAATGTTTGCGCTTTCCCTATCGTAGACCACAAGACAAAGGAGCAGAATTAGACCATTCAGCCTCTGTTCCATCATTATCCCTTTCAACCCCATTCTCCTTCCTTCTCTCCATAACCTTCGACGTCCTTACTAATCTGGAACCTACCAACCTCCGCTTTAAATATGCCCAATTACTTGGCTTCCACAGCCGTCTGTGGCAATGAATTCCATTGATTCACCACCCACTGGCTGAAGAAATTCCTCCTCATCTCTGTTCTAAAGGGACATTCTTCTATTCTGAGGTAGTTCCCCATGGTTCGAGATTCCCCCACATAAGGAAACATCCTTTCTACATCCACACTATTTAGGCCGTTAAATATTCCATAGGTTTCAGTAAGATCCCTCCCCTCATTCTTCTAAACCCCAGTGAGTACAGGTCCAGAGCCATCAAATGCTGCTCGTACACTAACCCTTTCATTGCCAGGATCATTCTCATGAATTTCCCCTGGACCCTTTCGCCAATGCCAGAATATCCTTTTGTAGATAAGGTTCACCATTTCCCAAGTGCAGTCTGACCAGTACCTTGTAAAGCCTCAGCATTACATGCTTGCTTTTATATTCTAGTCCATTTGAAATGAATGATAACATTGCATTTGTCTTTCTTACCACCAACTCAACTTGGAAGTTAACCTTTAGGGAAACCTGCACTAGGACTCCCAATTCCCTTTGCATCTCTGATTTCTGACTTTGCACCCCGTTTAGAAAATAGCTACATCTTTATTTATTCTACAAAAGTGCATGACTATACAGTTCCTTACATTGTATTCCATGTCCCTCTTTTTTGCCCTTTCTTCTAATCTGTCCAAGTCCTCCCTGCTTCTTCAACACTGCCTGCGCTTCCACTTATCTTTGTGTTATCTGTAAACTTGGCCAAAGTGCTGTCAACTTTGTCATCTAAATCACTAACCCATAACATGAAAGGAAGCGGTCCCCATACTGACCCCTGAGGAACACCACTAGTCACTGGCATCCAAGCAGATAAGACCCCCTTTATTCCCACTCTTTGCCTCCTGCCAGTCAGCCAATCTTCTCTCTATGCTAACACGAGGAAATCTGCAGATGCTGGAATTTCAAGCAACACGCATCAAAATTGCTGGTGAACGCAGTACTCCAGGCAGAATCTATAGGAAGAAGAGGTACAGTCGACGTTTCAGGCCAAGACCCTTCGTCAGGACTAACTGAAAGAAGAGATAGTTAAGAGATTTGAAAGTGGGAGTGGGAGAGGGAGATCCGAAATGATAGGAGAAGACAGGAGGGGGAGAGATGGAGCTAAGAGCTGGAAAATTGATTGGCAAAAGAGATATGAGAGGATGATGGGACAGGAGGCCTAGGGAGAAAGAAGGGTGGGGGAGGGGAAGCCCAGAGGATGGGCAAGGAGTTATAGTGAGAGGGACAGAGGGAGAAAAAGGAGAGAGGAAAAATAAATAAATAATGGATGGGGTACAAAGGGGAGGTGGGGCATTAATGGAAATTAGAGGTCAGTGTTCATGCCATCAGGTTGGAGGCTACCCAGACGGAATATAAGGTGTTGTTCCACCAACCTGAGTGTGGCTTCATCTTGACAGTAGAGGAGGCTGTGGATAGACATATCAGAATGGGAATGGGACTTTTCAGCTCTTAGCTCCATCCCTCCCCCTCCTGTCTTCTCCTATCATTTCGGATCTCCCCCTCCCACTTTCTAATCTCTTGCAAGCTCTTCTTTCAGTTAGTCCTGACGAAGGGTCTCGGCCCGAAACGTCGACTGTACCTCTTCCTAGAGATGCTGCCTGGCCTGCTGCGTTCACCAGCAATTTTTATGTATGTTGTTTCTATCTCTGCTATTATTTTTCCTGTGATACCATGCACTCTTCTCTTATTCAGCAGCCGCGTGTGCGGCTCCTTATCAAAGGCTTTCATCCACATCTATTGCTATTTGTGTCTCCTGCTTGCATTTGCTCCAGGCATGAATAGCCACTCTTAATCACTCTCTCTAAGTCAGCAGCAACAATTTCTTGTGCTGGGTGACACAGGGCTCAAGCTAGTTACAACTGCAGATACAGGGCCACAGATGAGACAATAGGCAGCAACACGGAAAAGCAGGAGGAAGGATCATGACCTGAGATGTCGATTATCCATTTCGTTCAAACACCAGAGGTGCAAAGGGACTTAGGGGTCCTCGTGCAAGATTCCCAGAAGGTTAATTTACAGGTCGGATCTGTAGTAAAGAAGGCAATTGCAATGTTGGCATTTATTTCAAGGGGAATAGAATAGTAGGTTTCAAGGAGATAATGCTAAGCCTTTATAAGACTCTAGTTAGGCCGTACTTGGGAGTATTGTCAACAGTTTTGGGCCCCATGTCTCAGAAAGGATGTGTTGTCATTGGAGAAAGTCCAGAGGAGGTTCACAAGGATGAGGCTGTTAACATATGAGGAGCGTTTGGCAGCTTTGGGCCTGTACTCACTGGAATTTAGAAGAATGTATGGGGATCTCATTGAAACCTACCAAATGTTGAAAGGACTAGATAGGTTGGAGAGGATGTTTCCTGTGGTGGGGGTATCCCGAACAAGAGGGGCCCAACCTCAAAATTGAGTGGTGACTCTTTAGTACAGAGGTAAGGAGGAATTTTTTTAGCCAGAGAGTAGTAAACCTGTGGAATGCCCTGCCTCAGACAGCGGTGGAGGCCAAGTCTGTGTGTATATTTAAGGCAGAAGTTGATCGTTTCCTGATCGGTCAGACCATCAAGTGTTATGGAGAGAAGGCAGTGTATGGGGTTGAGTGGGATCTGGGATCAGCCATGATGGAATGGCAGAGCAGACACGATGGGCTGAATGGCCTAATTCTGCTCCTGTGTCTTATAGTTTTCCATACGGCGACATGGTAGTGTAGTGGTTAGTGATTGGCATAATATTATTATAGCACCAGTGACCAAGGTACAATTCCTGTAAAGAGTTTGTACATTCTCCCTGTTACTGTTAATGCTTAAACAACAAAGACAAGATTTTCTTTCTTTTTAACAACTTTACTTTCTCCATTCACACACATTCAGTACTCAAGCGCTGCCATTTTCTTACCCTCAATCCCCTTCATATCATCATACACTTGCCCATAACAGGGAAAGTGTGCATCCCAGCTAAATGCTTATGTAGCCCAAATATACAGAACTTAACAGTGCCTGTAACCACCAGGAATTCTGCAGATGCTGGAATTTCAAGCAACACACATCAAAGTTGCTGGTGAACGCAGCAGGCCAGGCAGCATCTCTAGGAAGAGGTACAGTTGACGTTTCGGGCCGAGACCCTTCGTCAGGACTAACTGAAGGACCTTACTAGCTCTTCTTTCAGTTAGTCCTGACGAAGGGTCTGGGCCTGAAACGTCGACTGTACCTCTTCCTAGAGATGCTGCCTGGCCTGCTGCGTTCACCAGCAACTTTGATGGTAACAGTGCCTGAGTGGGTTTCCTCCCATGGTCCGAAGATGTACGGTTTAGAAGTTGTACGGTGTAGCGTGGTGTCCGTGCTCGGTTGGGGGCTGGCCTCCCCTGTTGGACATTGATAATATAAGATGCCACAGGCCTGCTTCCCTTATTTATATATAGTTATTTTTTTGCGAGACTTTTTTTTCTGCCTGCTATTTTGAATATGCTCTGAATGTTTTGCACCCTGGCCCCAGAGGAACTCTATTTTCTTTCAGTTGTATTCATGTAAGATTGAATGATAAGAAACTTGATTTGATTTGACAATTAGTTACATGGGTGTAATTGGCCAGCATTGGCTTTTGGGCCAGTAGGGCCTATTACTGTGCTGTATCTTTAAAATGAAAAAGATGCTGGGTGACCTGCTGAGATCCTCCAGCTTTTTATGCATTGCAAATACTAGAACAATAACCTCGTGATCTCAGTGACCTGGGTCCAATCCTGGCCTCCAGTTCTATTGTCGTGTATCTTTTGCTACGTCTGATAACAAGGCACCAAAACAAAACACAGTGTTTTGGTTCAAAGACGTGTTTACTGATAACAATGATAAGAAGCACCTCCACTACTCATGGATGGAGGCTGCTTCTGATTTACAAATTAGAAAGTTCCATCTTTTTATACAAGTTTTCAGGCTGGGCTTTGGCTGTTATCTGTTTTGCGAGGTCAGCTTCAGTACAGCTGCACTTCTCAAGGCCAGCTGTATATCAACCTTCACACATCAAAGTTGCTGGTGAACGCAGCAGGCCAGGCAGCGTCTCTAAGAAGAGGTACAGTCGACATTTCAGGCCGAGACCCTTTGTCAGGACTAACTGAAGGAAGAGTTAGTAAGAGATTTGAAAGTGGGAGTGGGAGGGGGAGATCCAAAATGATAGGAGAAGACAGGAGGGGAAGGGATGGAGCCAAGAGCCAGACAGGTGATTGGCAAAGGGGATTGACCTTTGTCCCCCTTCGCCCACACCTCAGCGAGTTCCGTGTTCGCCATGATGCGGAACTCTTCTTCCGCCGTCTCTGAGCCTACTTCTTCGGCAAGGACTCTTCCACCCCCACCGATGACCCCTTCTCCCATCTTCAACCCTCCTCTTCTTCATGGACACCCCGCTCTGGTCTTCTGCCTGCTCTGGATCTCTTTATCGCTAACTGCCGACGGGACATCAACCGTCTCGACTTCACCGCACCTTGTTCCCATTCCAACCTCACTCCTTCGGAACGCTGTGCTCCCCACTCCCTCCGCACTAATCCTATAGCCCTTTGCCAATCACCTGTCCAGCTCTTGGCTCCATCCCTCCCTCTCCTGTCTTCTCCTAACATTTTGGATCTCCCCCTCCCACTCCCACTTTCAAATCTCTTACTAACTCTTCCTTCAGTTAGTCCTGACGAAGGGTCTCGGCCTGAAACGTTGACTGTACCTCTTCCTAGAGATGCTGCCTGGCCTGCTGCGTTCACCAGCAACAACTTTGATGTGCGTTGCTGGAATTTCCAGCATCTGCAGAATTCCTGTTGTTTGAGTATATCAACCTTCCCTTAGTTACACAATGAACAATGAGTAAGACAGTACATGCCTCTGGACACGTACTATGGGATTATACGGGTTCCATTTTTGTCACATTACAAAATTGAATGCAAAAAAAATCTCAAAAGTTTTGGATATATTTCACACTATTTTGAGTTAAGTTTGCACACGCTCACTGTGACTGGATGGATTCCCTCCAGCATCTCTGCTTCTGGTTCATCCCAGAAGTGTAAGGATTAGTACTTTAATGTAAATTGTAATCCCAGTGTGTCATCCTGAGATAGGGAGGGATAGGGAGGTGTTGATGAGAATGTGGGGTGTATAAAATAGCCTAGGGTGGGTTCTAAACATGAGATCCTGTAGATGCTGGAAATCCAGAGCAACACATCCATAATGCTGGAGGAACTCAGCAGGTCAAGCAGTACCTATGGACAGGAATAAACAGTAGGTGTTTTGGCCTGAAACCTTTCAGGACTAAGATAGGTTCACTGTTTAAAAAAACAGGATGGGATGAAGATCTTGTCTCCGTCTTTTTATGGCGTGGTTTGCACCCTGTCCTGGGCATTTCTTCTGTTATATCAATTTTGTTAAAGAAAATATGTACTCCAATTAAGATTTTTCAAGGTCCAGATATGCAGTTCAGATCTGTTTATCTCTGTTGTATAACTAAGATTAGCTGTTGCTTTGTTTAGCATTGGCAAGAGTATTCTCGCATTGTCATTGGTAAATGCAGCAAACTTGCCAGGATAAATCCTTATGTGCCAACAGTCTTTGGCCTAGATTCGCAAGTTGTTCATTTCAGTGAGACAATTCAGTCAGCTGGCCGGTGGTGTAGTGGCATCAGCACTGGACTTTGAGGCTAATGGTCCCAGGATCGAATCCGGCACGCTTTCCATCTGTGCTGGTTTGAGCATTGAGCCTCGTAAAAACCAGGAAACGGCAAAAAAAATGCCGCCTGATGCACTACAAAACATGAAAAGGAATAACAAAACAACAAACAAACACGGTCATGGACAGAGTCCTTACTCATTTATATAGGCATTGTGTTTTGTAAATTGTGTGCAGTTTTGGTCACCTACCTACAGGAAAGAGTACAGAGGAAATTTACAAGGATGTTGCTGGGTCCGGAGGACCTGAGTTACATGCAAAGATTGAATAGGTTAGAACTTTATTCCTTGCAACTTAGAAGACTGAGGGGAGATTCGATAGAGGTATACCAAGTCATGAGGGGTATTGATAGAGTATGTGCATGCAGGCTTTTTCCACTGAGGTTGGGTGGGACTATAACTAGAGGTCATGGTTTAAGGGTGAAAGGTGAGAAGTTTAAGGGGAGCATGAGGGGAAACTTCTTCACTCAGAGGTGGTGAAAGTGTGGAGTGAGCTGCTAGTGCAAGTGGTGCATGCAAGCTTGAGTACAACGGTTAAGAGAGGTTTTTTATAGGTACACGGGAGGGCTATGGTTCTGGTGCAGGTCGATGGGAGTAGGCAGTTTAAATGCTTCGGCATGGACTAGATGGGCTGAAGGGCCTGCTTCTGTGCTGTACTTTTCTATGACTGTGACACGTCGATGGGAATATACATACTGAAGTATACAATCTTGTGTGGCAGAGAAGAAATAAGTTCCCGGCTGTTACTGGAAGGGGGAAAATATTTTTATTAAAGAAAAAAGTTTAAAGTAAATTTATTATCAAAATTCATATGTGTTATCATATAGTACTGTGAGATTTATTTTGCAGAGTCATAGGAAAGTACAGCACCGAAACTGACCCACTGGATGAAAAACCTGATTCTGATATGGCTCTTTGCTGTGGATTGAGAATGGGAAGGGGTCAGGGAGAGGGGTATTCTGGTTGGGAAAAGGGGGAGGGAGAGCGGAGAGAGCAGGAAGCACCAAAGAGACATTCTGTAATGATCAATAAACCAATTGTTTGGAATCAAAGGACCTTCCCTGGTGACTCAGGGCTGGGTGTGTCTGCATTCGTGCCAACCCCACCCTGGCATCCTTCTCTACCACCTAACCCACACCCCTCCCACAGCGCTCCACCCTCACTGTTCCCAGCATCTTTTGCTCTCGCCCGATTTACAAACTCACCTTCCGCTCCACGTTAACAAATACAGTGCTGTGCAAAAGTCTTAAGGCACCATAACTATATATATGTGCCTAAGACTTTTGCACAGTACTGTATGTTTGGAAAATCATGAAATTATACAAACTGAATTTTTATTTCTATAACTAGACGTATGTTTTGAACTAACTCCATTTCTTTCTTTGCAGCATAAAGGAAGAGCAGTTCTGGAGAAACTACTTTTACCGAATCTCTCTCATTGAACGATCAGCACAGCTCTTGTCTTTAGCTGCTGGGCAGCCTGTAGGCTCCAGAGAGGAACCAAATCATTTAGAAAGCAACTTTCCCACTACAGGTGCTCCATTTTTGAATCAGTATAACAAAATGGATGACTTTTCTCTGCATGGTTCAATATTGCGAGTGAGATTTCACAGTCTCTTGCTTTACACAAACCAACTGCAGTCTGTCCTTGAATGAGAAATAAATTAAACAATTTGCACTTTTAAGATACTTCAAACTTCAGTCCATGTTATATACTGTACATCTGCTTTGTTTCTCTTACATTCAGTGCTTTCCAAGACGTCCCCAGGGCCAATGAGAAAAACCGAGGAATCTGTAGGGGTAAGTTTTACGAGATTGTCTACCCTTCTTGTGCATCTTAGAATTTGTTTTAATCGATTTTCATGAAAAAATCAAAGGGTATAATGAATTTATTTGGGGTGTAGTGATAAACACAACACTTTACTGTACCAGCAATCTCGCTTCAATTCCCACTGCTGACTGTCAGAAGTTTGCGTATTCCCCCGTGACCGAGTGGGTTTCCTCCCAGTCCTTCAGCTTCCCCCCACGGTCCAAAGACGCACCAGTCAGTAGGTTAATTGGTCGTTGTAAATTGTCCCATGATCACTGCTTGCTGTAGAAACACTAATGCCTTTGAATGGAAAATCCTACAAAAGTTAGTGGGTTCAGCCCAGTCCATCACGGGTAAAGCCCTCCCAATCATTGAGCACATCTACATGAAACACTTTCATAGGAAAGCAGAGTCCATAATCAGAGATCCCCACCACACAGGTCATGCTCTCTTCTCGCTGCTACCATCAGGCTCTTGAATAAAAGGGGAAAACTACACTCACTTGCCCCATCACTGAAATGTTCCCACAAACAATGATCTCACTTTAAGGACTCTTTACCTCATTATCTCATGTTCTCATTATTTATTGCTATTTATTTATATTTGCATTTGCACAGTTTGTTGTCTTCTGCAGTCTGGTTGGTCTTTCATTGATCCCATTGTAGATACTATTCTATAGATTTGCTGAGTATGCCTGCAGGAAAATGAATCTCGAGGTTGTATATGCTGGCATAAATTTACTTTGAATTTTGATTAGGCTCGGAGTAAATTGGGGGATTGCTGGGTGGTACAGCTGGAAGGGCCTATACCTCATTGTATCTCAAACAATCGATCAACAAATAAATAAATAAATTCTGTTAACCAAGCAAATGTGTCATTTGAACAATACTGCCTTGCAACTCTGATTCCAAATTTGCCAGAGATGAATACATCTGATCCAGCTGTAGAGAAGATTCTGCACAGAGTTCCCACATCATGTTAAGATTGAGCCCAGCTCCTGTCATTAGTTTTTCCCAACTGGACAGCAAGGATAGGATTCAGCTATCCATACACATCCTGTCAAAGAAAGGCATTTGCTGTGAAATATTTATAAATTCAGTTATAACTAGTTTTACTAGTGATCATCATCATTATGTGCCGTGTGGTATGACATGGGCAATCATGGTCTATTATCGTGATTGTTCGTGGCAAATTTACCTCTCCTGTGGTTCCTTAAGGTTGTTATAGTTGGGGGCAGTAGTGGAGGTAAGCTCCCACTACCTATTAAATGCTCCCAATGGCGTGCAACTCAAATAGCCTCTGACAACCAAGTCCAGCTCCTGGCCTTCACGTGTGGCTTAGTTACGAAGCCTGGTGGATCCGTTTCTACCAACAGGCGAAGTGGCAAAGGCGGGTTACTGGCGCCTTAAAACTAGTTGCTTTGACAGCTGGGGCTCGTAGGCTGTGGCTGGCAGCTCATCTAGGAGAAGGAAAACTCTGATCTCAAACCCCCACTACCCACTCACGGGGAAAGCTTCAGGAGTAAACCCTGAGGGAAAATTCTGGAGTTGGAATTCCTAAGGCAGTCCTACGTTGAGTTCAGCACTGACTGGCAACTCAATGCGATGCTGCTGGTGCCAAACTGTATCTGTTCCTTTGGGTTTATCAGATGTGTGGAGAGGGGAGCTTGCTACATGGGCACAGCTTGCTGTCCATATTGTAATGCCCTGGCTTGCATGTCTAGACATCTAGGACTCAACATCCATGGTCGACCCTGATGAACGAAGGCCTCATCATTACTCTTCTGCCCATCTGCCTATCACCTCCCCCTGGTGCCTCTCTTCCTTCCCATTCTCCCATGGTCCACTCTACTTTCCTATCAGATTCCTTCTTCTGCCCTTTTAATGTTTCATCTATCACCTCTCAGCTTGCTGTTTCATCGCCCTTCCCCTTCCACCTTCTTATTCTGTTGTCTTCCCCCCTTCCTTTCCTGATGTAACGTCGACTGTTTATTCCCCTCTGCAGATGCTTCCTGACCTGCTGAGTGCGTCCAGCATTGGGTGTGTGTGTTCCTCTGGACTTCCAGCATCTGCAGTAACTCTTGTGCATTAATTGGTCATTGTAAATTGTCCCGTGATTTGGCTGGGTTAAATAGGGGGTTTCGGGCAGTGCAGCTTGAAGGACCAGAAGGTCCTATTCCGTGCTGTACTTCAATAAACAAATAAAATAAAGACTGACAAACAACCAATGTGCAAAAGACAAATGGTGTAACAAATAAGACTGCGATCAAGAGTTGTAAATAATCCTTGAAAGTTGCTCTGTAGGCTATAGAGTCAGTTGAGAGTGGTGGTGGTTGAGTTTTCCATGCTAGATGGTTGTAGGGTAATAATTGTTCCTGAGCATGATGGTGTGGGTCTTAAGGCTTGTGTAGAGGTGAGAAGAGGGCATGGGCTGGATGGTGGGTGCTACTTTCTAATGGCAGTGCTCCTTGTAGATGTGCTAAATGGTGGGGAGGGATTTGCCTGTGATGGACTGGGCTGCATCGACCTCTTTCTGTAGCCTTTTCCATTCCTGGGCATTCGTCATCCCATATCAAACCTTGATGCAACCAGTTAGGATACTCTCCACTGTACATCTACAGTCCATGCCAACCCCATCTTCTACCTAATCTCATCTACCTGCACCTATACATAAGAAATAGGAGGAGGAGTCAGCCATCTGGCCTGTCGAGCCTGCTCTGCCTTTCAATAAGATCGTGGCTGATCTGGCTATGGACTCATCTCCACCTACCTGCCTTTTTCCCATAACCTTTAATTCTCCTACTATGCAAAAATCTATCCAACCTTGTCTTAAGTATATTTACCAAGGTAGCCTCATTGGGCAGAGAATTCTGCAGGTTCTCCACTCTCTGGGAAAAGTAGTTCTTCTTCGTCTCCATCCTAAATCTACTCCCCCAAACCCTGAGGTTATGTCCCCTGGTTCTAGTCCCACCTACCAGTAGAAACAACTTTCCTGCCTCTATCTTATCTATCGCTTTCATAGTTTTATACGTTTCTATAAGATCTCCTCTCTCCTGGACCTTATGCCTCCAGTCCCTTCCCATCCATGTACCAATCCAAACTTCCCATATACCTTTCTATACGTTCCATCCGCACGCTGAAAATAAACCTGTTTTCCTTTATAGATCCACCCTTCAGAAGAGTTTTCAATAAGCCCAACCGCTAATGAATTTGTGAGTGATGCGTACGGCACATCGTTGCTGAATCAAGAAGACGTCTTGAGGGAGATGGATCAACTGGGCATGAGTGGTGGTCAGCCAGCACCTGTTGACAACGGTACGTAGAGCAAGAATACATATCGCATCTGTTTTGTTTTAGCTGTACTTGTCACATAAAGTGCATGGAAACGTAAAGTGGAATACGTCATTTGCATCGACGGCCTGTGCAGTCCAAGGCTGGGGGCAGCCCGCAAGTGCCGCCATGCTTCCGGCGCCAACAGCGCCTGCCACCAACTTACTAACCCTAACCAGTATGTCTTTGGGACGTGGGAGGAAATCCATGTGTTTATGGAGTTATGCTAACCGCTACGGCACCATGCGGCCCTACGAGGGGCACAGTAGTGTGGCTCACAGCTCCAACCACCTCGTGTCATTCTAGACCTCAGATGCTGTCTATGCGGAGTTCGCATGCTAAGTTTTTATTTTTTTTATTTCATTGAGATACAGCACGGATTAGGCCCTTTGAGCCACGTCGCCAGCAATCCCCGATTTAATCTTAGCCAAATTATGGGATAATTTACAATGGCCAATTAACCTACCAACCAGCGAGTCTTTGGCCTATGGGAGGAAACTGGAGCGCACAGAGGAAACCGATGGGGTCACAGGGAGAGCATACAAACTCCTTATAGGCAGCGGCGGGAATTGAACCAGATCACTGGTACTGTAAAGCATTGTGCTGACCACTACGCTACCCTGTTCTCTCTATGGCCATGATGCTACAGTTTCCTCCCATTGTCAGGCACTGTAAGTCGCCCCTTGTTAATGCTCCTTATGGCTATATTTCATTAGGAGTTTTGGAATGTTGCCTAAAGCGCTCGAAAATTTGAGAACCATTCTGACTGGCTGCATCACCGTTTGGTTTGGGTGGGGTGGGGGGCGTGTACTACACAGGATCGAAATAAACTGCAGAGAGTTATAAAATTAGTCGGCTCCATCATGGGCACTATCCTCCCTAGAATCCAAGGAGCGATGCCTCAGAAAGGAGAAGCACATCAATAAGATCTCCCATCACCCAGGACATGCCTTCTTCTCATTGCTACCATCAGGAAGGAGATACAGAAGCCTGAAGACACACACTCAGTGATTCAGGAACCCCTTCTTCCCCTCTGCCATCTGATTTCTGAATGGACATTGAACCCGTGAACACTACCTCACTACTTTTTTATTTCTGTTTTCAAGGATCCAATGAGTAAAATAGGTGACACAGATTTTAAAATGGGTACATTAACGATATATTTAAACATTAACAGTGAAACACTAAACTGGGCTTCTAGTTAAGCAAGTGTTCATTTAAACTACACAAAACCAGAATACTGGACGTTCAGTTACCCTTTACTCTAGTCCTGGGTCCTAGAGCAAGGAACAAACTGATGTTTGGATGGTTTAAACACCAGGCCAGATAGATTGAAAAAACGGGGTGTTGGGGCCAGGGGCGAGGGTCAGGCCGGTTCTGCTCACTACTCCACTCTGTGCTAAACTGAGCCTGAGGCTGTGGCCTGCTCCGGCTTCTCCAGGCTTCATGTCTGAAGGCTCAGTGTTCAAAATGCTGTTTGCTTACTTTTATTGTTTGCATGCTCCGTTTTTCATTCTCTCTCTGCACATTGGGTATTTGTTTTTTTTTAATTGTTCTTTTGTGTTCCTTTGATTTGTGGCTGCCTATAAGGAGACAAATCTCTAGGTTGTATAATGTGTACATACTTTGATAATCAATGTTCTTTCAACTCTGAACGTGTCAGTGTCAATCTTACTGGAAGATAAAAGACTTTTCTCTTCCAGTGGCATAATATTTTGCATACAACTCCTTAAACGATTATTTCGTTTCGTTAAAGCTGTGGGCGTATCATTATTTCTCTGTCAGAACATGTGTTATCTTATTTATGTTTTCCAAGTATATAGTGTCATTCCTTAATTTTTCGTTCATGATTAAAAATGCAAGTGCACAATTCCTCATTTTCTATTTACAACCATTGTTGCATTTTGTTCAGCATGGTTCTGAGGTTGAATTACATTTTAAGATATTTTGAGGAAAAAAGAGGTTTACAATAAGATAAGACCATAAGATACAGGAGCAGAATTAGGCCATTTGGCCCCTCAAGTCTGCTCCACCATTTCATCGTGGATGATCCATGTTCCCTCTCAGCCCCAGTCTCCTGTCTTCACCCCGTATCCCTTCAGGCCCTGACTAATCAAGAATCTATCAACCTCTGTCTTAAACATACGTAAAAACTCGGCCGCCACTGCCGTCTGTGGCAACGATTTCCACAGAGTCACCACTCCCTGGCTAAAGAAATTCTTCCTCATCTCCGTTCTAAAAGGATGCCCTTCTATTCTGAGGCTTGTGTCCTCTGGCCTTAGACTCCCCCACTGTAGGAAACATCCTCTCCACATCCACTCTGCTGAGGCTTTTCAACATTTGATAGGTTTCAATGAGGTCGCCCCTCATTCTTCTGAATTCCAGTGAGCAGAGGTCCAAAGCCATCAACCGCTCTTCATATGACAAGACTTTCAATCCTGGAATCATTTTCATAAACCTCCTTTGAACCCTCTCCAATGTGAGCACATCCTTTCTTAGGATGTGCTGTTTATAGTCTGAAATACCTTATGGAAATTGTTCTCTAGTATAACTCAGATGGCCAACAAAACCTGAAGTTCAAAGTATGTATGCAATATTCAGCACTGAGATTCGTCTCCTTATAGGAACTCAATAGAATCCATTAACAGAAATAAGACTGTCAAAACATCCTATGTGCAGGGGGAAAAAAATAAATTGTGCAAACAATAAAAGTAAGCGAATAGTATTCAGAACTGAAATTGACAACAGGGAGTCCGCAGACCTCAAGCCAGGAGCTCATTAGTTGCAGGCCACAGCCTCAGTTCAGTGTAGAGGCAAGTATACCTCGCAGAGCAGCGACTTGAATGAGCCAGTCCCTCGCCTCCGGCCTCAACACCCAACCTTTCGATCTGGCCTGCGCTTAAGTCGACCAAACCTCGGATCGGTCATTCCTTGCTCCCGGACCTGGGCCCCGAGGCCCGGCTCTCGTCACTTCAGTTTGGCTGGCCCGTACCTGACCTTTCCGATTCGATCCAGTGCTTAAATTGATCAATGTTCCCTCGCTCTCAGGACCAGGCTCTGCCTCGACTCTGCTCACCTCACCTGGATTCTTCCACGTCAAATTGTCTCCATGTCCGCTCCAGCAATGGCCAAACATTAGCTCATTCCCTGCTCTCGGGCCCGGGCCAAGCCGCCTGGATTTGACCGGTACACGCCACGCTTCAGCCTTCCTGCAGTTCCCACCGCAATAATGCCAGGTCGTGCAGGTGGTTCCAGTGCTCAACTCCGAAAGGGAAGTTACCAACTATTGATTGCTGTGATGGTTTACCAGAAAAAGTGTGATTAATAAAGTAGGTAGTAGTTAGCACTAGGTTAGTAGTTAATAACCTAAATATTAGTAGCAATTATTTACAAGCTAAATATGCTTATAAATTGTACGGCATTTTCAATACCTCAGCAATCAGACACACATCTTTTTGCAGTTCCACCCTCTTTCCTTAAACAAGCCGTTTCTCAAAGCTAAGTACACAGTTTTCCAGTTGAATCATGCAGTGACTTTTGTTCAGTCCACCCTTGCCTGAAGACAGTTAAACAAACTGGAAGAACTTGGTGAGTCAAGGCGAATCCATCAGAGTTTCAGGACGAAACCCTGCTTCAGAATTAAATGGGGAGATGGCTGGTATGAGGAGGAGGAGGGGAGTGAAGAGGCAGTTGGCTGAGCTGTCGGCCATCTCCCCTCTCTGCTCTCAGTCCTGATGCAGTGTCATGACCTGAAATATGGACAATTCCTTTCCCCACAGACACTGCCCGACCTGCTATGTCCCTCCAGGAGATTGATTGTTGCTCCAGATTTCAGCATCTGTAGTCTCTTGTGTCGCTGATAAAGAGCATTTCAATAAAGTTGCATTATAGGACATCTTCATGTAATGTCAAACTATGTTTTTCCAAATGCTGGAGTGAAGTATTGAAGAGTCTCGTTATCAATCGAAATCAAATTCGTTAACTATATGTATATTAAGTAGCTAAATAAATAGTGCAAAATAGAAATAAAAAAGTAGAGAGATAGTGTTCATAGGTTCAATTCCCATTCAGAAAGAAAGAAGGTGTTCCTGAATCTTTGAGTGTGTGCCTTCAGGCTCCTGTACCTCCTTCCTGATGTAACAGTGAGACAAGGCATGACCTGGGTGATGGGGCGCCTTAATGATGGAGACCACCTTCCTGAGTATCGGTCCCTGAAGATGTCCTGAATAAGACCATAAGACAAAGGAGCAGAAGTAGGCCATTCGGCCCATCGAGTCTGCTCCACCATTTTATCATGAGCTGATCCATTTTCTTCTATTTAGTCCCACTCCCCCGCCTTCTCACCATAGCCTTTGATGCCCTGGCTACTCAGATACCTATCAATCTCTGCCTTAGATACACCTAATGACTTGGCCTCCACTGCTGCCCGTGGCAACAAATTCCATAGATTCACCACCCTCTGGCTAAAAAACTTTCTTCACATTTCTGTTCTGAATGGGTGCCCTTCAATCCTTAAGTCATGCCCTCTCGTACTAGACTCCCCCATCATGGGAAACAACTTTGCCACATCCACTCTGTCCATGCCTTTTAACATTCGAAATGTTTCTATGACGTCTCCCCTCATTCTTCTAAACTCCAAGGAATACAGTCCAAGAGTGGACAAACGTTCCTCATATGTTAACCTTCTCGTTCCCGGAATCATTCTAGTGAATCTTCTCTGTACCCTCTCCAACGTCAGCACATCCTTTCTTAAATAAGGAGACCAAAACTGCCCACAGTACTCCAAGTGAGGTCTCACCAATGCCTTATAGAGCCTCAACATCACATCCCTGCTCCTATACTCTATTCCTCTAGAAATGAATGCCAACATTGCATTCACCTTCTTCACTACTGACTCAATCTGGAGGTTACTACGGAGGCTAGTGCCCATGATGGAGCTGACTGAGTTTCCAACTCTCTGCAGCTTACTTCGAGCCTGTGCAATAGCCCCCTTCCCCTCAACCAGATAGTGACACAGATAGTTGGAATGCTCTCCACAGTACAACTGTAGACATTTCCAAGTGTTTCAGGTGACAAACCAAATCTCCTCAAACTCGTGATTAAATATAGCCATTGTTGTGCCTTCTTTGTAGCTGCATCAATATATTGGGCCCAGGATAGATCCTCAGAGATATTAATACCCAGGAACTTGAAATTGCTCACTCTCTCCACTTCTGAACAATGTGCAAGACAAGCTTTTGACTGTATCTCAGTGCATGTGACTGACAATAATAAACCAATTCCAATTCCAGTATTGGTCAGGATACTGTCTCGACTTTATTTATGAAGTAATAATGTGGGATATTTTATGTAGAGCGGACAGGGCAAGGGATATGTGTATATTTTTATACTCTATTTCCTGGTCTGTCAGATCTTAATGAAATGGTCTTCTGTAAATTTTCTAATGAGGTGTTGGCACTGGGTGGTAGAAGTCACAACTCTTGTATAATTAATCCACATTCAACAACATTTTATCGATGCAGATCAAAACTTTGACATAATTTAGGCTCGATTGCCACGTTTAAGAGAAGTTTGGACAGGTACATGGATAGTAGGAATATGGAGGGCTATGGTCCCGGTACAGGCTATTGGAAAGACGCAGTTTAAATGGTTTTGGCATAGACTAGATGGGCCAAAGGGCCTGTTTTTGTGCTGTTCTTCTCTGTGACTCCACACTGACTCTCTGTTAGTGGTTATATTTAATTTTTATCTGTACATGTTCACAAATTATTCGTGTTTTCCCTCTCCCAGCAGATGACATCCCCGAGTGGGAGAAAGAGCTGCAGAGAGAACTGCAGGAATTTGAAATTGTTCATGAAACAATAAACGTTAGTGAAGCCTGGGAGAAAGAAATTGAGGCATTGCTTCGAGAAGAGGACTAAAGGGCTTGCAGGAGGAACCTTGTTCCCATAATACATGTTCTATTGACCCAAGGAAGCAATATTTGATGAACTAATTTTCTCAAACTATTTTCAATGAGATAAAGAATACTTTATTTGGTTCATAGTAAGATTTAAGCTTTAAACATCTCAACACCACCAGCTTAATAATAATAATCTTATTTATCGAGCACTTTCCATACAGCTGATATAGTTCAAAGTGTTTTACAATGGGATAAAGTGCAAACATGAAAATAAAAGGCAGGATAATTAAATAGGTGATCTTTTCTGCCTTTTCATCATGGCCGATCCATTTTCTCTCTCAGCCCCAATCTCTTGCCTTCTCTCCGTATCCCTTCATACCATGCCTAATCAAGAATTTACCAACCTTTGCCTTAAAAGTCACAATTAAGTCTGCATTCCTTATAGTTTAAGATGTTGAATTCCACAGTTTAGGAGCATGGTTCAGAAAAGCTGACCTGTCAATTAGCGTTTGAAGGAGGTTGTTTAAATTTAAGAGACCAGCGGTAGACAAAGCTCGAGCAGGGGTTATTAAACCAAAGCAATTCTGTGATGTCCTTCAGTCCCAGATCATAAAGAGCTTTAGAAACAAAGAAGAGAACTTTATAATCAATTCTGAAAGGTACAGGAAGCCAATGTAGTGTTCTGATATGAACAGAGTCACCAGAGGGACACTGAACTTAGTGGATATAGAATTGTTTTATTCACCAAAAATGAGCAATAGGCATCATATTGAGACACTCTTGGAGGAAGAGGCCTCCTCGATCCAATATTACGTGACATTTTGAATGCTAAAGATCAAGGTTAACAGCATGACAATTCTATAGTTAAGTATTTACAATGCTTCCTTTGAATTACATATAGTTTTCAGAAACACCACCTCTTTTGCACCCACACTCTAGACACCCAAAATGAATGTTAATCTCCTCAGACTTCATGCATATGCATGCTCCTGGGGTCAAATGGAAGGCCATGCTCAGAGCTGCATTTCAATTCAATCTACTGTCCACGCTCATGTTTGATGCTGTTAAAATTAATATTTGACATAGGGTACATTCTGGAGTTATGGTCTAACAGCAGAGTAGCTAGGACATCTTCCCTGATCCTGGTTTTAGTTTAAAGCTTAATTAGCTGAATTTTAGCTTAATTACTAATGTTCTCAATGCACTATCTGTTTTTTAATGGTTTTTTATTGTTAATATATTCTGTATAATATGAGAAAGAAAAGGATCCATATGTGCTTAGATTTATCTGTGGTTATCAGCTGCAACCAAAAGGCAGATAAATTTGTTTCTCTGCAGTATTTCACCTCCCTCTCTAGAAAGGGGTGTGAAACCTGCCTCTTTCCTCTTCACGGCTGACACTCAGGGTGCCCAGAAAGGGTCATGATGGGCTGCAATGCTTGTAGTGTGGTAGGTCACCAAAGTAAGGCATCGAGAAATCCCACAATTCCTTGCAGGCCAAGCTGCAGACACCCAGAGAGCCAGTTAGTCAGAAGGGCCTTTCTGTGCATGTGGTAAACCTTCAGGGGAAGATGCTGGTTTGTTCACTTCATCCCCTCAACAAATGCAATGTGTCAGCAGGAAAGCAAAGAAAAATTTGTCTAAAGGCTGAAAATTAGGTAAATATTATTCAGATAGTCTTATTGTGAACCATTTAATCAAAACACCTGGTAGAGTCTTCAGAACTGGCCTTTTAAAAGAGTCTATATCCCCCTCAGATGTTCAATCATTGCTTCTACAAATAAGGATTGAAACATGCTCAGAAATAGTACTTAAAAGTATAAAAGTAAGTTTTATCAAAGTACATATATGTCACCACATACAATCCGGAGAGTCATTTTCCTGTGGGCATACTCAGCAAATCTATAGAATAGTAACTATAAGAGGATCAATGAAAGATCAACCAGAGTGCAGAAGACAACAAACTGTGCAAATACAAATATAAATAAATTGCAATGAATAGCAAGAACATGAGATAAAGAGTCCTTAAAGTGAGATCCTTGGTTGTGGGAACATCTCAACTGATAGGCAAGTGAGTGTAGTTACCCCCTTTTGTTCAAGAGTCTGATGGTTGAGGGGTAGTAACTGTTCTTCAGCCTGATGGTGCAACTCCTGAGCCTCTTGTACCTTCTACCTAATGGCAGCAGCGAGAAGAGAGCAAGTCCTGGGTGCTGGGGATCTCTGATGACAGATGTTGCCTTCCTACGAAAGCATTTCACGTAGGTGTGCTCAATGGTCGAGAAGGCTTTACCTGTGATGCGCTCGGCCAAATCCACAATCTTCTGTAGAACTTTCTGTTCAAAGGCATCCTACCTTCCCAGAATATGGACAGGAATTTACCGGTAATCTGCCGTTTGTCTTATATTAAGAAAGGAATCCTAGAATGCTGAGAGATCAAGTTATTTAATAGTATTGATATATTTTGTTTATTTGAGGTGGCTGTTGTGAAAGCGTAATATACTTGAAGCGTAAAGGTCTCAAAGCTTCAAAGATAGACTATAGTACAAGAGTGAACTAAATGTATTTAATTGATTTTTAAAAATTCTATTAATGCCTTTTTTATTCTGTTAATGCCTTACATAAATTGTATTATGATTGGGTTGATTTGTTCTCCAATCTTGGGAATTTTCTTGCAAGTCTTTCGTCAGCACGTGAGGAGACGTGATCAGCGCGCCGTTGACTGGGGTGTGCCCTCCGAATGGCTGGCCTTCACGTACTTTTCAATCAACTGACTGGACGTTGTTGTGATGTGGGGAGGAGTGCTCATCGCTGAGTGGTTGTGTGGCGACCTTCATTCGCTGTGGTCTGGACTTTTGCCCGCATCGGCTCATAAATAGGATCAAGGTCTACATATTTGATTATAGACTTGTTCCTGGAAGACCACACTTGTAAGAATTCCCTTTCATGCCACATTTGCTTGCATCGTGACTTCCACTGCTGCTCAGTATTATGTTTATGGTTACATTTGAAACTTTGTTTTATAAATTGCATTTGTATACATGCTTTCACCCAGATGTTCTCAGTGAAGATTACAACTAACAGCAAGCAGAAATGGAAAGGTAATCGATAAGGGAAGTTGCTAATTAATGAATGTATCTGTATTCACAAAGTTTTGATATCAGACTGACTCAGAGAGTGGGCTATATGGTGTCAAGATGAATAAAGTATTTTTTTAGAGATGAAAATCACAAATGACTGCTGCACTTTGAAACTTTTTTTAGTCACTTTTTTGTTTAACCTGGAGTAATTTTGAATTGTTACAGGACAGAGATGTTCAAAGTATGTATAGATTATACAACCTTGAGTTTCGTCCCCCTCCAGGAAACCACAAAACAAGAAACCCCAAAAAAACGGTTATATTTTAAAAAAGACTAACAGACACCCAATATGCAGAGAGAGAGAAAAAAACATGAGTCGTGCAACTAATAATTAAGCAAGCAACAGTGTTCAGAATGAAGGTGAAGCCGGGAGGTGGCCCTCAGCCTCAGTTCATCCCACAGTGGGAGAAATTGTCAGGAAGCTCTCGGACCCAAAGCCCGGAGCAGGCCAGAGCTTCAGCTCCAGTGCCACCGAGAGCAGAGTAAACGTCACAGAGCAGCGAGCTGGTGTACCAGTATAGTTATTCCAGTTAACAAACATATGCGCTAAGGATTGGTCATTGTAGAATGCAAGTTATGGACTGGGGAGAAGAGTCATAATTAAAATCAAAAATTTATTAAATTTGTTATCCTCATTGTGGTCTGGAGGCTTGCGTGCTTCAATGACCTGGAGAGCTGTGTTGGCTGGAGTCAGGGCTTTATGCTTTGGCTCTTGTTGGGGTCACCCATGCCAAACAGGTCAAGGGGTAGAGGTCAGACTAAGAGTGGTCCAGGTTTGGGGGTTCAGCTCAGGGCTAACAACCCTGACTGGTAAAACAAAACTGTTGTGGGAACAGCAATGAAGAATCCTTCTACATCTGAGTGTGACGGTATTTCTGAGTCTCCACCCGGGGCTCGTTTGACTGACGGTAGTGAAAACCGAGAGGAAGCTACCGACACGATGAAGGAAGCCCTGAGCCCCACCAGAAATGAAAGACCTTCATTGCTACCCTAAACACCAGTGGCATAATCGGCAGATAGTACATTTATTATCAACATACCATTTGCTACCCTGAAATTCATTTTCCTGCCAGCATTCACAATAGCACAAAGAAATGAAACTGTATCAATGAGAAACTATACACTCAAAGACTGACAAACAACGTGCGAATACAAAAAAGCACAAATAAATATAACAAACAATTAAATAAATACTGAGGACATGAGTTATTGAGTCCTTGAAAGTAAATCCATAGGTTGTGGAATCAGTTAAATACGTTGAGGTGAGTGAAGTTATCCATGCTGGTCCAAGAGCCCGGTGGTTAAAGGATAATTCATTTGTATAGAAACATAGAAAATAGGTGCAGGAGTAGGCCATTCGGCCCTTTGAGCCTGCACCGCCATTTATTATGATCATGGCTGATCATGCAACTCAGAACCCCGCCCCAGCCTTCCCTCCATACCCCCTGACGCCCCGTAGCCACAAGGGCCATATCTAACTCCCTCTTAAATATAGCCAATGAACTGGCCTCAACTGTTTCCTGTGGCAGAGAATTCCACAGATTCACCACTCTCTGTGTGAAGAAGTTTTTCCTAATCTCGGTCCTAAAAGGCTTCCCCTCTATCCTCAAACTGTGACCCCTCGTTCTGGACTTCCCCAACATCGGGAACAATCTTCCTGCATCTAGCCTGTCCAATCCCTTTAGGATCTTATACGTTTCAATCAGATCCCCCCTCAATCTTCTAAATTCCAACGGGTACAAGCCCAGTTCATCCAGTCTTTCTTCATATGAGAGTCCTGCCATCCCAGGAATCAATCTGGTGAACCTTCTTTGTACTCCCTCTATGGCAAGGATGTCTTTCCTTAGATTAGGGGACCAAAACTCTACACAATACTCCAGGTGTGGTCTCACCAAGGCCTTGTACAACTGCAGTAGTACCTCCCTGCTCCTGTACTCGAATCCTCTTGCTATAAATGCCAGCATACCATTCGCCTTTTTCACCGCCTGCTGTACCTGCATGCCCACTTTCAATGACTGGTGTATAATGACACCCAGGTCTCGTTGCACCTCCCCTTTTCCTAATCGGCCACCATTCAGATAATAATCTGTTTTCCTATTTTTGCCACCAAAGTGGATAACTTCACATTTATCCACATTAAATTGCATCTGCCATGAATTTGCCCACTCACCCAACCTATCCAAGTCACCCTGCATCCTCTTAGCATCCTCCTCACTGCTAACACTGCCACCCAGCTTCGTGTCATCCGCAAACTTAGAGATGCTGCATTTAATTCCCCCATCCAAGTCATTAATATATATTGTAAACAACTGGGGTCCCAGCACTGAGCCTTGCGGTACCCCACTAGTCACCGCCTGCCATTCTGAAAAGGTCCTGTTTATTCCCACTCTTTGCTTCCTGTCTGCTAACCAATTCTCCACCCACACCAATACCTTACCCCCAATACCGTGTGCTTTAAGTTTGCACACTAATCTCCTGTGTGGGACCTTGTCAAAAGCCTTTTGAAAATCCAAATATACCACATCCACTGGTTCTCCCCTATCCACTCTACTAGTTACATCCTCAAAAAATTCTATGAGATTCGTCAGACATGATTTTCCTTTCACAAATCCATGCTGACTTTGTCCGATCATTTCACTGCTTTCCAAATGTGCTGTTATCACATCCTTGATAACTGACTCCAGCAGTTTCCCCACCACCGACGTTAGGCTAACCGGTCTATAATTCCCCGGTTTCTCTCTCCCTCCTTTTTTAAAAAGTGGGGTTACATTAGCCACCCTCCAATCCTCAGGAACTAGTCCAGAATCTAATGAGTTTTGAAAAATTATCACTAATGCATCCACTATTTCTTGGGCTACTTCCTTAAGCACTCTAGGATGCAGACCATCTGGCCCTGGGGATTTATCTGCCTTCAATCCCTTCAATTTACCTAACACCACTTCCCTACTAACTTGTATTTCGCTCAGTTCCTCCATCTCACTGGACCCTCTGTCCCTTACTATTTCTGGAAGATTATTTATGTCCTCCTCAGTGAAGACAGAACCCAAGTAATTATTCAGTTGGTCTGCCATGTCCTTGCTCCCCATAATCAATTCACCTGTTTCTGTCTGCAGGGGACCTACATTTGTCTTTACCAGTCTTTTCCTTTTTACATATCTATAAAAGCTTTTACAGTCCGTTTTTATGTTCCCTGCCAGTTTTCTCTCATAATCTTTTTTCCCCTTCCTAATTAAGCCCTTTGTCCTCCTCTGCTGAACTCTGAATTTCTCCCAGTCCTCAGGTGAGCCACTTTCTCTGGCTAATTTGTATGCTTCTTCTTTGGAATTGATACTATCCCTAATTTCTCTTGTCAGCCATGGGTGCACTACCTTCCTTGATTTATTCTTTTGCCAAACTGGGATGAACAATTGTTGTAGTTCATCCGTGCAACCTTTAAATGCTTGCCACTGCATATCCACCGTCAATCCTTTAAGTGTCATTTGCCAGTCTATCTTAGCTAATTCACGTCTCATACCTTCAAAGTTACCCCTCTTTAAGTTCAGAACCTTTGTTTCTGAATTAACTATGTCACTCTCCATCTTAATGAAGAATTCCACCATATTATGGTCACTCTTACCCAAGGGGCCTCTCACGACAAGATCGCTAATTAACCCTTCCTCATTGCTCAAAACCCAGTCCAGAATAGCCTGCTCTCTAGTTGGTTCCTCGACATGTTGGTTCAAAAAACCATCCCGCATACATTCCAAGAAATCCTCTTCCTCAGCACCTTTACCAATTTGGTTCACCCAGTCTACATGTAGATTGAAGTCACCCATTATAACTGCTGTTCCTTTATTGCACACATTTCTAATTTCCTGTTTAATACCATCTCCGACCTCACTACTACTGTTAGGTGGCCTGTACACAACTCCCACCAGCGTCTTCTGCCCCTTAGTGTTACGCAGCTCTACCCATATCGATTCCACATCTTCCCAGCTTATGTCTTTCCTTTCTATTGCGTTAATCTCTTATTTAACCAGCAACGCCACCCCACCTCCCCTTCCTTCACGTCTATCCCTCCTGAATATTGAATATCCCTGAACGTTGAGCTCCCATCCCTGGTCACCCTGGAGCCATGTCTCTGTGATCCCAACTATATCATAATCATTAATAACAATCTGCACTTTCAATTCATCCACCTTATTACGAATGCTCCTTGCATTGACACATAAAGCCTTCAGGCGCTCTTTTACAACTCTCTTAGCCCTTATACAATTATGTTGAAAAGTGGCCCTTTTTAATGCTTGCCCTGGATTTGTCGGCCTGCCACTTTTACTTTTCTCCTTTGTACTTTTTGCTTCTACCCTCACTTTACACCCCTCTGTCTCCCTGCACTGGTTCCCATCCCTCTGTCGTGAACTAACCTCCTCACGCCTAGCCTCTTTAATTTGATTCCCACTCCCCAACCATTCTAGATTAAAGTCACCTCAGTAGCCCCCGCTAATCTCCCTGCCAGGATATTGGTCCCCCTAGGATTCAAGTGTAACCCGTCCTTTTTGTACAGGTCACACCTGCGCCAAAAGAGGTCCCAATGATCCAAAAACTTGAATCCCTGCCCCCTGCTCCAATCCCTCAGCCACGCATTTATCCTCCACCTCATCGCATTCCTACTCTCACTGTCGCGTGGCACAGGCAGTAATCCCAAGATTACTACCTTTGCGGTCCCTTTTCTCAACTCCCTTCCTAGCTCCCTATATTCTCCTTTCAGGACCTCATCCCTTTTCCTACCTATGTCATTGGTACCTATATGTACCACGACCTCTGGCTCCTCACCATGTTGTTTTCCATTGGCAATAATGGCTATGGTTGCTCTTGGCAAATTTTTCTACCAAATTGATTTGACATTCCTCCTTCTGGGCAGTACCTCTACGAGACGGATGACCCGTCATTATCAATATTCTTCAGAGATTGTCTGCCTGGCATCAGTGGTCACATAACCAGGTCTTGTGATATCTGTGCATATCCCCTGCAAGCGGCCTTAGTGCTACACCTGCCCATACAGCTTCTCCCTTATCTCCATTCAGGGCCACAAACAGTCCTTCCAGGTGAGACAACACTTCACCTGCGCATCTGCTGAGGTCGTCTATTGTGTCCGGTGCTCCCGATGCGGCCTCCTCTACACTGGCTATACAGCTGCCGCAAAACAACACGATATATGCCAGCGATATTTAACCTGACTGATTCTGAATTAAGGAGGGTGGGGGCAACTCCTTCAGAAATGAGTCAACTCGTTCACTGAAAACTGCACACTTTTAAAGTGCTACATGCTCCCTGGGTTGAGCAGCAAACCCGATACTGGCCTCGGTAAATGTGCACGGCTGCAAAAATTAAAAAGTGTCTCTGAGCGAGAGAGACACAGGAAGCCCACTCCGAACTCGGTTACCAGCACCGGGACTTAACCGGTCCAACACACATGGTTGTGAGTCGCCGGCAGCCGTCACATGATCCCGAGAAAACTCTGAACCAATGCGAGGGCAAAACTCCGAAAACTGTTCACTTCCGTCAATGGGAGGAATTTTTCGGCAACTTTTTTGGGACGCAAACTTCAGTTTGTGTTAACTCGGAGTGCGTGGCCCTCCCTGTGGAGGGGGGTGCGCCATGGATGAGGTCTGGCAGTATCAGTTTCGCATTATTTTGCTGGGCGACTCCACGGTGGGGAAGTCTTCCCTGCTGAAGCGCTTCACCGATGGAACTTTCAGCGAGGTTCAGGACCCCACGGTGGGAGTGGATTTCTACGCCCGCGTCCTGGAAGTGGAGCCGGGCTGCAAGATCAAGCTTCAGCTGTGGGACACCGCCGGCCAGGAGCGGTTCAGGTCAGTGAGGCGGATCGCCGTCCTTTCGCGCAGCGCAACCCTCCCAGACCTGCCGTGCCTTCGGGAATACCTTCCATAAATGCTGTCCCGAGGGCTGGGTCACTCTTGGCAGCTGCCTGCCAGTCGACTACCCGCTCCCCGTCTCTCTGTAAGGCACGCAAAAATGCTGGAGCAACTCGGCAGGTCCTGGACAGGAATAAACAGTCGAAGTTTCGGGCCGAGACCCTTCAGGGTCTGTGTTTATCCTGCCCGTCTCTCTCCCCGCCCTTCTGTCAAATACTTCCGCCAAAAACCTCATACAGGATTAAAATATAAAGAGTAAGTCTCTCTACGAGTCTTTCGAGATCCTGGGAACCCCCCACCACCCCACCTCACCTCCCGAAATGTCTTCCCACCAACACAGTAACGCACTGCGGCTGCATCCCAAATCCGGGCGAAATAAGCGCCCACGGGTGTGATACAGATGTCACGATGAAGGATCTCGGCCCGAAACATCGACTGTTAATTCCCCCTCTTCGTGGATGCTGTCTGACCTGCTGAGTTCCTCTCGCAGTCTGCGTGCGTTGCGAGCATCTGCGGGACACCTTGTGTTACAGATGCGATCGTCTCTTTGGGAAGTGGATCGGGACAGTGGGGAGATCTCCGTTGTTTGGTTGGTGAACATTTCGTATATATATTCCAGAGTTCAAGTTTAATTACACAACCTGGCTCGGAACCAACCTACTGTACCCTCTATTGTGCCTACTGTCTTGTTTATCATTTATTGTAGTGCCTGCACTGTTTTGTGACACTTTATGCATTCCTGGATAGGTCTGCAGTCTAGTGTAGTTTTTGTGTTTTATCTTACGTAGTTCAGTGTAGTTTTTGTATTGTTTCATGTAGCACCATGGTCCAGGAAAAAGTTGTCTCATTTTTACTACGTTCTGTACCAGCAGTTATGGTTGAAATGGCAATAAAAAGTGGCTTGACTTGACTAATTATCATGAAAACCCATGAATACAGCCAAATGAAACTGCTTCTCTGGGGCCAAGGTGCAAAACACAGAGCCAACACACAGCACCAGGCACGTATAAGATCATCAGTAAAATACGGTCACACGAAAAAAAATAGTCCAAGGCCCTCAGTCCATGAAGGTTGCAGCTGTCTGCAGTGGAAAACAATACAGCTTGTCTTCTGCTGAGTGAACACTGGGGGGCAGCACCGACTCTAGTTTGCACCAGCTCCGGTGCAGCGTTCCGACTCCGACACCTCTCTCCTGGATGGATATAAATGGGCGACACAGCGGCTTGAGGCCTAGTCGTCACTACGACTGGGACCACGCAGCTCGCTGCAGTGGCATCTAAGTAGTTTCATGTTCAAGCATAATCTGTTCCCATTGACAGCACTAAGTACTCTGATCTCACGGTATCAGAGATATTCCCTGAATTCTACTCCTCCCACATCACCCTTCCCTGCAACTGAACACTCCCTCTATTTTTTTCTTAAACAGCTGTGCAGACCAACCTTTACTTTGAGCAGGAAATTTTTACTCAGTCTGAAAAATGTGCAGCTTTTTAAATGTTTTTAGTAATAAGCATTCCATGGATATTTAGAATAAAAATTGAAAAATCACATACTTCTGATTTATTAATCGAAGGGTATAGTGAAATACAGTACACCAAAGGTAACCTTTCACATTTTGTGAACTTTTTCTCTTCTGCTTTTATTAAAAATCCATTGTAGATAAACACTGTCCAGATTAAGTTTGCATCCAGGTGAAAGATGTGTCTTAGATCGTTCAGAGGTTCTAGTGTGTTTCTGGGTTTACATTTGATTGAATTTATAAGACTGAATCCACATTCACAGTCAGCACTAGAAGCTTGAAATGTTCCAACGATGTCAACTTGTTGACAATTTTTCAAATTCTTCGTTTCTGAGCACGTAGCTCAACATATCAGTTCAAGTCTTAAGTGAACTAGTCTTAACTTTCTCAGAAACGGCAAATTTGAAATCACAGCATTACTGCGATATTTTTGAAGCAACACTTTTGTCATAATTCGTAGTAGGGGCTGAGTTCAGCAGTCTAGCGGTTTATTAACGGTGAGCTACCGACTTCCATTCTGTGTTTATTGTTGCAATTTGCAACAGTGTTGTAACTGTTTGACAATGAAAATAAGTTTGAAGCTCCAAAATGTTTCAAAGTAAAGGTATGCTTGTCATTTAGAAAATGAATGGATTTTCTTTGTACTGTATTAATAAATAAAATCAAAAGTATGTGAGTTTTCAATTTTAATTCTAAATATTCATAATTAATTACAAGAGTATTTCACAATTATTTTAACAGATTTCAAAATTATATTAGCAACATATAAATGAAATGTGAAGAGCCAAAGGCTATGTGTGCAGGAGCATTCCAGTTACTGCAGGGCTATACATCTGCTCAGCTTCGAGGGAACTGAGACTAATTCTCTTTCTAGGTTCTGGCGAAGGCTCTTATAGCTGAAGCATTGACTGTTTCAAGTTCCACAATTGCTTACTGATCTCTAGAGTGTTTCCAGTATTTCTTTGGGATTTCCAGTGTCTGCGTTTTGTTACCTTCTTTACCCGACTGGCATGTTCTGGAATTTGTGCTCAAGTTTCTAGAGTGGGCCTTGAACTCACAACTCCTGATTCAGAGGTAGCTGTGCTGACCACAGAACCACAACTGCCGCCTTTGGATAAATGTAGCATCACTCCTGTGTTAGGTGTTTGGGATTGCAGAAAGATCTATCACCAAGAAACACACAGCACTGTTGGAAAGTGTGGTTGTTTGAGATTCTGTCGCCTTCCTGTCAACTTGACCAGTCTGGCCATTCTCCTCTCACCTTGCTCATTAACAAGGTGTTTTCACCCGCTCACTGGATTTTTTTTGTTTTTCACACCATTCTCTGTAAACTCGTGAGACTGTTGCACATGAAAATCCCAGGAGATCAGCAATTTCTGAGATACTCAAACCACCCCATCTGGCACCGACAATCATTCCACAGTCAAAGTCACTTAGATCACATTTCGTCCCCATTCTGATGTTTGGTCTGAACAACATCTGAACCTCTTGACCTCCAGCATGCCTTTATGCGTTGAGGTGCTGCCACATGATTGGCTGATTAGATATTTGCATTATTCCAGGTCCAATCTAAGGTGTAATTATTCAGCCATACATATTTTTTACAATTACAAAACACAGCTGGTTACAAAGAACATCAAATACTGGAAGACTATCCCATCAGCGAGTTAATGATAGCGATGAAACTGGACTTGTGTTGTTGCCTGGACTTACCGTGTACCATTCAGCGGTGTGCAGTGCTTGCCATACCCTGTTGGATATTGGTAATGTAGAATACTGTGAGTCCAGTTCACTGGTTTATCGGCGAGACCAACAGCAGGGAAGCTGCGCTACCTTGGTTGAGGCAAGGACTAGACCCTCATGCCACAGGGTCACCTGTTGGAGCCACTCAGGAGAGAGAACGGTGTGGGAGAGAGCAGAGGCCTGTGCGGACGCGCTAGAATCTGTACTGGGTTGTGGGCTGGCCCGTTCTGTTCGTGCTGCCCTCCAGTGTTCACTCAGCAGAACAACAAGCTGGGCCAAGACAACTTACCATCTACAGTTATGCCACTCAGGGGACTTGGGATATATTATTCTTTTTCTCTTTCACTGTATATTTCTCTGCTAACATAAATATTATGTGCTATTTGTGCTATGCGTTGTGTGCTGTTGGTAATGCGTCTTGCACCTTGGTCTTGGAGGAATGCCATTTTTGTTTGATGTATTCATGGCAGGGTGGAGATACATCTCGACCAAAGAAGGTGTAATGGACTCCTTCTCTTCGCTAGCCCACAGGTCACCCTTGGACAAGGTGTAGCACCCGCTTAGCCCCAACCTCTGATCAGGGTCACATGAAGCCATGGGAGCAGGTGGTGGATGGTCATACGAGCAGCTGGTGCACATCACAAGTCCTGGTTATGCGACCACTGAGCCCAGGCAGACAATCTCTGAAGAGTATTGATAATGGCTGGGGTTACCCGTCTTGTAAAGTCACTGGCCAGAAGAAGGCAATGGCAAACCACTTCTGTGGAAAAATTTGCCAAGGACAAGCAAGGTCATACGACCACGATTGCTTCTGTTATATGACACGGCCCATAACGACGATGATGATATTCATGTATGGTTGAGTGATAGTTAAATTTGAACTTGAACTTAACACGCAGGTGTACCTAATAAAGTGGCCACGGAGTGTATGTTCTGTGAGAATCTGTTGTTTTACTAAAGCTGGCATAAGACTGGCAGGATGCTTAACGCTAAGGTGCTCTGGGTTGTATTTAAGGCGGAGGTTGGTAGGTTCTTGATTATTCAGGGTGTGAAGGTAGGAGAATGGGGTAGAGGGGGAGATTCGGCATGACATCCAAAACTGTGACAAACTTCTACAGATGTGTGGTGCAGGGTACATTGACTGGCTGCATCATAGACTGGTATGGAAACACCCATGCGCTTGAACGAAAATCGGACAAAATGTGGATACGGACAGGTAAAGCATTGAGCGACCATTGAGCGCATCTACATGAAACGCTCTAGCGGGAAAGCTGCATCCATCATCAGGGGCCCCCACGACCCGGGACCTGCTCTCTTCTCACTGCTGCCATCAGGAAAAAGAAACTTGCTGGGCCAGGTTCAGGAACAGTCACCACCCCTCAACCATCAGGCTCTTGAACCAAAGGGGATAACTCCACTTGCCCCATCACTGAAATGTTCCCACAATGCATGGGCTCACTTTCAAAGGCTCTTCATCTCATGTTCGTTCTCCCATTCTCTCATCCATTCTCTCTATCTCTATCTCTCTCTCTCTCTCTTTTTCTTTCTTTCATCTCCTGCACTCATTGATTCTGTTACGGTTATCTTTCAATAGATTTATTGAGTATGCTCACAAGGAAATGAATCTCAGGGCAGAAAATGGTGAAATATATGTACTTTGATAATGAATTTTCTTTGAACTTTGAAATGGATCAGCCATGATAAAATGGCGGAGCAGACTCCATTAGTCAAATGGCCCAAATCTGCTCCTAAATCTTATGGGCTGCTGGAGAATATGGTATGAGTAGGATCATCCTGTTGTATGCCCCTTTAAGAAGCTCGTTTGTTTTGTCTGATGCACTTTCCTCATTCTGACTGCATTAAGTCACCAAACCACAACTCATCTGTCTGCCACCGGTGACGTGCCTGGAACACGCCTGCCCTGTGTACTTTCACCCGACCGTAATCCCCACTGGAATATAAGTGCCCTTTTTTACTGACTTTCAAACTATATAATAAGTGACTTTATTTTGATTGTGGGCTGGGTGAAGCCATTTCTGTTCGTAAATATGAACAAGAAAAGAGTGTTGCTCGGATTTCCTGCATCTGCAGATTTCCTCTTGTTTGAGAAAAGAGCTGTGCCTGTTTTTCTTTTGGAGAGGTGAGAGGAAGGTTAAGGGGGATAGATGGACTGCTTATTTCTTTAAACACGGTACGGATAAAGGTGTTTTTGAAATAGAGGGTCCTACTACAAAGATACATGCCCTTCTGCCCGACTAGTCAATAGGCAATAGACAATAGGTGCAGGAGTAGGCCATTCAGCCCTTCGAGCCAGCACCACCATTCACTGTGATCCTGGCTGATCATCCACAATCAGTACCCTTTTCCTGCCTTCTCCCCATATCCCTTCACTCCGCCATCTTTAAGAGCTCTATCTAACTCTTTTGTGAAAGAATCCAGAGACTTGGCCTCCACTGCCTTCTGAGGCAGAGCATTCCACAGGACCACAACCCTCTCTGTGAAAAAGTTTTTCCTCAACTCCGTTCTAAATTGTCTACCCCTTATTCTTAAACTGTGGCCTCTGGTTCTGGACTCCCCCAACATCGGGAACATGTTTCCTGCCTCTAGCGTGTCCAATCCCTTAATAATCTTATATGTTTCAATCAGATCCCCTCTCATCCTTCTAAATTCCAGTGTATACAAGCCCAGTCGCTCCAATCTTTCAACATAAGACAGCCCCTCCATCCCGGGAATTAACCTCGTGAACCTACGCTGCACTCCCTCAATAGCTAGAATGTCCTTCCTCAAATTTGGAGACCAAAACTGTGCACAATATTCCAGCTGTGGTCTCACCAGGGCCCTGTACAACTGCAGAAGGACCTCTTTGTTCCTATACTCAACTCCCCTTGTTATGAAGGCCAACATGCCATTAGCTTTCTTCACTGCCTGCTGTACCTGCATGCTTACTTTCAGTGACTGATGAACAAGGACACCCAGATCTCGTTGTACTTCCCCTTTTCACCATAGTCCATGCTGACCATGGTGTCCAGCCAGCCAATACTGATTTCAGATGTTTGGCCTATATCCCTCTAAATCAGCGGTTCTTCACCTGGTGTCTACGGATCCCTCGGTTAACGCTGGGGGTCCATGGCATAAAAAAAGTTGGGAGCCCCTGGGCTAAGCCCTGCCCCTTCTTGTATTTCTTAAATTGCTTTAAAAAGTTCTGATTGTACCTGCCTCCTACACTTCTTCTGCCTGCTCATTCTACACCCTCTACGTGAAACAATTCAAAGTACATTTGTTATCAAAGTATGCATGCAGTAAACAACTCTGAGATTTGTCTTCCCCACAGACAGCCAGGAAACAAAGAAACACGTGGAACCCGTTCAGAGGGAAAAAACATTCAAACCCCACCCCCCCCACCCAATGCAAAACCAAAGCAAATTGTGCAAGTGGTAATGGAGAAAAGAGCTAAAAACACAGGATATAATTGCAAAATCTAAAGGCATATTTCAGTTCAGCTCGGTGTTCCTTATCGACAGTCTGCCCCGATTCAAAATCACTGAAATTAGCAACAAAAAAAAAGTGACCAGTAAAACTAGGAACTCATCATACGTGAGTTAGGGAACAAAATCTGTGGTGGCCAGTGCGATCATGTTTGCTGTTGTGTGCTGGGGCAGCAGGCTGAGGGTAGCAGACACCAACAGAATCAACAAACTCATCCGTAAGGCCAGTGATGTTGTGGGGATGGAACTGGACTCTCTGACGGTGGTGTCTGAAAAGAGGATGCTGTCTAAGTTGCATGTCATCTTGGACAATGTCTCCCATCCACTACGTAATGTACTGGTTGGACACAGGAGTACATTCAGCCAGAGACTCATTGCACCGAGATGCAACACAGAGCGTCATAGGAAGTCATTCCTGCCTGTGGCCATCAAACTTTACAACTCCTCCCTTGGAGGGTCAGACACCCTGAGCCAATAGGCTGGTCCTGGACTTATTTCCATCTGGCATAATTTACATATTACTATTTATGGTTCTATTACTATTTATTATTTATGGTGCAACTGTAACGAAAACCAATTTCCCCCGGGATCAATAAAGTATGACTATGACTATGAATTAAACTTTGCTCCGACGCTATCCCCAGACAGCATCGAGGGAGAGATCGATCATTTGAATGCAAGGACCTTCCCTCGGGAGCAGCAAACAAGAGGGAGGGAGAGGCTGCCACACGCAGACACCTTCCTCCGGCAGCAGCGAGCAAGAGGCTGGTAAACAGCACTGAACACTCACTCGCCCTCCGCACCCACCTCGATGATTTCGATCTTCCTGGACGCCTTAGTCAGCGAGATCGGTGAGATATGGAGTCGATCGTGGGCTCGCAACCTGTCTCCTGGTTTACTGGCCGTGCCGAACGCTGTGGCTGCAGTTTCGTGGAACCCTCTCGGAGTCAGCAAAGCCCCAGATCACTCGATCGGCCCAAAACCACTCTGCCAGAGTGTAGATCACTGGCTCCCACAGTAACAGAACCACCTTTGAAAGAAAAGGAAGACACAGAAGAATTGAAAGGAGTAACTTCATAAACCGTCCTACCGTCCTGAGAAGGGAGGGGACGTCGACTCAGACCATGAGAGGCCTGCGTCAGGCATTTTCATGCCTTACAAGGCGCAGAGTGGAAGTCTGTGTGGGGCGCCACTCCCCGCACAGACACTAGAGCAATGTGTGGTTAAGTGCCTTGCTCAAGGGCACAAACACGCTGCCACAGCTGAGGCTCGAACTAGCGACCTTCAGATCACTAGACGAACGCCTTAACCACTTGGCCACGTGCCCACGTGACAAACCAGTCAGAAACGAGCATGGTCTGGGTGGTGAGGATCTCTGATGGTGGATGCTGCTTTCCTACGACAGCGTTTCATGTCGATGTGCTCAGTGGTTGGGAGGGTTTTACCCGTAATGTACTGGGCCGAATCCACTGCCTTTTCTAGGATATTTTGTTCAAAGGCATTGGTGTTTCCAGACCAGGCCATGATGCAGCCAGTCAATATGCTCACTGCACATCTACAGAAGTTTGCCAAGGTTTTTGATGTTTTGCCAAATCTCCGCAAACTCCTGAGGAAGTAGAGGCACTGTTGTGCTTTCTTCACAATTATATTTACATGAGGCATCCAGGACAGGTTCTCTGAGATGGTGACACCCAGGAATTTAAAGTTACTGACCCTCTCCTCCTCTGATCCTGCAATTAAAACCAGCTTATGGACCACTGGTTTCCCTCTCCTGGTGTACAATCATTTCCTTGGTCTTGCTGACATTGAGTGAGAGGTTGCTTTTATGACACCACTCAGCCAAATTTCTGATCTCCTTCCTGTATGCTGATTCAGCACCAACTTTGATACAACCCACAAGAATAGTGTCATCAGCAAACTTGTATGTGGTGTTAGCCACACAGTCGTAGGTGTTACGTGCGTAGAGGAAGGGGCTGAGTACGCATCCCTGCAGTGCTCCTGTGCTGCTGGAGACGTTGAGGAGGTGTTTTACCAATCCGACTTGACTACGGTCTGCAGGTGAGGAAACCCAGGATCCAGTTGCACAAGGGGGTACTGAGGCCTAAGTCCTGGAGTTTTCTGATTAGTTTTGAGGGGATGATGGCATTAAGTGCTGAGCTGTGATCGATAAAGAGCATCCTGATGTATGCATCTTTGCTGTCCAGATGTTCCAGGGTCGAGTGAAGAGTCAATGAGATGGCATCTGCTGTGGACCTGTTGCTTCGGAAGGCGAGTTGGGAATGGATCCAAGTCGCCACTCAGCTTCATCATCAGCCTCTCAAAACACCCCACGACTGTGGATGTAAGTGCCACTCTTCAATAGTCATTAAGGCAGGTTACCATGCTCTTCCTGGGCACCGGTGCGATTGAAGCCTGCTTGAAGTACCAGAGCGAGAGGTTGAAGATATCCGTGAACGCACCAGCCAGTTGGTCAGCACAGTTCGTCAGTACTTGGCCAGGTACCCGTCCGGTCCAGATGCCATCCTTGGATTCACCCTCCTGACAGCAGTCCTCATGCCAGCTTCGGATACTGTGACCAAAAGATCATCAGAAGATGTGGGGGTTCGCGATGGTTGCTCCCTGTTCTGGTGGTCAAAGCGAGCAGAGAAGGCATTGACCTCATCTGGAAGCAAATCCCTGCTGCCCCCCACATGTCACTTGATTTAACTTTGTAGGAGGTTAGAACATTCAAACCCTGCCATAGTTGTCTCGCATCCCTTATTGATTCCAGTTTGGTCCAGTATCTCCACTTTGCCCATGAGGTGGCTTTCCAGAGATTATACCTGCACCTCTTGTAGCATTCTTGATCTCCACACTTGAAAGCCTCTGATTTGGGTCTCAGCAGGTTCCAGATTTCATTGTTCATCCAAGGCTTCTGATTGGGGAAAGTCCTGAATGATTTTGTGGCAACGCACTCATCCACAGCTGTTTGAATAAAGTCTGCAATGACCCCGATGTAGCCATTCAGGTCCTCAGATGTGTTCTCGAACACGGCCCTGTCTCTTCCGATTCAAAGCAATCCTTTAACCATTTCTCAGCTTCCCACGACCAACTCTTAATTGTCTTGATCTCTGGAGCCTTAATCCTCAGGCTCTGTCTGTATGTAAGTGTCAGGAGTACAGCCAACTGATCCGACTTGTGACTTGTCAAAATGCTGTCTCGGGAAGGAACGATGGGCATTCCTTATCGTAGTGAAGCAGTGATCTAGTTTGTTGGGCCCTCTGGTGCAGCAGGTTATATGTTGGTGATAATTCGGCAGGATTTTCTTCAAACAGGCCGGGTTATCCGACTAAAATTTTAAACGCATCAGGGTGGGCTGTTTCTTGTCTATAGACAATGCTGTGCAGTGCTGTGATGCACTTTGATAATAAATTTACTTTGAGCTTTGTTATGGAGTGTTGAGTGCAAAACGGACTTTGTCAACCAGTGTAGCCTCTTGCCGATGAGGACGCACTGCATAGCGCCAGACTTACGTACTGCCTACTGTCTCTCGCTCCACCCTTTCCTTCATCCTCCTGGAAACTTGCTGCCTTTCCTCGATCTCTCAGCGCTACTACAATAAGTAACGGTGGAGGGTTGAGGACGGGCGGGATCTGCAAGTGATCCAACGCACTGTGAAGGCTGAGGGCCGAGGTTTTGGAATTGTAAGAGGCTACGCAAGTTCAAATTGAATTGTCATTCAACCAAACACCTCAATACAGTCAAATGAAATGGCATTCCTTTGGGGCCATGGTACAAAATACTTTAGCAACAGTCACTCACAGTACACAGCAGTAACGTGGAAGCAGGTCCGCAGGTTTGGCAAGAGAGAAAACACCGGCTACGAATAAGCATATTAGGAAAGAGGACCGGGTCGAGACAACAGAGACTTACGGAGAAGAGGAGTTCGCTGGGTAATACCGTTCCGGCTGACCGGAAGTGCACTGAGAGCGGTAAGCGTAAAGGAGTTGGGTGCTTACTGATCTGGTTAACAACAGATGGTGCAATCCGGGGTATATTACGATCGAGGAACGTGTTTGCACACAGAGAGTGGTGAATCTGTGGAATTCTCTGCCACAGGAAACAGTTGAGGCCAGTTCATTGGCTATATTTAAGAGGGAGTTAGATATGGCCCTTGTGGCTACGGGGGTCAGGGGGTATGGAGGGAAGGCTGGGCCGGGGTTCTGAGTTGGATGATCAGCCATGATCATAATAAATGGCGGTGCAGGCTCGAAGGGCCGAATGGCCTACTCCTGCACCTATTTTCTATGTTTCTATGATATTGAACTTTTTACTGTTGGACTTCGGCCACATTCCACCGAGATACAACACTGGGCGTCACGGGAGGTCGTTCCTGCCTGTGGCCATCCAACGTGCAGCTCCTCCCGTGGAGGGTCAGACACCCTGAGCTAATAGACTGGTCCTGGAATTATTTTCCATCTGGCATAGTTTGCATTTTGTTGTTTGATTGTTGTGGTTTTTGTATTGCTATATTTACGCTCTATTCTTGGTTGGTGCAGCTGTAACGAAACCAAATTTCCCTCGGGATTAATAAGGTATATCTATCTATCTATCTATCTATTAATCATTTATTTACAAACAGTAAAAGATTCAACCAAACATCTCAGTCCCTGAGTTACACAAACTACAAAACTAAATATTGAACAATCACTTGGCTACGAGTTCGGAATCTGGAGCAAACCTCCCCGTTGGTCCTTCAGCACTGCTCGTGACCTCATTGTGAAGAGGAGCCCTGGAGACAAAAGGAAAGAGGCCAAGCCCTCGCTCGTGCCATTCTCATACCCCTGAGGCGGCCAGAATGGGACACCGCTGCCTGGCACACGGGGCAACCAGTGGGAAAGAGCTGCTGCATCCTTCAAATGGGCCCATCGATGCCCGGCACGTTGGAAGCGGCTTTCGACCAACGAGTACACTAATCACATGACTCGCTGATGGGGTAGACTTGCAGTACTTCAAGTTCTTAATGTTTGGAAGGATCTGGTGATCGTAAAGAAATTCCTTTAAAGAAGGACAGTAGCAACTTTTGTTGATCCCGTAGAAGCTTCTCCAATTGAAGGCGCTGCCATCTTATCGGAGCTGGAAGGAACAGAGAGGAAATTTGTAATAAAAGAGAAGGACTAGAAACAGGCATTAATTCAGCATGATCTAACTTAATATTGAAGAATTACCCTGGATCCAACTTACTGAAGTCATTACAAATAGGGAAAACCAGCAGCTATTTTTTGTTTGGGAGTTTGAGGAGACTTGGAATGTCACCAAAGATTCTAGCAAATTTCTACAGATGTACCGTGGAGAACATTCTAACTGGTGGCATCACCGTCTGGCGTGGAGGGGCCACTGCAGTGGATGGGAAAAAGCAGCCACTCCATCATGGGGACTAGCCGCCCCACAATGGAGGACATCTTTAAAAGACGATACAGTATCTCAAAAAGGCAGCATCCGTCATTAAGGCCCCCCATCACCCAGGACATGTCCTCTTCTCATTGCCACCATCAGGGAGGAGATGCAAGAGCCTAACGTCACACACTCAATGTTTCAGGAACAGTTTTTTCCCCTCCACCATCAGATTTCTGAACAGACAATGAACCCATGAACACTACCTTACTGTTTTTCTCTTCTTGCACTGCTTTATTAAACTTATAAAATATATTTCTTATTGTAATTTAAAATTATGTTTTTATGTATAGTGCTCTTTTTTTTATATGTAAGACTCTGCCCAGAAGAAGGCAATGGAAAAGCACTTCTGCAGAGAAATTTGCAAGAACTATCATGGTCATGGAAAGACTGTGATGGCCCACGTCATACGACACGGCACATAATGAATGAACTCCACTGCTGCCGCGAAGACAACATACGTCGGTGATGTTAAACCGGATTCTGACTCTGAATAGTTCTGTTAAACTGAGTAGTGACCCAGCCCCACCCACCAGCTGCTTGAGTGCTAATGAACCTGCGATTTGGGGAGATCTTACAGTCAAAGCTCCCTAGAGAAATTGATTAAATTATCTGTTAAAACTTGAGGACCATTACCAAGCGAAAAGTGCTCTCTTAGAGGGGCAGTACGGAGGAGATAGTGCATTGTCAGACAAGATAAAAAAAATGTACGAAACAGCAAGAGTGCCTCATTAACACGAGAGTTTCAGCAGATGCTGGAAATCCAGAGGAACTCACACAAAATGCTGGAGGAATTCAGCAGGTCAGGCAGTATCTATGGAGATGAATCAATAGCCAATGTTTCAGGCCGAGACCTTTCTTCAGGACCGGAAAGGGTGGGGGAAGACGTCAGAATAAGAAGGTATGGGAGTGAGGAAGGAGGACAAGCTGAAAGGTACCTTGGGGGATGTGAGGAGAAATGTTTTTTAGACAAATTGTGATGATGAGCTGTTGGCGCGTGGCCAAGTGGTTAAGGCGTTCGTCTAGTGATCTGAAGGTCACTAGTTCGAGCCTCAGCTGAGGCAGCGTGTTGTGTCCTTGAGCAAGGCACTTAACCACACATTGCTCTGCGACAACACCGGTGCCAAGCTGTATGGGTCCTAATGCCCTTCCCTTGGACAACATCGGTGGCGTGGAGAGGGGAGACTTGCAGCATGGGTAACTGCCGGTCTTCCATACAACCTTGCCCAGGCCTGCACTCTGGAAACCTTCCAAGGCGCAAATCCATGGTCTCACGAGACTAACGGATGCCTGTAAGATGATGAGCTGGAGCCCACAGGGCCTTCAAAAGGAAACTGAGTAGTCACTTGAGAAAATAAAGACTTAGCAACACACACAAAATGCTGGAGGAACTCAGCAGGCCAGGCAGCATCCATGGAAAGGATGAAACAACTGACGTTTCTGGCTGAGACCCTTCATCAGGACTGGAAAGGAAGGAGAGAAGTCAGAGTAAGATGGTGGGGGGGAGGGGAGGAAGGTGATGGGTGAATCCATGGGGGGGGGGAGGGGGTGAAGTAAAGACCTGAGAAGTTGATGAAAGAGATAAAGGGCTGGAGAAGGGGGAATCTGATAGGAGAGGGCAGACCACCAAGGAAGAAAGGGAAGGGAGAGGAGCACCAGAGGGAGGTGATGGGCGGGTAGTGAGATCAGGTGAGAGAGGGGAAGCAGGAATGGGGGACGGTGAAGGAGAGAGGTTGGGGGAGGGATTACCAGAAGTTTGAGAAAGGCTATAGGGAAAGAGTGGGAAAAATGGGACAAGAGATTCCGCAGCTGCTGGAAATTCAGAGCAACACACAGAAAACGACGGAGGAACTCAGCAGGTCAGGCCGCATCCATGGAAATGAACGAGCCAATGTCGTTTTGGGCCGAGACCCTTCCTTCGGTACCTCTCTATTTTTGTTGGGTGCTGTGCACGATGGGACGAAAGGCCTGTTTCTGTGCTGTGGTGATAGTAGTGCGATCACTCGAGTCGAGGGTGAGGATCCCCTGAGGGTTTGTCTGTCGGTGGGTCTGCAGGAGGCTGTAGAGGTCGAGCCAGGATCCACACGTTCTGGTGCAGTAGGTGTGGTGGCTGTGGTCAGTGGTCGGGTCTTTTAGTTGTTCAGTCTCTCCTTTCACAGCTGCCGATTGGTCTCTGCAGCACAGCGGAGATTGTTCTCATGTAGTGCAGCTCCCTCTCAAACAGATTTCCTCCAAGTGTATCTATTGAGTGCATTCCCTTCGCAGTTTTTAGATGTAATGTTGGATTTCTTCAGGCTGATTTTGATGTTTTCTTTGAAGTGCTTCCTTTGCCCACCAGAGGGCTCACTGACCTCCCTTCAACTGGGAGTAAAGGAAGATCGTGACTGTGCTACCTCCAGATGGTTGGCAAACATACTGCGATTCGAGGAGTGCCTCTTCAGATAGTAGGTGGAGGTGATTGTCAAGGATACCGTAAGATATTGGAGCAGAATTAGGCCATTCGGCCCATCGATTCTGCTCCACCGTTTCATCGTGGCTGATCCATTTTCCCTCTCAGCCCCAATCTCCAGCCTTCTCCCCCTATCATAGTCATAGTCATAGTCATACTTTATTGATCCCGGGGGAAATTGGTTTTTGTTACAGTTGCACCATAAATAATAAATAGTAATAGAACCATAAATAGTTAAATAGTAATATGTAAATTATGCCAGTAAATTATGAAATAAGTCCAGGACCAGCCTATTGGCTCAGGGTGTCTGACCCTCCAAGGGAGGAGTTGTAAAGTTTGATGGCCACAGGCAGGAATGACTTCCTATGACGCTCTGTGTTGCATCTCGGTGGAATGAGTCTCTGGCTGAATGTACTCCTGTGCCCACCCAGTACGTTATGTAGTGGATGGGAGACATTGTCCAAGATGGCATGCAACTTGGACAGCATCCTCTTTTCAGACACCACCATCGTCCCTCATGCCCTGACCAATCAAGAACCTATCAGCCTCTGCCTTAAATAAACCCAAAGGCTTGGCCTCCACAGCTGCCTTGAGGCAATGAGATTAACCACCCTATGGCTAAAGAAATTCCTCCTCATCTCCGTTCTAAAAGGACGCCCCTCTATTCTGAGGCTGTGTCCTCTGGTCTTAGACTTCCCCCACTTCCACTCTATCGAGGCCTTTCAACGTTCGATAGGTTTCAATGAGAAATCCTCCCCTCTCCCACCCCTGTTCTTCTAAGTTCCAGTGAGTTCAGGCCCAGAGCCATCAAACAAGCAAACACTTTGCGTGTTGTTGAGAGGAGGGTGCACATTGGTGACAGCGTGCTGCACATTATTATGAAAGGTCTCAGCCTGTCGCATTCCCTCTATAGACTGACCGTTCATCTCACTCTACCTGACCTGAGCGTCTCCAGCTTTTGTTATGTGTTGTTGTGATGTGGCCGACATGTGCAGTCAGAATCAGGTTTAATATCACTGTTATATGTCCTGAACTTTGTTCTTATGCAGCAGCAGTATGTGAGAACAAAACTATAAATTACTGTAAGTATATATATTTATATATTTTAAAAAGTTAAATAGGTAATGCAAAATGAGGGGAAAAAAATCAGAAATCGGATGGCAGAGGGGAAGAAGCTGTTCCTGATCCGTTAGTGTCTGCCTGCGGACTTCTGTACCTCCTCCTTGACGGTAGCAACGAGAAAAGGGCATGACCTGGGTGGTGGGGGCCTTTAATAATGGACGCCGCCTTTCTGAGGCATCGCTCCCACACGATGTTCTGGATACAATGGAGGCTAGTCCTCCTGATGGAGCTGACTGAGTTTACAACTTTCTGCAGCTTATTTCAATCCTGTACAGTGTCCCCCCCCCATACAAGACAGTGAGCAGCCAGTTAGAGTACATCTGCCGAAATCTGTGGGTGTTTTCATTGTAGTACCAAATCTCCTCATACTTCTAATGAGTCGTGCCTTCTTTGTAGCTGCATCGATATGTTAGGCCCAGGAGAGATCCTCAGGGATGTTGGCACCCAGGAGCTTGAAATTGCTCACCCTTTCCACTTCTGATCCCTCTGTGGACTGGTGTGTGTTCCCTCACCTTTCCCTTCTGAAGTCCACGATCAACCCCTTTGGTCTTCCTGACATTGAGTGTGAGGTTGTTGCTGGAGGCACGGGAAGCATTGAGCTCCAGCTGACTCTCAGCACCTTTGGGTTTTGGTTACAAGGAGTGACTCTACATTCCTCAGTTGACATGTTGGTTCTTGTCCCTGGTTCAGACTCGGGCCTCATCAAGGCTACAAAGCGAAATGAAGACAAACTGACGCCACATTTCAAGCGTGATCGAATTTGGAGAATTTCCAGACGTTCAGCGTCCAACTCTGCACCAACCTTGATAGCATATGTGAAACGGTGATTTCTACAGTCAGAACCCGGCTTATTACCACTGACAGATGTTGCGAAATTTTAAACAGAAGATTCTTCAGCTCAACACACACAAGATGCTGGAGGAACTCAGCAGGCCAGGCAGCATCCATGGAAAAAAAGTGCAGTTGATATTTCAAGCTGAGACTATTCAGCAGGACAACCCTAATGTCCTGACGAAGGGTCTCGGCCTGAAATGGCGACTGTTTACTCTTTTCCATGGATGCTGCCTGGCCTGCTGAGTTCCACCAGCATCTTGAGTGTGTTGCTTGGATTTCCAGCATCTGCAGACTTTCTCTTGTTTGAGATTCTTCAGATGATGGAAATTCAGAGCAACACACACACACACACACACACACACACACACACACACACACACACACAAAATGCTGGAGGAACTCAGCAGGTCAGGCAGCATCTAAACCAGGGGTTCCCAACCTTCTTTCTGCAATGGAGCCTTACCAATAACTGAGGGGTCTATGGTGAGGAATAGAGAGTCAGGATATCAGGCCGAGACTGTTCAATAATTGTGAAAATTTGTTGATTTGTGGCAGCGCAGTAGTACAGCGCGGAACATTAAAAAAGTTATATGTTACAATAAGAATTATTTTAAAAAATGAACAAGTAGCACAAAACGACAGCAAAATAGTGAGATGGTGGTCATGCATTTTGGTAGAAGAGTTAAATGTGCAGACTATTTTCTAAATGGGGAGAAAATCCGAAAATCTGAGATGCAAAAGGACTTGGGAGTCCTTGTGCAGAACACCCTAAAGGTTAACTTGCAGGTAGAGTCAGTGGTAAAGAAGGTAAATACAATGTTAGCATTCATTTCAAGAATACAAGAGCAAAGCTGTGATGCTGAAGCTTTATAAGACACTGGTGAGGCCTCACCTTGAGTACTGTGAACAGTTTTGGGTTTTTCTTTGGCAAGGGTTCAGAGGAGGTTCACAAGGATGATTCTGGGAATGAAAGGGTTATCATATGTGGAATGTTTGATGGCTCTGGGTCTGTACTTTAGAAGGATGGCGGGGGGGGGGATTCTCACTGAAATATTTTGAATATTGAAGTGCCTAGACAGAGTAGATGTGGAAAGGATGTTTCTCATGGTGGAGGAGTCTAGGACCAGAGGGCACAACCTCAGGATAGAGGGGGATCCATTTAAAACAAAGATATGGAGAAATTTCCCTACCCAGAGTGAATTTGTGGAATTTGTTACCACAGGCAGCAGTGGAGGTTAGGTCATTGGGTGCATTTAAGGCAGAGATTGATCGGTTCTTGATTAGATATAGCATCAAAGGTTACGGAGAGAAGGCCAGGGAGTGGGCTGAGGTGAGGCAGAAAACAATCAGCCATGGTTGAATGGCAGAGCAGATTCAATGGACCAAAAGACCTGTGTCTTGTGGTCTTGCGTCAACAATCACAATACTCACAGTTGGATAGGGTTGCAAAGAAAGTTTTTGGCACGTTGTCTTTCATAAGTGAAAGTACTGAGTATAGGAGATGAGATGTTATATTGAATTTGTGTTAGATATTGGTGAAGCCTAATTTGGAGTATTGTGTGCAGGTTTGGTCACCTACCGACAGGAAAGATGTCAATAAGGTTGTAAGAGGGCAGAAAAAATTTACAAGGATGTTGCCGGGTCTGGAGGACCTGAGTTGTAAGGAAAGATAGAACAGGTCAAAACTTGATTCCTTGGAATGTAGAAGATTGAGGGGAGATTCGATAGAGGTATACAAAATTGAGGGGTATAAAGAGGGTAAATGAAAGCAGGCTTTTACCACTGAGGTTGGGTGGGACAACAACCAGAGGTCATGGCCTAAGGGTGAAAGGTGAAAAGTTTAAGGGAATTTGTTCGGGGGAAACTTCTTCACTCAGAGGGTGGTGAGAGTGTGGAATGAGCTGCCAGCACAAGTGGTGGATGCGAATTCAATTTCAACATTTAAGAGAAGTTTGGATAGGTACATGGATGGGAGGGGTATGGTTCCGGAGCGGGATGGTGGGAGTAGGCAGTTTAGATGGTGCAGTACAGTCCAGATGGGCTGAAGGGCCTGTTTCTGAGCCGTACTTTTCTATGGCTCTATGATTTTGTTTCCCTGAACACTGGATGATTTAAGATGACCTTGTGTTTCAGATCAATTACCCGGTCCTACTATCGCAACTCTGTCGGGGGGCTTCTGATGTTCGACGTGACCAATCGGAGGTCGTATGAGAACATCAAGGAGTGGCTGAAGGAAGTCAACAGGCACGTGTATCCCCAGAGGACCATCTTCGTCCTGGTCGGCCACAAAAGCGACCTGACCGACGACCGGGAGGTGTCCCGCGAGGAGGCCGAGAAGCTGGCAGACACACTGGGCCTGAACTACCTGGAGACTTCGGCCAAAAGTAACAGCAACGTGGAGGAGGCGTTCGTGAAGCTGACAGCGTGCATTTACGAGTCGATGAAAGGGGGCGAGATTGCACTGGAGGATGGCTGGGATGGAGTCAAGCGAGGATTTAATCCGAGGGCACTGGATCGAGGGAAGGAGGGAAAACAAAGTGACTGTAATTGCTAACTGGTTCAAGTTAATATCAGAGAATGCATACAGAATACAACCTGAAATTCTTACTCTTCACGGACATCCACGAAATCCCTAAGAATGAATGATAAATAACTTATTGCAACTGAATTACTTGTAATAGACATATAGTATAATATTCATCAGAGTTACTTCCCATGATAAGCTGTATATCAGGCTTCAACTAAGCAATTTCTGACCTTTGAACTCACTGTCATTGGGGACTGAGCTTCAGTAATTTAGAACATAAGACATAAGAGCAGAATTAGGCCATTCCGCCCAATAACTCTGCTCCACCATTCTATCATGGCTGATTTTTTTTTATTATCCCTCCCAATTCCATTCTCCTGCCACTTTCCCGTAACCTTTCACACTGTTACTAGTCAACAGCCCGTCAACTCTGGCCAGAGATCATCGGTGAATCTGTGGAACTTGGGGCCACAGCCGGGTGTGGAGGCCAAGATATTGGGTATTCCCACCGCTGCCTGTAAGGAGCTTGTATGTTCTCCCTGTGGCCGCTTGGGTTTTCTCCCGAGTGCTCCTATTTCCTCCCACAGTCCAAAGGCGTACCGGTTGGTTGGTTGGTTAATTGGTCATTGTCACTTTTCCCCTGACTAGGCTATGATTAAATTGGTTAATTGATGGGTGGTGTGGCTCGAAGGGCGAGAAAGGCCTTTTCCATGCTATATATCAGTAACTAAATAGTTAAGGCAGAGGTTGATAGATTCTTGATTGGTCAGGGCATGAAGGAATACAGGGAGAAGGCAGGAGATTGAGGCTGAGGGGGAAAATGGATCAGCCATGATGAAATTGTGGAGCAGACTCGATGGGCCAAATGGCCTAATTCTGCTCCTATATCGTATAGTCTTAAAAAATACCAAATGACTTGTCCTCCACAGGCATCTGTGATGATGAACTCTACAGATTCTCCCTCCTCTGGTTTAGAGATTTGTTAGACGATCACTTCACACGACTTGCTGTGTTTGATTAGGTTTTAGACATTGCAATGCCTGATCGTGAGCTTAACGGCGGGAGATGTTTTTTTTTTAACTTTTAAGTTACCGAGTCACTGAGGAAATCCACCGGAATCGGATTTTTAAATGCCTTGCTTCTCTGAATATTGCAGGCCAGTCATTCCTATGTTAATATATGTTACAGTTTTGCATCATTGTGATTTATTCTCAGTGCTGTTTCTGCTGTTGTCCTCTGGACTCGTGCTGCAAGACGCCTTTTATAGTTGCATCTGGCCAGCCCGGTAGTGTGTCGGTTCGCACAACGCTTTACAGTACAGGTGACCCGGGTTCAATTCCCACCGCTGTCCGTAAGGAGTTTGTACGTTCTCCCTGTGACCGTGTGGGCTTCCTCCGGGAGTTACAGCTTCTTCACGCAGTCCAAAGACGTACCGGTCAGTAGGTAAATTGGTCATTGTAAATTGCCCCGTGATTAGAGTAGGATTAAATCGAGGAATTGCTGGGCAGCGTGGCTGGAAGGGCAGGAAAGGCTTCCACCCTGTATCTCAATAAAATTTTTTAAATTCCTCTTTGTTAAAGGCCTTTGAAAGGAAGCTTTGCAATGCAGGACTGGTCAGCAACGGTCAGCAGGCTGGATGGAGAGCGAGGTGTCTCCCAGTGGAGGTCGGTTGTAGGGGATTCACAGCCCGTTCCTTAGTTAGAGCCTTCAGCAATTTGGGCATCGAGGGAGAGAGGAAGAGGAGAGCCATCCGCAGTACCACCGATGCGGCAGAGAGGGCCTCAAGATGGCTGTGGCTCAAAAGAGGGGAGCCAAGGAGTCATAAGTAGCTAGCCATCTGGACACAAGCTGGGGTCTGATCAGCCCCGGCTGGGTCACCTGGAGGAGTGTGTATGGTGTTGAAAGACCCGAAACACCCGATGATTCCAGGAACATCACTGAAGGTGTGTCCAGAAGCATCAATAGACGTATGTACACAACTTAAAGGCACAACACTTAGCGCTCGGTAACAGCTGACCAAGTCTCTGTGCGAACGCTATCTTAAAAACGCCATCAGTAACAAAGCAAGACTGGCATCTCCTCTGAACCTAGGGCGCTACAATAAAAGCAAGGATGTGTCTCTGGGGCTTTGTGCCAGGGCAGAGGGCAGGAAAGGGCTGAGGTACCAAGGAGCCACACTCGAACTGAGAGGAGAGCACGAATGACTCCATGTTAAATAGAGTACGTTCACCATGTCAACTGGTGGCCATAGACATGATGAACCAAATGTATCAACAACTGCAAATGTCACTCTTTTGTTTGCTGTTAATTGGATGAATTAAAACAATGTCGTGTTTCAGATTGATTATCCTGTCTTACTACTGCATGTAAAGCAAAGGGAATGAAATCTGATATAGTATCAGATATGTTAATCCTGCTACCATTAAATCATAATGATTAGTTTTTCCTGCTCCCTTTGTCTTGCAACATAGATCAATCTTAGGTGCTTAATGTGATCAAGAGGTTCAGTTGTTGATTAGACCAAACAGCTGAATGGGGACAAAATGTGGTCATGCTTTCGTTGGGACTTTTGGCTCTAGTTGCCCCACTGTCCAATGATCTGACCTTCTCTCTCACGGTTTGCTTTAATTCCCTTCCGCGCCTTCTGGTACATCGGGCGGCAACCGTCCCGTTTCTGTAGCATTTTACGAGGCCGAGTTGCTCGCTCGACGCTCAGCCCAGCCCGGGTGGAAAGCGAGCAAGGTGCTGGCCGGATTCGAACCTGAGACCGCCGGCCTCGAAGTCCGGTGCAGATGCCACCACACCACCGGCCGGTTTAGGTAATATGATCAGACATTTAACAATGAGGAAGGAGTTCACTTGTCATTGAACCAAAAATATGTTGGTTTATTTATTTATTGAGATACAACGCATATAGGCTCTTTCCACACCGCCCAGCAATCTCCCAATTTAATCCTAGCCTAATCATGGGCTATATTCTATCCTATCCTAGCCAAGACAATTTACAATGACCAATTAACCTACCCAACCAGTACGTCTTTGGACAGTGAAAGGAAACCAGACCACATGGAGAACATACAAACTCTTTACAGGCAGGAGCAGGAATTGAATCCGGGCCTCCTGTACCACAGAGCATTGTGCTAACCGCTACACTACCATGCCACCCCTGTATATAGTTAAACGAAACAGTGTTCGTCCAGGGCCAGAGTGCAAAGTACAGTACATACACTCACACACGGCACATATAATAGAATACAGAGCCGCAAATTAATATCAGCACAAGTGATAGGATGGCTGGGAAGTGCTTCTGCTGGATTCGTTTCTTGGACTCAACAGCCTGTCTGCCAACTGGAGCAGGTCTTAATGAAATGGACCAGTGCTTCTGCAGAAAAAGCTTGCTTCATCCCCAGAAAGAGACCATTTGGCCCATCAAGTCCACACCAGCTCTCCAGTAGAACAATCCTACCAGTCCCAATCCCTCTCTCATATTCATGCAGCATGTTCTACCATTTCTCTCCCATCATTTCCCACGGTTGTTCTGTCACTTACAGTAAAGTGGACGATGCCCTCTTCGAAGTTCAAAGTAAGTTTATTTTCAAAATCCATATGTATCACCATATACTACTCTGTGATTAATTTTCTTGCATTGGAACAAAGGAATACAATGGAATCAGTGAAAAACTACACAAAAGACTGACAATGTGCAAAAGACAAACTCTGCAAATAAAAAATAAAACTAATAATAATAATTTTTTAAAAAGAAATAAATAAATAATATTGCAAACGTGTTGTAGGGTCCTTGAAAGTGAGTCCACAGGTGCTGGAGGAACTCAGCAGTTCAGGGAAAGAGAACAGTCGATGTTTCGGGCCGAGACCCTTCATCAGAACTGGAGACAAAAAGATGAGAAATCAGAGTAAGGAGGTGCTGCCTGGATTTCTGGCAGATATTTTTCTTGTTTGCCATAAGCTGTGGAATCATTCAGTGTTGAGGTAAGTGAATTTATCCATACTGGTTCAGGAATTCTAAATCCGGGGTCTTCTGGTCCCAGTATTTTACAGTTTTATTTCAGACTGCCGGCATTTGCAGTTAGATTGATTTTCACATCCAGGGAGCCGAGGGCCTTTGCTGCTGAAGGCTTGGATGGTGAAAGAGCTGGCCAGAATCAAACAGGTCAGCAGAATAGAGACGGGGAGGGAAAAAGAATGAGTTTGAAAATAAGCATGGAGTTTTAAATGCCATGAAGTTGGGCCAAATCTTGGAAAACTCTGCCTTCGAGTTTATGATTCCCTTTCTCTTGGGAAAAAGACTGCAGTCACGTGATCATAATTCAAAATGGTTTATTATCATCCTTCAGTATGTGAGTGTAAAAGAGCATGAACTGATTGTTAAAAGACACAATAACCATAAAGTATGCGATAACAATCAGAAAAGAAACACAACAAATATAAGTATGAAAGCAATCTCATAAAATATACAAGTAACGGTTAAACGCACTCTGAGTGCCCACTTTATTAGGTATACCTCATTAATGCGAATATCTAATCAGCCAATCATGTGGCAGCAACTCAATATCTAATCATGGTCTGATTAGGGACAGTCAGCATGGCTTTGTGAAGGGCAGATCGTGTCTAACAAGCCTGATAGAGTTCTTTGAGGAGGTGACCAGGCATATAGATGAGGGTAGTGCAGTGGATGTGATCTGTATGGATTTTAGTAAGGCATTTGACAAGGTTCCACATGGTAGGCTTATTCAGAAAGTTAGAAGGCATGGGATCCAGGGAAGTTTGGCCAGGTGGATTCAGAATTGGCTTGCCTGCAGAAGGCAGAGGGTGGTGGTGGAGGGAGTACATTCAGATTGGAGGATTGTGACTAGTGGTGTCCCACAAGGATCTGTTCTGGGACCTCTACTTTTCGTGATTTTTATTAACGACCTGGATGTGGGGGTAGAAGGGTGGGTTGGCAAGTTTGCAGACGACACAAAGGTTGGTGGTGTTGTAGATAGTGTAGAGGATTGTCAAAGATTGCAGAGAGACATTGATAGGATGCAGAAGTGGCAGATGGAGTTCAACCCAGAGAAGAGTGAGGTGGTACACTTTGGAAGGACAAACTCCAAGGCAGAGTACAAAGTAAATGACAAGATACTTGGTAGTGTGGAGGAGCAGAGGGATCTCGGGGTACATGTCCACAGATCCCTGAAAGTTGCCTCACAGGTGGATAGGGTAGTTAAGAAAGCTTATGGGGTGTTAGCTTTCATAAGTCGAGGGATAGAGTTTAAGAGTCGCGATGTAATGATGCAGTTCTGTAAAACTCTGGTTAGGCCACACTTGGAGTATTGTGTCCAGTTCTGGTCACCTCACTATAGGAAGAATGTGGAAGCATTGGAAAGGGTACAGAGGAGATTTACCAGGATGCTGCCTGGTTTAGAAAGTATGCATTATGATCAGAGATTAAGGGAGCTAGGGCTTTACTCTTTGGAGAGAAGGAGGATGAGAGGAGACATGATAGAGGTGTACAAGATAATAAGAGGAATTGATAGAGTGGATAGCCAGCGCCTCTTCCCCAGGGCACCACTGCTCAATACAAGAGGACATAGCTTTAAGGTAAGGGGTGGGAAATTCAAGGGGGATATTAGAGGAAGGTTTTTTATTCAGAGAGTGGTTGGTGCGTGGAATGCACTGCCTGAGTCAGTGGTGGAGGCAGACACACTAGTGAAGTTTAAGAGACTACCAGACAGGTATATGGAGGAATTTAAGGTGGGGGGTTATATGGGAGGCAGGGTTTGAGGGTCAGCACAACACTGTGGGCCAAAGGGCCTGTACTGTGCTGTGCTAGTCTATGTTCAACATTGACATGGTCAAGAGATTCAGTTGTTGTTCAGATCAAACATCAGAATGGAGAAGAAATTTGATCTAAGTGACTTTGACCTTGGAATGATTGCTGGTGCCAGATGGAGTGGTTTGAGTATCTCAGAAACTGCTGATCTCCTTGGATTTTCATGCATAACAGACTGGGATTCCCAACCTTTTGTATGTCACGGATCAATGCCATTAACCGAGGGGTCTGTAGACCTCAGGTTGGGAACCTCTGCTTTAGAGTTTACGCAGAATAGTGCAAAAAAAAACACAAAACAAAAAAAAAATCCAGTGAGTAGCAGTTCTGTGGGCGAGAATTCCTTGTTAATGAGAGAGGTCAGAGGAGAATGGCCAGACTGGTTGAAGTAGACAGGAAGATGACAGGAATTCAAATAACCACACGTTAGAGCAGCGGTGTGCAGAAGAGCATCTCTGAACACACTGCATGTCGAACCTTGACGTGGATGGGCTACAGCAGCTGAAGACCATGAACGTGCACCCAGTGTGTAGGAGGTACTGAATCAGGTGACCACTAAGTGTATGCGGACTGATTGTATGTACATAAAGGGATACTAGGTTATACGGGTAGGGGGAGAGGAGCAAAAGGTATTGCAATACTTTGTATTGAATATTCAAGTACACATTAACCCTTTATATAAAGTTACCCATTCTCTTGTCTCTTCCACAACATTGCCAGCCTCCAGAATTATAATCTCATTACCTTCCCTTTGACAATTCCGTTTGGTGGAATTTGCTTCCTTCTGCGTGCCAGAGGCATAAATGTGGCAACTAAATTCTATTCGCCCCGTACATCGTTTTCACTCCCTCGGATATTCTCGAACCCCGAGTTCTTACACAGCCGCGCACGCAAAACTCTGGAGGGACTCAGCAGGCCGGGCAGCATCTATGGAGAGGAATGAGGAGCCGACGTTTCGGACTGAGGCCCTTCTTCAGGATGGAGAGGGAGGGGGAGGAAGCCAGAGTAAGAGGGTATGGGGAGAGAGGGGAGTACAAGCTAGAAGGTGATGGGTGAGACCGGCTGAGGGAGAGGGAGAGGGATGAGTTGAGAAGCTGGCACCTCTCTCTGGTTCCGCTTCTCCTACCCGTTCTTCAATGGTCATAGAGTCATAGAAAAGTACAGCTCCGAAACAGGCCCTTCAGCCCATCTAGTCCATGCAGAACCATTTAAACTGCCCACTCCCATCGGCCTGCATCGGGATTACAGTGCTCCATATCCCTATCATCCATGTGTCTATCCAAACTTCTCCCAAATGTTAAAATCGAATTTGCGTGCACCGCTTGTGCTGGTAGCTCTTTCCACCTTCTCACCACCCTCAGAGTGACGAAGTCTCCTCTCCTATCAGATTCCTTCTTTTACAACCCTGTACCTCTCCCACCTCGCCCCCTCCCAGCTTCTCATCCCCCCCCCTCCCCACCCACCTACCTTCCCCCTCAGCTGGTCTCACCTATCACCTGTCAACGTGCTCCTTCCCCTGCCCATCACCATCCTATTCCGGCCTCTTCCCCCTTCCATTCCAGTCCTAAAGACGTCAACTGTTCATTTAATTCCATAGATGCTGCCCGACCTGCTGAGTTCCCCCAGCACTTTGTGTGTGTGTTCCTCTGGATTTCCAGCATCTACAGAATCTCTTGCGTATCGAAGTTCTCGCAAGCTCTTTTCCCTCCCAGCTGAATGGCAGTGTGGATATCCCAGGTCACTGGAGGACGTACAGTATTTTTTTGATAATATCACAAAACAGGAAACATTTTCCCCTTTGGAAGTTCACTAAATCAAAGAGTTTCTTACTGTTTATCTGAAAGCTAAAATGCCAAAGGATTCTGGCTTTGCAAACAAAAGATAAATTCTCATCTAATTAATCCAAGACGTCATCTTTGCTGGCAGGATTACTCACAGTTGAACTTCGTTGACTTGGTGGAGGTTGAGGGAGTTAATGATAGTTGACAATCGCGATGATTATATTAATTATGGGTTTTCAGATTATTAAGGACTACATGTTGCACGTAGGCTGCCGGCGTCGGAGCCTGGAGCAAGACACAAACTAAAGGAGGAACTCAGCATGTCGGGCAGCATCCGTGCAGGAAATGGCCGGAACCAGCCTCCCCTCCACGGACTTTGCGTACACTTCTCGCTATCTCGGTAAAACAGCGAAGGGAATTGAAGACCCCCCACCCACCCTGGACATTCCCTCGTCTCCACACTCCCCTCGGGCAGAAGATATCTGAAAGTACGTACCATCAGTCTCAAGGATGGCTTCTATCCTGCTGTTGTAAGACAATTAAACCTGAGTATGATAAAAAGGACTCTTCACCTCACAATCTACCTCGTCACGGCCTTATATCATATCAGTCTGCACCGCACTTTCTCTGTCATTGTAAGACTTTATTCTGCATTCTGTTATTGTTTTCCCTTGTACTACCTCAATGTACTCAGATGATGAAATGATCAAGGTAGATCAGGGGATCCCAACCTGGGTCCATGGACCCCTCGCTTAGTGGTATTGGTCCACGGCAGAAAAAATGTTTGGGAGCCACTGATGTAAATGGAATACCAAACGAATATTTTCATTGTACTTGGGTACATGTGACAATTTTCAAACAAATTATAAATTCCAAGTGGCGAAGGGAAACGATGGAACGATGGAGAAAAACCTGGGAGGAGATGGGTGGATCCAGGTGAGGAGGGACGATGGGCAGATTGAGGAGTGGGCAGTGGATCTAGTAACAGAGGCTGGGAGGTAATGGGTGGATTCAGGTGAGGAGGGACGATGGGCAGATGGAGGAGTGGGCAGTGGATCTAGTAACAGAGGCTGGGAGATGATCGGTGGATCCAGGTGAGGAGGGACGATGGGTAGATGGAGGAGTGGGGAGTGGAACTAGTAACAGAGGCTGGGAGATGATGGGTGGATCCCGGTGAGGAGGGACGATGGAATATGTGGTGACACTTACGGGCTGCCCCCAGCACATCCTGGGGTGTGTTGGTTGTTGACATTTCACTGTTTGTTTCAATGTACAGGTGATAAATAAATATGAATCTGAATGTGCTGATTTAATATGTTTACCAAATATTGAAAGGCCCAGATAGAGTGGACATATGACCCCCATCACCCAGGACGTGGCCTCTTCTCATTGCAGAGAGGAGATACAGGAGCCTGAAGACACACACTCAATGATTCAGGAACAGCTTCTTTCACTCTGCCATCCAATTTCTGAATGGACATTGAACCCAGAAACAAGACCGCACTACATTTTTTTTCTCTCTTTACTTATGTAAGTTAACTTTAAAATATATATTACTGTAATTTACAGTATTATTATGTATTACTGTCACACAACAAGTTTCACAACTCATGTTGGTGATATTAAACCTGATTCTGATTCTGATCAGAGATGAGGAGAAACTTTGTTAGCTAGAGGGCGGCAAATCTATGGAATGCCGTGCCAGTCAATTATGGCTGATGTATTATCCCCCTCAACCCCATTCCCCTGCCGAACTTTGATGCCCTGACTAATCAAGAACCTATCAACCTCCGCTGTAAATATACCCAATAACCTGGCCTCCACTGCCATCTGTAGCAATGAACTCCACAGATGGTGTTGGTCGTTGACGCAAATGAAACATTTCACTGTACGTTTCGATGTACATGTGACAGACAAGGCTAATATTTGATCTTTAATTCTGATGAAGCTCAAAGTAAATTTATTGTCAAAGTACGTAAATATCATCAAATTCTACCCTGAGATGTATTTTTCTTGTGGGCATTCACGGTAGAACAAAGAAATAATAGAATTAATGAAAACTCACGCGTAAAGACAAACAACCAACATGCAAAAGACAAACTCTGCAAGTACAGAAAAAACATAATAATAATCCAACACATTACAGGATCCTGTAGCGGTTTAGCTCAATCTGATTACTTACAAAGGCACAATCAAGTGGCAAACATCATTCACTAAAATCTTGCTTTAAAATGCAAACTCATAAAAGACACCATACCTAAATACAAGCCGACCAGTTTAATTCCGGCATCAACACAGGACTTTAAAGCGAATGGTCCTGGGTTCAGATCCTTGCATTCTTTCCATCTGTGCTGGGTTGAGCGTCGAGCTAGCCACTCGGCCTCATAAAAAAACAGTCAAACGCAGTGGAAACAGCAAAAACAATCCAGATTTAGAGTCAAAGTCCCATAAATTATATTACGACCAACCCATTATTACACATCAGACAATCCATAATAATTGCCTGGATATAAACAAGCAAGAATAACTTACTTAATAGATAGAGCCATTCCAAACACACATGGCATACAGGAATCAATACATAAAAATCACTAGAAATTTGCTGAATTAAAAGAAGCAATTGAAAGACTAAGAAACATGAATAGGCAATACATTGTCCCAATAGTAATATCTACAAATGGTGTCATCCCACAGTCACTACACAAGAGCATTAAACAATTAGGTCTACACAGCATTATATATGTAAATCTCCAGAAAGCCACAATACTGAACATCACGAAGATAGTCCAAAAAGTTCCCAGCAATTGAGAAATAGTGTGCTTTCTATGCCCGTACCTCAGGTTTTACCAACTTGAGCTGAGAAAAAAATATATAATATTATGACCATAAGACATAGGAGCAGAAATAGGCCATTCAGCCCATCAAGTCTGCTCCACCATTCCATCATGATTGATTTATTATCCCCCCTCAACCCCTAACCTAGTAATAAATAAATGATACTGAGACCCTGGGTTGTGGAGTCTTTGATAGTGAGTCCATTGTAGAGAGTCTACAGCCGTGAGTTAGCTCATTTTGATTTTCCTGCTGACTGAACTGAAATCTATCCGAGTTTCTTTTGGAAGAAGTTTCCAGGCACAGGTGCCGACAGAGAAGTTGTCAAGGCCATGTATCAGTTTGCTGCAAGCTGTTTGTTTATTTCCTAAGCTGTAGATGGAACAGCACAAATTCTGAGATGGAGGGAGTGTAGACCCTTCCAATTCTTAATTGTTTTCCTAGCTGAAGTGATCTGCCTTATCTAGACACAATCCTATTAGCAAAACGAGAGATTGTAGAATTGTTTACAAAAGGATAAAGTCCATATATGCCACCGTATACTACCCTGAGATTTATTTTCTCGTGGACATACTCAGTAAATCCATAATAGAATAATAACGATAATAGAATCAATGAAAGTCCGCACCACTACTTGGGCATTCAACCAATGTGCAAAAGACAACAAACTGTGGAAATACAAAAAAGAATGAAATAAATAAATAAGCAATAAAATTTGAGAAAAACAGATGGAGTCCTTGAAAGTGAGTCCATAGGTTGTGGGAACATTTCACGTGAAGTTGAGTGATGTTATCCCCTTTGGTTCAAGAGCCTGATGTTTGAGGGGTAGCAATTGTTCCTGAACCTGGTGGTTAGAGTTCTGAGGCTCCTGGACCTTCTTCGTGATGGCAGCAGCGAGAAGACAGCATGCCCTAGGTGGCCGGGGGTCTTTGATGTTGGAAGCTGTTTCCTGCAACAACACTTTGTGTAGATGTGCTCAATGGTGGGGAGGGCTTTACCTGTGATGGACTGGGCCGTATCCATAACCCAGGATTTTCCATTCAAGGGCATTGGTGTTTCCATACCAGGTTCTGATGCAGCCAGTCAATATACGCTCCACCACACATCTACAGAAGTTTGTCAAAGTTTTAGGTCTCATGCCGAATATTCACAAACTCCTCACAGACTAGAGGCATTGCCATGCTTGCATGCTGGCCGAGAACAGGTCGTCTGAAATAATCCCACCCAATACAGCCTAGAGATCTTCCTCAGTATTGTGGGCGGAGGAGACTTGAACATCACAGTAAGTCTAGTTATAGAATTGTAAGGGATGGATCAGCTCAAATCATCCTAAGTTGAAAGTTCAAAGTAACTTTACTATCAAAGTGTGTACATGTCACTATACATTACCCTGAAATTCATTTTCTTGCAGCCATTCAAGAAATACAATAAAACCGGTGAAAAACTGCACACAAAGACTGACAAAAATGTGCAAAAGAAGACAACCTGTGCAAAAAATAGACAGATAGATAGACAGACAGACAAATAGATAGACAGATCGATAGACATAGATAGACTGATAGGTAAAGAGACAGACAGACAGGTAGATAGATAGACAGACAGAGGGACAGATCAATAGACAGACTGATAGACAGATAGATATAGACATATACACAGATAGATATCTAGGTAGAGAGATAGACAGATACACAAACACATAGATAGAGATAGACAGAAATTTAGATAGATAGGTAATAGACAGACATACAGACAGACAGGAACAGTAGATAGACAGATTGATAGACAGACAGATAGACAGAGAGATAGACAGAAATTTAGATAGATAGATAGAAACATAGAAACATAGAAAATAGGTGCAGGAGTAGGCCATTCGGCCCTTCGAGCCTGCACCGCCATTTATTATGATCATGGCTGATCATCCAACTCAGAACCCAGCCTTCCCTCCATACCCCCTGACCCCTGTAGCCACAAGGGCCATATCTAACTTCCTTTTAAACATAGCTAATGAACTGGCCTCAACAGTTTGCTGTGGCAGAGAATTCCACAGATTCACCACTCTCTGTGTGAAGAAGTTTTTCCTAACCTCGGTCCTAAAAGGCTTCCCCTCTATCCTCAAACTGTGACCCCTCGTTCTAGACCTCCCCAACATCGGGAACAATCTTCCTGCATCTAGCCTGTCCAATCCCTTTAGGATCTTATACGTTTCAATCAGATCCCCCCTCAATCTTCTAAATTCCAACGAGTACAAGCCCAGTTCATCCAGTCTTTCTTCATATGAAAGACCTGCCATCCCAGGAATCAATCTGGTGAACCTTCTTTGTACTCCCTCTATGGCAAAGATGTCTTTCCTCAGATTAGGGGACCAAAACTGCACACAATACTCCAGGTGTGGTCTCACCAAGGCCTTGTACAACTGCAGTAGTACCTCCCTGCTCCTGTACTCGAATCCTCTCGCTATAAATGCCAGCATACCGTTCGCCTTTTTCACCGCCTGCTGTACCTGCATGCCCACTTTCAATGACTGGTGTATAATGACACCCAGGTCTCGTTGCACCTCCCCTTTTCCTAATCGGCCACCATTCAGATAATAATCTGTTTTCCTATTTTTGCCACCAAAGTGGATAACTTCACATTTATCCACATTAAATTGCATCTGCCATGAGTTTGCCCACTCACCCAACCTATCCAAGTCACCCTGCATCCTCTTAGCATCCTCCTCACTGCTAACACTGCCACCCAGCTTCGTGTCATCTGCAAACTTGGAGATGCTGCATTTAATTCCCTCATCCAAGTCATTAATATATATTGTAAACAACTGGGGTCCCAGCACTGAGCCTTGCGGTACCCCACTAGTCACCGCCTGCCATTCTGAAAAGGTCCCGTTTATTCCCACTCTTTGCTTCCTGTCTGCTAACCAATTCTCCACCCACACCAATACCTTACCCCCAATACCGTGTGCTTTAAGTTTGCACACTAATCTCCTATGTGGGACCTTGTCAAAAGCCTTTTGAAAATCCAAATATACCACATCCACTGGTTCTCCCCTATCCACTCTACTAGTTACATCCTCAAAAAATTCTATGAGATTCGTCAGACATGATTTTCCTTTCACAAATCCATGCTGACTTTGTCCGATCATTTCACCGCTTTCCAAATGTGCTGTTATCACATCCTTGATAACTGACTCCAGCAGTTTCCCCACCACCGACGTTAGGCTAACCGGCCTATAATTCCCCGGTTTCTCTCTCCCTCCTTTTTTAAAAAGTGGGGTTACATTAGCCACCCTCCAATCCTCAGGAACTAGTCCAGAATCTAACGAGTTTTGAAAAATTATCACTAATGCATCCACTATTTCTTGGGCCACTTCCTTAAGCACTCTGGGATGCAGACCATCTGGCCCTGGGGATTTATCTGCCTTCAATCCCTTCAATTTACCTAACACCACTTCCCTACTAACATGTATTTCGCTCAGTTCCTCCATCTCACTGGACCCTCTGTCCCTTACTATTTCTGGAAGATTATTTATGTCCTCCTTAGTGAAGACAGAACCAAAGTAATTATTCAATTGGTCTGCCATGTCCTTGCTCCCCATAATCAATTCACCTGTTTCTGTTTGCAGGGGACCTACATTTGTCTTTATCAGTCTTTTCCTTTTTACATATCTATAAAAGCTTTTACAGTCCGTTTTTATGTTCTCTGCCAGTTTTCTCTCATAATCTTTTTTCCCCTTCCTAATTAAGCCCTTTGTCCTCCTCTGCTGAACTCTGAATTTCTCCCAGTCCTCAGGTGAGCCACTTTCTCTGGCTAATTTGTATGCTACTTCTTTGGAATTGATACTATCCCTAATTTCTCTTGTCAGCCACGGGTGCACTACCTTCCTTGATTTATTCTTTTGCCAAACTGGGATGAACAATTGTTGTAGTTCATCCATGCAACCTTTAAATGCCTGCCATTGCATATCCACCGTCAATCCTTGAAGTGTCATTTGCCAGTCTATCTTAGCTAATTCATGTCTCATACCTTCAAAGTTACCCCTCTTTAAGTTCAGAACCTTTGTTTCTGAATTAACTACGTCTGCCCTTTTAAATCTGCCGCGCTGCACTGCCCGACGTCACACGCCTGCGCAGTCCCGCCTCTCAGAAAGCCGTTGGAGAAAAAAAAATAACGAAAATTTCAAAAATCTCTTTTTCGGCACTCCCACTCAGACTCTCAGACTCCTTCTTCGACAGACATACAGACATACAAGTACAATAGATAGGTTGATAGACAGACAGAGAGACAGACAGAAATTTAGAGAGATAGATAAACAGACATACAGACAGACAGGTACAGTAGATAGACAGATTGATAGACAGACAGAGAGATAGACAGAAATTTAGATAGATAGATAGACTGACATACAGACAGACAGGAACAGTAGATAGACAGATTGATAGACAGACAGATAGCCAGACAGAGAAATAGACAGAAATTTAGACAGATAGATAAACAGACATACAGACAGACAGGTACAGTAGATAGACAGATAGATAATACTGAGAACATGAGTCCTGGAAGGTGAGTCATAGGGCTGAGGTGAGGAAAGTTTTCTCCATGCTGGTTCAGCAGCCAGTCTATTCACACTATCAGAACCAGGTTTATTATCACTGGCGTATGTTGTGAAATGTATTGGTTTGCAGCAGCAGTTCAGTGCAATACAACAGGCTACAACAAAAAGAATATAAAAATAAATTGATAAATAGTGCAAAAAGCGAGCAACAGGTAGTGAGGGAGTTGTCATGGGTTCCTGGCCCCATCCCGGCGGAAACCCAGTTCACCCACATTGGGCTCTTCTTATCCCTTGCCCCTTTCCTACTGAAGCATCTGCCAAATCCCACCTCTACCACCCCACCTGGCGGCTTGCTCCATATACCCACTACTTCCTGTGTGAAAAAAATTGCCCCTCTAGTCTCCTCGCTCACTTTTTTTGTTGTTAATTATATTTTTTTATGAGGAGTTTAGCTTACAGACTCCTGACAGGCAGTGGTGGGAATTGAACCCTGGTCTCTGGTGCTGTAATACTGTTACGCTACCGGCTGCTTAGAATTAAGTTTGTTGATTGAGATACAATGCAGAATCTGGCCTTTGGGCCTCGCCGCCCAGCAATCCCCCAATTTAACTCTTGCCTAATCACGGGTCAATCTACAATGACCAATTAACCTCCCAACAGTAGGTCCTTGGACAGTGGGAGGAAACCAGAGCACCCAGAGGAAACCCACATGGTCACGGGGGAGAACGTACAGACTCGTTACAGGCAGCAACGGGAATTAAACCCAGGTCGCCTGTACTGTAGAGCGTTGTGTTAACCACTATGCTACCATGCTGCTCCAATTAATGGAGGTCAAGTTTGCAAATAAATGAAATTAATAGTTACTATAATCTTCAGACACATTCAAAAGCAACAGCTTTAACAGTTATTAAAGAGTTTACTTGACTATTGTGTTGATTATCAAACAGAGCACTACAGCACTGACATTCCGCTACTGTACCAGCCAACTTTCAAGTTCAAGTTTAGTTGTCATTCAACTGTATGTACAAAGGAGTTTGTACGTTCTCCCTGTGACCGCGTGGGTTTCCCCCCACTGAATCCGAATCAGATTTATTACATCACTGACATATATTGTGAAACTCAAAGACCTATGGGTTAGTAGGTTAACCGGTCACATGGGTGTGACTGGGTGGCGTGGTTTCTTTGGGCCGGAATGGCCTGTTACCCTGCGGTATCTCTACACTGAAGTATAAACGAGCTGCCAGCAGAAGTGGTGGATGAGTGTTCAATTGCAACTTTTAAGAGAGGTTTGGATAAAGCATGGATGGGACGGGTATGGAGGGTTATGGTCCGGGTGTCGGTCGATGGGATTGAGCAGAATAACAAGTTGGCATGGACTAGATGGGCTGAAGGGCCTGTTTGTGTGCTGTAGTGCTCGGTGACTATATAAAACAATGAAAGAAGCTTGTGTTTCTATAGCAACCCCACAACCTCAGCATATCCCAAGATTTTTTACTTCCAACGGAGAACCTCTGAAGTGAGATGTGGGTGCAGAATCCTGGAATGTGGCTCCAAATGCTGGCACTCAAATTAATTGAAGCTACCAGCGTACCATCCATTATTAAAGATAATCAATTCTCAAACTAGAGTGAGATCTGCTTCAATAATGGTGGTTGTACATCGTGTCCGATGATGACAGGAAACCGGTGAGGGAGAGTTTTTAAAAGTGAAAAAGCTGTTACACTGGGGTGCCTTCTTTTATTTTTATTATTTTTTTTATTTATGTTTTTTTCTCTCCATCTCGACCTTGGAAGTCCAGGTCCAGTGGTATGAGTAGTCATCATAATTGGGGACTTCCTTGGTTGCAGTGGATGACTGTGACGTCTTCTGTGCCTTGTCGTGCCCTTCACTCTCCACGGAGCGTTGCAGAACCACCTTCCTAACCATTGGCTCTCACTGTAGATCTCATGGGCCCAGTCCACCAGCATTGACTACACATGCTAGGATAAGCATGTCCCTATCAATAAGAGGCCCGCCAGCTACCCTGTCCTGGCTTATCCTGCCTGTCGAAGTGGCATACTGAGGTGTGGCCGCTGTCGCGTACAAACGGCTACTTGGAGCCACAGGTGAGAGTGGAGTGTCCGGTGAGGACCAAAGGTCATAGAGTCATAGAAAAGTACGTCAGAGAAACAGGCCCTTTCTGCCCATCTAGTCTGTACTATACCAATTTAAACAGCCTATCCCCATCAACCTGCGCTAGGATGTTAGGACTCCTGTCAGTTCCGGGGTGGACCAGCGGGGACAGACATAGTTCCCCGAGAGTTTTATTTCCCGAACCGATTGGACTCTCTGGTTATTGAACATTGACTGCACATGTTCTCAATTAACAGTTGCGTATTTAAACCCTGCCTCTTGTACCGTACTTCGCTCAGTCTTAAAGTGTGATCTTGTATTCAGCAAGAGCCTCGGGTACTTTTCCGTGTGTGTTTTTTATGTCTGCTGACTGCCTGCCCTTCCTGGATCTTATCTCTGCATCAAGTTCTTGGATTACTGGGTGTTTGTTTTTGTCTACGCCTGTTTTTTCCCCATCTTGGCTAGAAGTAAGTCAGAATCAGAACTCATGTCTGTTAACTTTACGGCAGCAATACAATGCAATACATGATAAATAAATATAGAGAAAAAAACTGAGTTACATTAAGTATATGCATGTCCATTAAATAGCTAAGTTAAAATAAGCAGTAAAAAACAACAGAAGTAAAAAAATAGTAAGGTGGTGTTCATGGGTTCAATGTCCATTCAGGAATCGGATGGCAGAGGGGAAGAAGCTGTTCCTGAATCACTGAGTGTGTGCCTTCAGACTCCTGTACCTCCTTCCTGATGGTAACAGCGTGGATAAGGTATGTCCTGGGTGGTGGGGATCCTTAATGATGGATGCCGCCCTCCCAAGGCACCACTCCTTGAAGATGTCCTGGATATTATGGAGTCTAGTACGCACGATAGAGCTGACTAATTTTACAAGTTTCTGCAACTTATTTCAAAATTGTGCTGTAGCCCCCAACCCCACCCCAATACCAGACTGTGGTGCAACCAGTCAGAATGCACTCCACGGTTCATTTGTATAAGTTTTCGAATGTTTTATTTGACAAACCAAATCTCCTCAAACTCCTAGCGAAATATAGCCGCTGTCTTGCCTTCTTTGTAGCTGCATCAATATGTTGGGATACTGACACCCAGGAACTTGAAATTGCTCACTCTCTCCACTTCTGATCCCTCTACGAGGATTGGCTTGTGTTCCCTCGTCTTACCCTTTCTGAAGTCTATAACCAGCTCTGGTCTTGCTGATGTTGACTGCGAGGTTGTTGCTGTGACACCACTCAACTAACTGGTGTATCTCACTCCCATACACCCTCTCATCACCAAATGAAATTCTGCCAACGATGGTTGTACCATCAGCAAATTTATAGATGCAGCTTGAGTTGTGCCTAGCCGCACAGTCATGGGTGTACAGAGAGTAGAGAAATGGGCTATGCACGCATCCCTGTGGAGTGCCAGTGTTAATTGTCAGCGAGGTGGAGATGTTATTTTCAATCCGCACAGGTTGTGGGTTTTCTAGTTAGCAAGTCGAGGATCCAGTTGCAGAGGGAGGTACAAAGGCCCAGGTTCTGTAGCTTTTCGATCAGGATTGTGGGAATGATGGTGTTAAACGCTGAGCTATAGTCAACGAACAGCATTCTAACATAGGTATTTGCATTGTCCAGGTGATCCAAGGCTGCGTGGAGGGTCACTGAGATTGTGTCTGCAATAGGTTTATTGTGGCGACAGGCAAACTGCAGTGGGTCCAGGTCCTTTGTGAGACAGGTGTTGATTCTAGCCATGACCAACCTCTCGAAGCATTACATCACCATGAATATCATTGAGGCTGCTCACACTGTTCTTCTTGGGCACTGGTATAGTTTGCAGGCGGGACCTTCTAACTGTTTCAGTGAAAGGTTAAAAATGTCTTTGTACGCTCCCGCCATTTGGTCGGCACAGGTTTTCAGAGACTCACCAGGCACTCCATCGGACCCTGCTCCCTTTCACCCTCCTGAAAGACAGCCTGACGTCGGCCTCCGAGACAGGTCACAGGGTCTTCGGATGCTGCAGGGCTCCTCGTAGCTGTGGTTTTATTCTCCCCCTCGAAGTGAGAATAAAAGGCGTTGAGCTTGCTTTTGAATCTGCACGTCAACTTCAGTCCGCGTTGTGGTTTCTGCAGTTGGGTTCACTCACGGTCCTCAGTGGTACAGGAGTAGAGGGCTGCTCTTTCAACCCAATGAACCGAGTTCGATTCCTCATCGGGCCATTTCCCTCACACTGGACCATAGCCCTCCATACCCCTACCATCCATGTACCTATCCCAACCTTCCTTAAACATTGAAATCGAGCTTCCATGCACCATTTGTGCTGGTAGCTCATTCCACACTCATGACCCTCTGAGTGAAGACATTTCCCCTCATGTTCCACTTAAAAGTTCACTTTTCACCCTTAACCCATGACCCCTGCTTGTTGACCCACCCAACCCCAGTAGGAAAAGCCTGCTTGCATTTACCCTACCTGTACCCCTCATAATTTTGTACACCTCTATCAAATATTTTATCAATCCTCTATGTTCTGAGGAATAAAGTCCTAACCCATTCAATCTTTCCTTGTAACCCAGGTCCTCCAAACCAGCAACATCCTTGTAAATTGTCTCTGTACTCTTTCAACCTTATTTATAACTTTCCTGTTGGTAGGTGACCAAAATCTGCGCACAATGCTCCAACCCGAAGAAATCTGCAGATGCTGGAATTTCAAGCAGCACACAATACTCCAAATTAAGCCTCACCAACATCTTGTACAACATCAATATAACGTTCCAAAGTACTTAATACTTTGATTTATGAAAACCCATGTGCCAAAACTCCCTGGCTTCTTCCACAAAGCCAATGACTAATCCAATTTATACTTCATCCGAGCATCTGAACCTTCTTAACCAATCTCCCATGCTGGACTTTGTCAAATGCCTTGCTAAAGACCATGTAGGCAACATCCTTGCTTCCATCAACTTTCCTGGTGAATTCCTCAAAAAATTCTGTAAGATTAGTTGGATATGACCTACCATGCACGAAGCCATGCTATCTATCCTTAATCAGTCCAGGTCAATCCCAATGTATCTGGTCCTTCAGAATACCTTCCAATAACTTCCCAATAACATAATAATAAAAACTATAAATTACAATAAAAATATATAGTGCAAAAAGAGAAGAAAAGTAGTGAGTTAGTGTTCATGGGTTCAATATCCTTTCAGAAATCAGATGGTGGAAAGAAGAATCCTAAATTGTCAAGTGTGTGTCTTCAGGCTTCTGTACCTCCATCCTGATGGTAACAATGAGAAGAGGGCAGGTCCTGGGTAATGGGGGTCCTTAACGATGGATGCTGCCTTTTTGAAGCACTGCTCCTTGAAGGTGTCTTGGATGCCCATGATGAAACTGACTGAGTTTAAAACCTTCTGCAGTTCATTTTGATGCTGTGTTTTTTTTTCCCTGCATCAGAACCAGACTAACAATGCCAACTGTTTATTCATTCCCACAGATGCTGCCTGGACTGCTGAGTTCCTCCGGTATTTTTTGTGCTAGTCTGCTCTGGATTTCCAGCCTCTGCAGACTTCCTCGCGTTTCTAACAATTATTTTGTTCTCCTTTGCACTTGTGTACTGGACATGACGTTAAATATCTTGAATCTTGCTCTTTTGTTTATTCTGCTTAAATTTAATTTAGCACTTCCTGCCTCAGCAATTCAGGTGATCATGAGTGTCACCATTTTGCACCTTTGTGTTCGCCTTTGTGAGGGGCCACAGGAGACGAGATTTTTAAATGAGTACTTCTCGTCTTTGCTTATCTTAATTTGTCGTGGGAGTGCCTACAGTGGATTTATGGCAGAGAGCAATGATTCCCTGAAGCATATTGGCATTACAGAGGAGGACGTGTTGATGGTCTTTAAGTGGGAAAGGTGGATAAATCCCCAGACAACACTCACACACACACACACACACACACACACACACACACACACACACACAAAAGCAACACACACAAAAGTTGCTGGTGGAACGCAGCAGGCCAGGCAGCATCTATAGGAAGAGGTACAGTTGAAGTTTCAGGCCGAGACCCTGCATTCACCAGCATTTTTTGTGTGTGCTGCTTGAAATTCCAGCATCAGCAGATTTCCTCGTGTTTGCGTTTTTAAACACACACATGAAATGCTGGACAAGAGAGAATCTGCAGTTGCTGGAAATCCGAGCAACACACACAACATGCTGGAGGAACTCAGCTGGCCAGGCAGCATCTACTGGGAACAAGTACAGTCGACGTTTCGGGCCGAAACCCTTCAGCAGGAAATGCTGGAGGAACTCAGCAGGTCAGACAGACAGCACCTATGGAGGGGAACAGACCGGCGATGTTTCAGGTCGAGATCGTTCATCAGGTCTGGACCCTTCAGGTGTCCTGATGGAGGGTCTCAGCATCAAGTGAATTACACATTCCTCTCCGCAGATGCTGCCTGACCTGCTGAGTTCATCCACCATTTTGTGTGAGAGAGTGAGTGGGATTTCCAACATCTGGAGAATCTCTTGTGTTTATGATAAAACCCCCCAGGGTAACTACGAAGAAAAGTGCTACAATACCTTTACTTCCCTAGGAGTTTACGGACGTTTGGCACAGGTATATGGAGGAATTTAAGGTGGGGGTTATATGGGAGGCAGGGTTTAAGGGTCGGCACAACATTGTGGGCCGAAGGGCCTGTACTGTGCTGTACTATTCTATGTTCTATGACTTCTAAAACTTTGACAAACGTCTATAGATATGTGGCGGAGAGTACACCGACACAAGGAAAACACAAGGCTACACAGCCTGGTACAGAAACACCAATACCCAAGAGCAGAAAATCCCTCAAATGGCGGTGGTGGATTTGGCCCAGTCCATCACAGGTGAAAGCCACCCAAATACTGAGCACACCTATCGCAGGAAAGCAGCATCCATTATCAGGGTTCCCTACCACCCAGGACAGGTTCTCTTCTCGCTGCTGCCATCAGGAAGAAGGTAGCCTCAGGATTCACACCACCAGGTTCAGCAACAGTTATTATCCCTCAGCCACCAGGCTCTTAAACCAGAGGGGAGAACTTTACTTGCCCCATCATTGAATTATTCCCATAACCAATGGACTCAGTTTCAACAACCCTTCATCTCACGTTCTCGGTATTTATTGTTTATTTATATCTTATTATTATTATTTGCAGAGTTGGTTGACTTCTGTACCCTGGTTGAACAGCCAAGTAGGACAGGCTTCCAATGATTCTATTGTAAGACCATGAGATATAGGAGCAGAATGAGGCTATTTGGCCCATTGGGTCTGCTGCACCATTTCATCATAGCTGGTCCAATTTTCCCCCCAGCCCCAATCTCCTGCCTTCTCCCTGTATCCCTTCATGCCCTGACCAATCAAGAATCTGTCAAACTCTGCCTTAAATACACTTAAAGACTTGGTCTCCTCGGCTGCCTTTCACAGTGAATTCCACAGATTCTCCACTCTCTAGTTAAAGACATCCCTGTCATCTCCATTCCAAAAGGATGTCCTGCTATTCTGAGGATGTGTTTTGGTACCTATCCTATAGATTTGTTGAGTATGCCAACAAGAAAATGAACCTCAGGGTTGTGCATGGTAACATATGCACTTTGATAATAAATTTACTTTGAACTTTTGAGTTCCTCCACCATTTTGTGTGTGTTCCTCTAGATTTCCGACATCTGCAGAATCTCTCGTGCTTGTGGTAGATTCCCGAGTGTATCCTAAGACATCTTGTTCAGCGAGGGAAGAAATTCGTACAGCACGGCCGTGTATTGGTTAGCACAACGCTTTACAGTTCAATTCCCACTGTTGTCTGTAAGGAGCTTGTACGCTCTCCCTGTGACTGCATGGGTTTCTTCCGGGGGCTGTGGTTTCCTCCCACAGTCCAAAGATGTATGGGTTAATTGGTCACATGGGTGTAATTGGGCTTGTTGGGCCAGAAGGGCCTGTTACCATGGTGACTCTCTAATTAAACACATCACATCACACAAACCAATCTTCCGGCCTTGGACTCACTTTACACCACACCCTGTCGGAACAGTGCTGCCAGGATAATCAAGGACACGACCCACCCAGCCAACACACTTTACGTCCCTCTTCCCTCTGGGAGAAGGCTCAGGAGCTTGAAGACTCGTAAAGCCAGATTTGGGAACAGCTTCTTTCCAACTGTGATAAAACTGCTGAACGGATCCTGACCCGGATCTGGGCCGTACCCTCCAAATATCCGGACCTGTCTCTCGGCTTTTTTTGCACTACCTTACTTCCCATTTTTCTATTTTTTCTTTATGATTTATAATTTAAATTTTTAATATTTACCAATTTTTAATATTTTTAATATTTAATATTTGTAATCCAGGGAGTGTGAAGCGCAGAATCAAATATCACTGTGATGATTGTCCAGTCTAGTACCAATTGTTTGGTGACAATAAAGTATAAAGTAAACAAAAAAAGCTGTCATGTCATTTTACAACTGTACAAGCTATTGGTGAGACCTCACTTACTTACTGTCCATTAATGCCACTGGCGTTTAGGGCAACAATGAAGGTCCTCCATCTCTGTCCGTCGTATAGAGGGATTCCTCATTGCCGTTTACAGAACAATTGTTTTTTGACCAGTCAGGGTTGTTAATCCTGAGCTGAACCTCCGATCCTGGAGGATCGGTGGATCACTCTTGGTCTGACCTCTACCCTTTGACCTGCGCGGACCATGGGAGAAAGGGAAAGGAGGACGGGCAGGTGAGGAGAAGAGAGAAGCGGTCAGAGGCCAGACAGGGAAATTGAAGAAGAGGGGAGGGAAGGGGAGAGGGTGAGGGGAAGTTACCGGAAGTTGGAGAAATCGATCTCTCCTCTTGAGAAATCGAGGCATCCAATCACCTCCATCTGTTCGATATACATACTTTGTCCAAAGTATGCAGCTCAACTTGTTTTGCATCTAGGAAAAGATAGTAACAATCTCTGCCCCATGTAAAACAAACAAACAAAAAAATCAGAAGTCTTTCATGCACACGAACTCAACAGGTCAGGCAGCATCTATGGAGCTGAACGAACAGTCAATGTTTCAGGCCGAGACCCTTCTTCAGGACTGGAAAGGAAGTGGGAAGATGTCAGGATAAGAAGATGGGAAGGAGGACAGACTGGAGAGTGAAGCCGGGTGGGAGGTGGAGAAGGTAAAGGACAAGACGAAGGAATCTGATAGTGTGGACCATGGGAGAAGGGAAGGGCACCAGGGGAGGGCGATAGGTAGGTGAGGGAAGAGGACACACTGGGGAATTATAGAAGAGGGAAGGGTTGGGGAGGGTTGGATGTTACCGGAAGTTGGAGAAATCGATGTCTCCTCTCGAGAAATCGAAGCTTTCACGTCGCATCCAATCACCTCCATCCGTTTGATATACATACTTTGTCCAAAGTATGCGGCTCTCCAGGTCTCGCAGCGAGGAAAAGATCTTATCATTGGCTAAGCAAACCAGCAAGTTACTCGTTTTGAGTGAGCGCAGCATCTGACTTGTACCTCGTTCAAATGATGTTCCCGAAACAGCGTTTGGTTTATTTTGAACCCGAGCGCGTCTGCGGACTCGTTTGATTGATTTTTCCGCGATGGGTCAGGCGTGGCAAAGAACTGCGCCTCGCAGAGCCGTGAGCGTCAATTGGGAAAAGTCCGTTTGCCAGTTTCGGGTTATTTTGGTGGGCGAATCGCGCGTCGGTAAAACATCCCTCGTCCTCCGTCTAACGGAGGACAAGTTCAGTGTCAATGTCCGGGAAACGATTGGCGTGGACTATTACGCACACATGCTGGAAACTCCGCCGATACCGAGAGTGAAGCTTCAGGTCTGTGACACGGCGGGGCAAAAGGAACACAGGTTTGTACTTTGGCTAGACGAATGCAGTGTATGCTTATCACAAACAAGAGAAATTCTGCAGGTGCTGGAACTCCAAGCAACACAAAATGCAGGAGGAACTCGGTGGGTCAGGCAGCATCAATGGAAAAGAGTAAATAGTCGACGTTTCGGGCTGAGACCCTTCAACAAGGTCTGCTGAGTTCCTCCAACATTTTGTGTGAATTACAGTGTTCCGACTATGTAACTCTGTGACCTGCCTGGAGCGGGGAGCGAATTCAGAAATCGGAGGTGCAAAGGAACTTGGGACCTTATTGTAACTTCTAAAATTTTAAAAGTATATATTGCACTGTACTGCTACTTCAAAATAACAAATTTCACGACATAGGTAGGTGACAAGAAACCTGATTCTTAAGGTTACCTTGCCGGTTGAGACGGTGGTGAGGAAGGCAAATGCAATGTTAGCATTCATTTGCAAAGGACTAGAATATAAAAGCGAGGATGTAACGCCGAGGCTTTGTAAGCCAGTGGTCAGACCACACTGTGAGCTGTTTCGGGCCCCTTATTTCAGAAAAGGACGTGCCGGCATTGGAGTGAGGAAGTTCACGAGAATGGCCCCAGAAATGAAAGGGTTAACGTTTGAGGGGCGTTTGATGGCTCTGCACTCGCTGGAGTTTGGAGGAATGGGGGGAGGGGATCTCATCAAAACCTACCAAATATTGAAAGGCCAAGAGAGAGTTGATGTGGTGAGGATGTTTCCAATAGTGGGGGAGTCTGGGACCGGAGGGCACAGCCTCAGAATAGAAGGACGTCCCTTTTGAGCAGAGATGAGGAGGAATTTCTTCAGCCAGAGAGTGGTGAAGCTGTGGGAATTCGTGCCACAGACGGCTGTGGAAGCCAAGTCATTGGGTATATTTAAAGTGGAAACACAAACAAGAGCAAATATTTAGAAACGCTAGAAATCCAAGTAATACACACAAAATGCTGGAGGAACTCAGCAGGCCAGGCAGCATCAATTTAAAGCGGGGGTTGGTATGTTTTTGATTCGTCAGGGTGCGAGAAGTTTTGGGGAGAAGGTAGGAGAATGGGATTGAGAGGGAAAATAAATCCGCGATGATAGAATGGCGGAGTGGAGTTGACGGGCCAAATGATTTATTTCTGGTTCTATGTCTCGTGGTTTTTATGATCATAATCAGTCTGTGAAGTTTTGACTTGCGTGATAGATTAGCACCGTGCTCTCTCGTTCAAACGTCAAGTCCGGTCTGCGTTAGACTGTGCGAGTTACCCTTGTCCGTGACCTGCTGCCCTAACGGGGCGGCTGGCACAACGTCTGTGCGGGTGACCCGGGTTCAATTCCCGCCACTGCCTGTAAGGAGTTTGTACATTCTCCCCGTGAGTTTTCTCCACGGGTGCTCCACGGTCCAGACCCTTATTGGGAGGTTAATTGGTCGTTTCATCCAATTTTGTCGGTAAATTGTCCCAAACTAGACCTGGATTAAATCGGGGGATTGCTGTATCCGCACTATCTCAATCGATCAAAACTATTACAATGACAGCGACCTGAGTCACGCCGAAGCATAGCAAACAGGCCCTTCGGCCCATCTAGTCTTTACCAGGCTGTGGTCTGGATTGGAGGGGCTACCTTGTGAGAACAGGTTGAGTCAATTTAGCCTTTTCCCCTTGGAGCGACTGAGGCTGAAAGATGACCGGATAAAGGTGTATAAGATGATGGGAGGCATTGATTATGTAGGGTAAATGCAAGCAGACTATCCAAAGGGAAAAACCAGGGCTGAAATGGCTAACATGAGGGGGCATAGTTTTAAGGTGCTTGGAAGTAGGTACAAGGGGAGTGTCAGGGGTAAGTTTTTCACACACAGAGTGGTGGGTGCGTGGAACGCACTGCCAGCGGCGGAGGTGGAAGCGGATACAACAGGGTCTTTTAAGAGCCTCTTAGATAGGTACATGGAGCCTAGAAAAATAGAGGGCTATGCGCTAGAGAAACTCTAGACCATTTCTAGAGTAGGTTACACGGTCGGCACAACATTGTGGGCCGAAGGGCCTGTAAAGTGCTGTAGATTTCTATGTAGTCTATGCTGAAACCATTTTAAACTCCCTACTCCCATTGACCTATTATGTGCCTATTGAAAACTGCACCGTGTGCTATCCATGTATCCGTCCAAACTTCTCTTAAACATTAAAATCGAGCTCGTATGCACCACTTGTGTTGGCAGCTCATTCCACACTCTCCCAACCCTCTGAGTGAAGAAGATCCCCCTCATGTTTCCCTTATTCTCACCTTTTGCCCTTATCCCATGACCTCTGGTGATAGTCCCACCCAGACTCAGTGGGAAAAGTCTGCCTGCATTTACCCTATCTATAGCCTTCATAAGGAGTTTTTGCGTTCTCCCCGCGATCACAGGGGTCTCCAAAGACCTACCGGTTAATTGGTCCTGTGGGTGTAATTAGATTACGTGGGCTTGTTGGGCCAGAAGAGATTTTTTTTTACCGTGTTGTACCTGAGTTAGTAGGTTTCTCACTCAAGTTAGGAAAGATTTCTTGGACCTTGAGTGAATCGCACGTGTGGGGTTGGGGGTCAGAGAATTGGAAGCGGGAGTGGGTAGGGACAAGGTGGGGGGGCTGGGGGACGGTGGATTGGAGTGGGTCTTGAGGGCTTGAGGGAGCGTCCGAGGAGAGAGGCACACAAGTCCCCGGAACAGAGAATGAAGGATCAGACGATACTGTGGATATGTTTGCAGGAGATTAAAGAGGGAGCACAGTCATAAGACAAGAGCAGAATGAGGCCATTCAGCCCATTGGTTCTGATGCTTTCCATCATGGCTGATTTATTATCCCTCTCAACCCCATTCTTCTGTCTCCTTCGCATAATTTGACACTCTTGCCTATCAAAAGCCTATCAATATCTATTTTAAGTATACCCATATCTACCACCATCAATGGCAACGAATTCCACAGATGCTCCACCCTCTGGTTAAAGAAGTTCCTCCTTGTATCTGTTCTACAGGGATGGTGCTCTAACCTGAGGCTGTGCCCTCCAGCCCTAGACTCCCCCTCTATAAGGAACATTCTTTCCACATCTACTCTGTCTAGGCCTTGCAATATTTGATAGGATTCAATCAGATATCCCCCCCCCCATTCTAAACAACAGTGAATACAGGCCCAGAGCCATTAAACGCTCCTCATAGGTTAACCCTTTCGTTCCCGGAATCATTCTTATGAAATTCCTCTGCATCGCCAGCACGTCTTTTAGATAAGGGGCTCAAAACTACTCGCATGTGCGGTCATACGGTCACAGAGCTCTATATAGCACAGAAACAGGCCCTTCTGCACATCTGCCCCATTCAAACTTGTTATTCTGCCTCGTCCCATTGACCCACACCTGGGCCATATGCCTTCATACCCCTCCCGTCTATGTACTCACCAAACTTCTCTCTAACGTTGCAATCGAACCCGCATCCGCCACTTCCGCTGGCAGCTCGTTCCGCGCTCTAATAACCCTCTGGTGAAGAAGTTCCCCCTCAGGTTCCCCTTGAATATTTTTACCTTTCAAATGAGAGGAGATTCAAGGATGGGAAGGGTGGATTTGTGTGGGACAAGACGAGAGGTGAGTGGGAAGTAAGGAGATAACTGCAGAAGGGATCTATCTGTGTGTAATGTTCTGCAGTGGTCTGGATCTCCCTTGCAAATGGACCAAGAGCTCACTGTGATGTCTTCATATAGGAACCTCCCCACTGCTACCTCATTCTCCTCATTATCTGGATCACCACAGTTTGACCTCTTAGTATTGACATGAAATTTCTTTTATGTCCCACTCCCATCAGGGAGGAGGCCACGTAGCATCCAGGCCAGGACCACCAGATGCAAAAACAGTTACTTTCCCTAAGCAGTAAGGCTGATTGAAACCTTCACCCACCAACCCACCCCTCCACACCCTCAACCACCACTGCTTCAGAATTTCCTGTCGGGTCACCTTATGTATGAACACTCCTGTGCCTGATGTCACTTTATGGACATACAACCAATCTATGTACATAAGCTATCTTATGTATTTGTATTTATTGTGTTTTTTAAAAAATTATTGTGTTCTTTATCTTAGTGTTTTTTTTGTGCTGCATCTTATCCTGAGCAACAATTATTTTGTTCTCTTTTACACTTGTGTACCGGCAATGACGTTAAACATTCTTGAATCTTGACATTCTGATTGTGTTCGTCTTGTAAAGACTATATATTATGTTTTTTCTTGTGAATGCTGCCACCTTGCAGGCGTTGATAGATTCTTGGTTTGTCAGGGAATGAAGGGATACTGGGAGAACGCAGGACATTGGGGGTGAGAGGGAAAATGGATCAGCCATGGCGAAATGACGGAGCGGACTCGATGGGCCAAATGGCCTAATTCTGCTGCTTCTGTGCTATGATGCTGCTTCAAGTAACTTTTTCGTTCCATGTGTACAGATATGTTTTTGGTGCAAATGACAATAAGCTTGAGCTTGGCTTTGACCTTGTGGACAGCCCCACTGATGACAGATCAGATTGTTGCCCTGATGACTTTCTTGCCATGCATAACAAACTCAGTGAATAAGCTGGTGGATACGCCAACACAAAGAATTGCAAGATTCTTTAGTGACGTACTATTTATTGAGATAGGGTGCGGGATATGCCCTTCCGGCGCCCTTCAAGCTGCACCACCCAGTAATCCACGGATTTAATCCTCACCTAACCGTGGGGCAATTTACAACGATCAATTAACCTACCAACCTTTGGACTGTAGGAGGAAACCAGAGCAGCTGGAGGAAACCCATGCAGTTACGGGGAGAACGTACAAAATAATTTCTCACTCGGGGTCAATAAAGTACGTATTATTGTTACAAAATCCTTACAGGCAGTGGTGGGAATTGAACCTGGGTCACCTCTACTGTAGAGCATTGTGCTAACCATTATACTGTTGTGCTACCCTCTTCACATCTCATCAAACACCTAATGAAGTAAGGCCATTGAATTGCCTCCTTTGTGACCGGCAAAATGTGCTGAGCCCAAAATAGATCCACCAAGAAGTTGAGGCACAGGAACTTGAAGCTGCTCATCCTTTCCTCTGCTGACCTGTTAATGAGGACTACCGTGTCCTATCCTGACTTCCTCTTCCTGAAGTCCACTGTCGTTTAGTTGTTCCTGCTGACATTGAGTGTGAAGTTATTGTTTTGACACCTCAAGACCAGCTGATCTGTCTCCTCATAGCCATCTGAAAACCCTGGAAGTTACAGCTGGAGTTTAGGAGGATTTCTACTCCTACTTTGGAAGTCACTCCTCTAAAAGGACCACAACCTTGTCGTAAAGTTTGGAGGCTTATGTGCCTCATTAATCTGGATATCTATGTTGGCTTGAGTCAGGGCCTTGTGCTTTGTCTCTCGGTAGGGTCACCCATGCCAAACAGGTCACAAGGTAGAGGTCAGACTAAGAGTGGTCCACCAGTCCTCCAGGTTCAGGGGTTCGGCTCAGGGCTAAAAACCCTGACTGGTCCAAAAAAAATATTGTTACGGAAACAGTAATGAAGAATCCATCTATATCTGTGTGTGATAGTATTCCTGAGTCTCTCCCTGGGATTTGCATGACTGACAATAGTGAAAACCAAGAAGCGTTACTGATGTGATGAAGGAAGCCCTGAACACAGCCAGTTGGAGGATCTTTATTGCTGTCCTAAACACCAGTAGCATAATGGGCAGTAACTAACGTGGAAGTCACTTGCCAATATGCCAGAGGGAGTTCCTTCTGGGCAACTTCATTGGCAAGTCTGGAAAGAATCCTGCCCCCTGGCATGTTCAGATCATGAAGGATACCCAGTGACTGCTCGACTAATCTCCACACTATAATCAAGATCTATGCTCAACAAAGGAGCCAAACCCAACTGTGGTAACCACAGGTAGATCTGCTGGCTGTCTGCCACCAGGAAAGTCATCGCCAAGATTCTCTTGGACTGTCTTCTCCCATTGGCTGATGAGATTTTCACTGAGGAGCTGGGTTCCTGCAACCTATTGACTCTCTTTCAATGACTCTTCATTTCAGGATCTCAGTATTTATTCCTTATTTATTATTATTGTTTCTTTCATTTTGTATTTGCACAGTTTTTTGTCTTTTGTACGGTGGTGGAACCGCCAAGCTGGTGTGGTCTTTCATTGATTCTGTCCTGGTTATTATTCTGTGATGGATTTATTGAGTATGCCTGCAAGAAAATGAATCCCAGGGCTGTGTATGGTGACATATGTACCTTGATAATAAATTTTCTTTCAACGTTGATACCGTCCTGTTGCAAACACAGTGGATGTGAGGGGATGTCGGTGAAACCTACTCAATACAGAAAGACCTAGACAGAATGGACATGGAGAGGATGTTTCCATGGGATGAGTCTAGGACCAGAGGGCACAGTCTCAGAATACAAAGCCATCCTTTTAGAACACAGATGAGATTTTTTTCTTTTAGCCAGAGGGTGGTGAGCCTGTGGAATTCATTGCTATAGACGGCTGTGGAGGACAAGTTATTGGGTATATTTAAAACAGCGGTTGATAGGTTCTTGATTAGTCAGAGTGTCAAGGTTATGGGAAGAATGGGTTGAGAGAGATAATCAGCCATGATTGAATGATGGAGCAGACTTGATGGGCTGAGTGGCCTAATTCTGCTCCTATGTCTTATGGACATGATCTTTTATGTACTTGTTTAGTTAGTTATTGATTTACTGATTGGGATTTTTTGAGCCGTGTTGCCCAGCAACCCCTGATTTAACCCTAGCCTAACCACGGGACCATTTACAATGATCAATTAACCTGCCAGCTGGTATGCCTTTGGACTGTGGGAGGAAGGCAGAGCACCCGGGGGAAGCCTACACAGTCGCAGAGAGAGCGCTGCCTTACAGGCGGCGGGAATTGAACCCCGGTCGCTGGCACTGGAAAGCGTTGTGCTAACCACTACGCCCGTAGCAGCTGCAAGAGAAATGCAGGGAGCACCAATCATTATCTGACCTTCTAGCTTAAAACTCACAAGGGTGTTTTGACCATTGCTAAAAGACCGTGCAGCATCCATGTCAAATTGATGGTCTCAGTTATAGAAAAGTACAGCACAAAAACAGGCCCTTCAGCCCATCTAGTCCATGCTGAACTATTAATCTGCCTAGTCCCATCGATCTGCACTAGGACCATGGGCTTGCATACGCTCACATCCTATCCAAATTTCCCTTAAATGTTGAAATCAAACCACATCCACCACATCCACTGACAGCTCATTCCACACTATCACCAGCCTCTAAATGAAGAAGTTCCCCCTAAATGGTTAACCCATGAACCTCAAATTTTAGTCTCACCTAACCTGAATGGGGGAAAAAAGCCCTGCTTATATTGACCTTATCTATACTCCTCATAATTTTGGATTAATTCATGCTGTCTTGTATGATGTGGGTGTACGTGGTCTTTCCATGACCGTGATTGTTCTTGGCAAATTTTTCTACAGAAGTTGTTTGCCATCGCCGTCTTCTGAGCAGTGTCTTTTGCAAGATGGGTGAGCCACCTTGAGAGATTGTCTGCCAGGACTTGTGATGTGCACCAGCTGCTCATACGACCATCCAGCACCTGCTCCCATGCCTTCACGTGACCCTAATTGGGATGGGGTGGGGTTAGGCAGGTACAATAACTTGCCCAAGAGTGATGTGCAGGTTAGCAGAAAGAAGTAGCAGCTTACACCTCATTTGGTAGCAATGTATCTCCACTCCCATGTTTAAACTGTGTACATACGTCTACTGATGCTTCTGGACACATCGTCAGTGGGTGTTTCGGGTCTTTCAACATCATACAACCTCCTCCAGGTGACCCAGCCGGGGCTGATCAGACCCCAGCTTGTGTCCAGATGGCTAGCTACTCCATGGCTCCCCTCTTTTGAGCCACAGCCATCTTGAGGCCCTCTCTGCTGCATCGGTGGTACTGCAATGTATCTCCACTCCCATGTTTAAACTAAAAGTATCAGTTGGATGGACCTTTCCAGCCATGAAGCAATGGCAAGTACACTGTTGATAAATTTAATCACAAGACATTCTACAGATGCTGGAAAGGTGGTGACTCTTTATTCCTTTCCATAGATGCTGCCTGACCTGCTGAGTTCCTCCAGCATTTTGGGGGGGGGGTTCATAAATTTAATATCACTAATTTAAGTTCTGTTGGAGGGGGAGGGGTGCAGTTGAGAGGCTGGAATGGCAGCTTTCATATGTCAGTAAAGGAGAAAAGTTTTCATTGTAGCTCACTCAAAAGCAGAAGTGCACTCCAGGGTCAAAACAAACACTATCTGCTTAATCTAGAGATAAACCAGGAATTCAATAACCTCTCGCTCAGGGATGGGTGTTTAGCCCAGTTTAACTTCATGCTTTCTGTTGGGTATGCATGAGGTAGCGAGTGCCTTATTCAGAATGAGAGAGGAGCTGGCCAAAGTTGATTGCAAGGGGACACTAGCAGGGGTGATGGCAGAACTGTAGCAGGTGGAAGGTGCAGGATAGATGCATCCCCAAGATGAAAAAGTATTGTAAAGGGAGGATGAGGCAACCATGGCTGACAAGGGAAGTCAAATAGAAAATAGGTGCAGGAGTAGGCCATTCGGCCCTTCGAGCCTGCACCGCCATTTATTATGATCATGGCTGATCCTCCAACTCAGAACCCCGCCCCAGCCTTCCCTCCATACCCGCTGACCCCCGAGGCCACAAGGGCCATGTCTAACTCCCTCTTAAATATAGCCAATGAACTGGCCTCAACTGTTTCCTGTGGCAGAGAATTCCACAGATTCACCACTCTCTGTGTGAAGAAGTTTTTCCTAATCTCGGTCCTAAAAGGCTTCCCCTCTATCCTCAAAGTGTGGCCCCTCGTTCTGGACTTCCCCAACATCGGGAACAATCTTCCTGCATCTAGCCCGTCCAATCCCTTTAGGATCTTATACGTTTCAATCAGATCCCCCCTCAATCTTCTAAATTCCAACGAGTACAAGCCCAGTTCATCCAGTCTTTCTTCATATGAAAGTCCTGCCATCCCAGGAATCAATCTGGTGAACCTTCTTTGTACTCCCTCTATGGCAAGGATGTCTTTCCTCAGATTAGGGGACCAAAACTGCACACAATACTCCAGGTGTGGTCTCACCAAGGCCTTGTACAACTGCAGTAGTACCTCCCTGCTCCTGTACTCGAATCCTCTCGCTATAAATGCCAGCATACCATTCGCCTTTTTCACCGCCTGCTGTACCTGCATGCCCACTTTCAATGACTGGTGTATAATGACACCCAGGTCTTGTTACACCTCCCCTTTTCCTAATCGGCCACTATTCAGATAATAATCTGTTTTCCTATTTTTGCCACCAAAGTGGATAACTTCACATTTATCCACATTAAATTGCATCTGCCATGAATTTGCCCACTCACCCAACCTATCCAAGTCACCCTGCATCCTCTTAGCATCCTCCTCACAGCTAACACTGCCACCCAGCTTCGTGTCATCCGCAAACTTGGAGATGCTGCATTTAATTCCCTCATCCAAGTCATTAATATATATTGTAAACAACTGGGGTCCCAGCACTGAGCCTTGCGGTACCCCACTAGTCACTGCCTGCCATTCTGAAAAGGTCCCGTTTATTCCCACTCTTTGCTTCCTGTCTGCTAACCAATTCTCCACCCACACCAATACCTTACCCCCAATACCGTGTGCTTTAAGTTTGCACACTAATCTCCTGTGTGGGACCTTGTCAAAAGCCTTTTGAAAATCCAAATATACCACATCCACTGGTTCTCCCCTATCCACTCTACTAGTTACATCCTCAAAAAATTTATGAGATTCGTCAGACATGATTTTCCTTTCACAAATCCATGCTGACTTTGTCCGATCATTTCACCGCTTTCCAAATGTTCTGTTATCACATCCTTGATAACTGACTCCAGCAGTTTCCCCACCACCGACGTTAGGCTAACCGGTCTATAATTCCCTGGTTTCTCTCTCCCTCCAGCATAAAACTAAGAGGGGGCATATAATAGAGCAAAAATTAGTGGAAAGTTAGAGGATTGGGAAGCTTTTAAAAACCAATAGAAGTCAACTTAAATAAAAAAAACATAAGGAGAGAAAAGATGAAATATGAAGATAAGCTAGCCATAGATATCAAAGAGGATGCCAAAAGTATTTTCAGATATTTTGAGAGTAAGAGAGAGATGAGAATGGATATTAGACCATTGGAAAATGACACTGGGGAGGTAGTAATGGGGAACATAGAAATGGTGGACAAACTTAAGTATTTTGCATCAGTCTTCACCGTGGAAGAAACTAGCAGTATGCCAGAAATTTGGGATTGTTAGGGTCAGAAGTGAGTGTGGTTACTATTCCCAAGCTAAGGAAACTTGGGAAGCTGAAAGATCTGAAGGGAGGTAAGTCACCTGGATCAGATGGATTACACACCAGGGTTCTGAAAGTGGTGACTGAAGGAATTGTGGGGGCATTAGTAATGATCCTTCAACAATCACTCAATTCTGGAATGGTTTCAGAGGACTGGAGAATTGCAAATGTCACTCCACTCTTTGAGAAGGGAGGGAGGCAGAAGAAAGGAAATTACAGGCCTGACTTCAGTGGTTTGGAGGATGTTGCAGTCCATTATTAAGGATGAGGTTGTGGGGTACTTGGAGGCATACGATAAAGTAGACCACAGTCAGCAGGGGAAATCTTGCCTGGCAAGACTTTTGGAATTCTTTGAAGAAATAGCAAGTAGGCTTGACAAATGGGAGTCAGTGGATGTTTTTTACTTAGATTTTCAGAAAGCCTTTGACAAAGTGCCACACATGAGGCTATTTAAGAAGTTAAGAGCCCATGGTATTACAGGAATAATACTAGCACGGATAGAGCATTGGATGATTGGCAGAATGCAAAGAGTAGGAATGAAGGAAGCCTTTTCTCGTTGGATGCCGGTAACTAGTGGTGTTCCACAGGGGTCCGGATTGGGACCACTTTGTTTCACGTTATATGTCAATGATTTGGATGCAATTGATGGCTTTGAGGCCAAGTTTATAGACAATATGAAGATCGATGGAGGGGCAGGTAGTGCTGAGGGAGCAGGAGTCTGTAGAAGAATTTAGACTAATTGGGAGAATGGGTAAAGGTGTGGTAGATGGCGTGGTCAGGCATTTTGTTAGAAGGAACAAAGGTGTAGACTATTTTCTAAATGGAGAGAAAATTCAAAAATCTGAGGTGCCAAAGGACTTGAGAGTCCTCATGAGGACCATAAAGGTTAACTTGCAGGTTGAGTCAGAAGGCAAAGGCAATGTTAAGCAGTCATTTCAAGAGGACTGGAATACGAGGATGTGATGCTGAGGCTTTAAGCCACTGGTCAGAACACACTTAGAGGGTTGTGATCAGTTTTGGGCCCCTTATCTAAGAAAGGATGTACTGAAACTGGAGAGTGTCCAGAGGAAGTTCATGAGAATGATCCCAGGACTGAAGGTGTTAATATACGAGGAGTGTGTGATAGTTCTGGGCCTGTACTCACTGGAGTTTTGAAGAATGAGGGCAAATCTCAATGATCTGGGTGATAATGTGGTAAATTGGATCAGCAAGTTTGCTGATGATACAAAGATTGGAGGTGTAGTAGACAGTGAGGAAGATTTTCAGATCCTGCAGAGGGACTTGGACCAGCTGGAAAAATGGGCTGAAAAATGGCAGATGGAATTTAATACAGACAAGTGTGAGGTATTGCATGTTGGAAGGACAAACCAACGTAGAACATACAGGGTTAATGGTAAGGCACTGAGGAGTACAGTGGAACAGAGGGATCTGGGAATACAGATACAAAATTCCCTAAAAGTAGCGTCACAGGTAGATAGGGTCGTAAAGAGAGCTTTTGGTACATTGGCCTTTATTAATCAAAGTATTGAGTATAAGAGCTGAAATGTTATGATGAGGTTGTATAAGGCATTGGTGAGGCCGAATCTGGAGTATTGTGTTCAGTTTTGGTCACCAAATTACAGGAAGGATATAAATAAGGTTGAAAGAGTGCAGAGAAGGTTTACAAGGATGTTGCTGGGACTTGAGAAACTCGGTTACAGAGAAAGGTTGAATAGGTTAGGACTTTATTCCCTGGAGCGTAGAAGAATGAGGGGAGATTTGATAGAGGTATATAAAATTATGATGGGTATAGATAGAGTGAATGCAAGCAGGCTTTTTCCACTGAGGCAAGGGGAGAAAAAAACCCAGAGGACATGGGTTAAGGGTGAGGGGGGAAAAGTTTAAAGGGAACATTAGGGAGGGCTTCTTCACACAGGGAGTGGTGGGAGTATGGAATGAGCTGCCAGACGAGGTGGTAAATGCGGGTTCTTTTTTAACATTTAAGAATAAATTGGACAGATACATGGATGGGAGGTGTATGGAGGGATATGGTCCATGTACAGGTCAGTGGGACTAGGCAGAAAATGGTTCGGCACAGCCAAGAAGGGCCAAAAGGCCTGTTTCTGTGCTGTAGTTTCTATGGTTCTATGGAAACATTGAGTATTGAAAGGCCTAGACAGAGTGAATTTTGGAGAGGATGTTTCCTACAGTGGGGGAGCCTAAGGCCAGAGGGCACAGCCTCAGAATAGGGAGAAGTCCATTTACAACAGTGATGAGAAGGAATTCCTTGATCCAGAGGATGTTGAATCTGTGGGATACATTGGTATGGATAGCTGTGGAGGTGAAGTCATTGGGGACAGTATTTTTAATGCAGAGGTTAATAGGTCCTTCATTAGTACGTGGGTCAAAGATTATGGGAAGAAGACAGGAGAATGAGGTTGAGAGATATAATAAATCAGCCATAATAGAATGGCAGAGCAAACTCGATGGATCGAAAGGCATACGTTTTATGGTCTAATGCAGATGTTCCCAACCTGGGGTCCACGGACTCCTTAATGGCATAAAGAAAGGTTGGAAACCCCTGGTCCAATGGGATTTGTAGTCAAAAGAAGGAAACTGAATGTACCGAGACACTTTTAAACCCAAACTAATTTAGTTTTCTCTTGCTAATTGTTGTCTCAATAATTGTCCTTCCTCCTGTTCTCTCACTAAACCCTTAAAGTTCAAAGTAAGTTTATTATCAAAGTGTATATATGTGGCCAAGTGGTTACGGCGTTCGTCTAGTGATTCGAAGGTCGCTAGTTCAAGCCTTGGCTGAGGCAGCGTGTGTGTCCTTGAGCAAGGCACTTAACCACACATTGCTCTGTGACGATGCCAAGCTATATGGGTCCTAATGCCCTTCTCTTAGACAACATTGGTGGTGTGGAGAGGGGAGACTTGCATCATGGGCAACTGCCGGTCTTCCATACAACCTTGCCCGGGCCTGCGCCCTGGAAACCTTCCAAGGCGCAAATCCATGGTCTCATGAGACTAACGGATGCCTATATATCACCATAAACTACCTTCAGATTCATTTTCTTGCAGGCATTCACAGTAGAACAAGGAATACTATAGAATCCATGAAAAACTATTTAAAAAAAAGACTGACCATCAATGTGCAAAAGAAGACAAACTGAGCAAATACAAAAATATATACTGAGAACATGAGTTGTAGGGTCCCTGAAAGTGAGTTCATGGGTCGTGGAATCAGCTCAGAGTTGAGGTGAGTGAAGTTATCCACGCTGGTTCAGGAGCCTGATGGTCGAAGGGTAATATCAGTTCCTGAACCTGGTGGTGTGGGACTTCAGGTTTTCTGCTCCTCCTACCTGACAGTTGTAGTGAGAAGAGGCCATGACCAGCCTCCATGTGCTGTGCTTAGAACAAGTCATCTGACATATCAGCACAACCACAAATTGGCGTACCATCTCCGATTTTTCCCTTTCTCAAGTCAACGTTGTTGGTTTTGCTGACGTTGAGTGTGAGGTCATTATTGTGGCACTAAATCAGTGTTCAATCCTGATTTATACTTGTGCGTCAAATCGACGAGGAAGGTACGGCGTAGCCGCAAACCCTGTGCAGTGCCTACGCAGATCCCCTGATGCGCACCTCTCCCAAAATGTAACTACGCGTCGTGGCAACGCAGACCGCAACAACCGTGATTGGTCCGCTTGGTAGCATCGCATTTCCTCCTGCGCTGCAATAGCTTCCCATTGGGCGACTGAAGGGCAGGGAAGGAACTCTGGCTGCAATGCTTTCCATAAAGCTTTACACACCTCTGAAATTATGGAGGACACATCTGGCTTTTACGAAAAAAACGCTCGCTTTAAACTTGTTTACCCCGAGAAAGACTATCATGACCATGAAGCCTTGCACAGGCGGGTGTGTGCGCATGCGTGACGTGCGAATACGTGCCCGAACTGCAGAGCGATGGAGACACACCAACACACAAGTATAAATGCTCACAACGGCGTAGCCCACTTGCGTAGGCTACAGCGTAAGCTGGTACGCACAAGTATAAATCAGCCTTTACTCCCAAACGCTGAATTATCACCATGGTGCTGTCATTGTTGAATTTGTGGATATTTTAGGAGTTGTCCTTAGTCATGGGTGTAAAGAAAGTAGAACAGAATTGTTTTGAAAGATATATTTTGACAAAATCCCTGCACATGCTGGACTATGGCCCTCAATACACATCCTATCCATGCACTTATCCAAACTTCTCTTAATTTTTGTTTAACTATCTCACTGGGCAGCCACATTTTCTACTTTCATACCGTTCAGATTATGAACAGTTCGCAGGAATGAAACTCTGTTGTAATCCGGGAAGGATATGGGCTTCACTCACTGTCACTTGGTCGTATAATTGGAGCACGGTAGCGTAGTGATTGGCACAACGCTTTACAGTACCAGCGACCCGGTTCAATTCCCGCTGCTGCCTGTAAGGAGTTTGTACGTTCTCCCTGTGACCGCTTGGGTTTCCTCCCACAGTCCACAGACATACTAGCTGGTAGGTTAATTGGTCATTGTAAATTGTCCCGTGATTAGGCTGGGATTAAATCGGGGAATAGCTGGGTGGCTAGGCTTGAAGTTCCGAAATTGCCTATTTTGCGCTGTATCTCAATAAATAAATAAACTTGATTTGATCCTATTATTTGCCTTTTTTTTAGGACAATGACACAATCATATCTCCAAGTTATGCTTGGCGGTCTGCTGGTATTCGACATAACAAATCGCCATTCCCTTGACTACATTAGAAATTGGCTGGATGAAGCCAGCAACCTGATTGACCAGTGCAAGTATGTCTTCATTCTTGTTGGCCACAAGAGTGACCTGTCAGCTGAAAGGACAGTCTCAATAGAGGAAGCCGAGAAATTTGCAGAAGACATGGGCTTGAGATACATTGAGACGTCTGCCAAGGACAACACCAACATACAAGAAGTGTTTCACTTGCTGGCAGAGTCGATTGCCGAGATGGTGAAATCAGAGATCAATGGAGGAATCACTGAAACGCGAATTGTCATATTCACGTGATGACTTTTGGCTTTGGCCTAAAGAGTTTTGATGCCGCATTGACTGATCTATTTTATATAGGAGGGAAAATTGACAAACTTGATCTATCACAATCAGTTTGCAACTAGCAGATGATGACGTGACTTTGACAGAGATTGAAATGGATCTTTCATGACTGCTAAATAGCTGAGATGAATGCCAATGCTCTTCATTGATGTGCTCCAGGTGCACTTTATAACTGTGACTTCTTCATATCATTGATAAAGTGAAAATCGGAAGATTGCAGTTGGTGGAAATCAGAAATAAAAGCAGATGGTGCAGGAGGAACTGGGTGAGGCAGGTACTGAGGAAAGAGAAAGTGCTAATATTTCAATCTGACTCTACCCAGTCTAGTATGTCTACCGCTTGATACCAAGCGTGGAGAAATTGGCAAATGAACCGTTTGTGTAGATGAGGCAAAATAATTATCTCCACTACAAAGCCTGTGGGGCTGGGAGAAAGAACAAACTACTAAAACACCATGGTTTGGATGGCCTCATTCTGTGTAGTGATACAGAGTGTATAATGGAAAATGTATAAATGCATTGTTTTTCATTAGAGTACAGTACAGGTGAATTTATAGTGGGGAGCATCAACATTACCTTTGTCAATGTTAAATAGCACAGACTTTTATGGAGATAATTCCTAGTTTTTATTCCCACAGCATGAATCTCCACAAGCGCTGGTTTCGCAGGATTTTGTTGTTTTATTCTCGATATTTTAATATCCACAAAGTTTTATAATAAAAGTAGTCTGGAGATTATTATATGTGTAGTATTGCACTCTCAGCCCCAGAAAAGAACAATGAGAGGAAATGATCTTTTTGAAAAGAAAAGATTGAATATCGGATATATTGTAGTTGGAAAGAATTGGGAAAAGTGTAGCTCAGGTGGTTGATAGTTGGGTTGAGTTCTTCTTCAACCCTGGCAACCGCAAACCTTTTGTCACCATTAGAGGGGGCATTGTCAATACTCTGCTCATTTGTGGTGTGTTCTCCGAACGTTTGGTCTTGAACCTGATTGAAAAGTATTGAAAGGCCAAGCATTCGGAGGACACACCACAATCAACAGCGCACCAATGATGTCTCCTCGCATGGCGATAAAACGTTTCAAGTAAATTGCTAAGGTTGGAGAACAACTCAACTTAACCATAATATAGAGATCGATTTTTTTTTAGATGTGAAAAATCAGGCTTTGCAATACCTTTTTCTATAACTTTAAAAGGTTTGAAAACTGTATTGTGATACTTAAGTGGAACAGAAACCCATATTTACACGTATTTATGCAATGGATTCATTTTATTAATTTTAACAATTATTTGCACATTGTTAATTGTGAGTTTGAAAATAAAATGGATGTAAGTAGGCCTCAGCATGTCAATGGTCTGTTGAGTTGAACATGGAGCCTGATGTTTGGATTTACGACTTCCTAATTGACATTCCTAGTGCCTATATTTGGGTGATGGATTGGAGATGTGTCTCTACCAAAGGAATGGTAAGGTGCTCCTTCCCTCCGCTAGCCTGCAGGTCACCCTTGGGCAAGGTGTAGCACCTGCTAATCTTCCCCCCCCCGCCCCGACCCACCATGATCAGGGTCACATGATGCCATAGGAGAGCAGGTGGTGGATGTTCACATGAGCAGTTGATGCACATCGCAAGTCCTGGTTATGTGACCACTGATGCCAGGTAGACAATCTCTGAAGTGTATTGATAATGGCTGGGGTCACCCGTATGGTAAAGACACTGCCCAGAAGAAGGCAATGGGAAGCCACTTCTGTAGAAAAATTTGCCAAGAACAATCATGGTCAAAGATCACAATCGCCCATGAAATACGACTAGGCACATAATGATGGCAATAGTTCATTCATCTAGTAACGATCCAACAAAGAAACTGCCTCTATTCTGAAGAGAAAAGAAGGAATTTCTTTAGCCGGAGGGCATGGAATCTGTGGGATTAATTGCCATAGACGGCTATGGAGACCAAGTCACTGGTGATATTAAAGTAGAGGTTGATAGGCATTTGATTAGCAAAGGCTTCAAAGGGTATGGGAAAAAGCAGGAGAATGGGGTTGGAGGGAAAATAAATCAGCCACCATCAAGTGGTGGAGCAGGCTTGGTGGGGGCCAAATAGCCTAATTCTGCTCCTGTCTTATAAAAACCTACATTGAAATGCACCGATGACCAGCACAATTGAAGGACTCTGCAGCCTGCAAGAGTCATCAACCTAGCATGCCCACGGTGTAGTAACCGCAAGTCTTTGGAGTGTGGCAGGAAACCGGGACAGCTGAAGGAAACCCACACGGTCACTGGGAGAACGTACACGCTCCTCACAAACAGCAGGAATAGAATCCTGTTTGGTGATCGCTGTTGCTCCTGTAAAGCGTTGCACTAACATAACTGCTACACTACTGTACTGATCTCTGGTTCAAAAAGCCTCTGGCTTCATACCCTTGAGTGAAGGACTCCATACGCTAATGCTCCTGAAGCCTTGGTTTTAACCAGCATCTATCTCCAAGCCTGTTTGGGATCCACGTTGTCAGAGCGATTGGCTTGTTCTCCTAAACTTGGACCAGACTAATCACTTTAACTTTGCCCTCACTCTGAAGAGCTGTACTACTAATTAGTCTAGAAAATGGGCATGGATGTGAAGATGGGATGGGATGTTATGTTGAAGATGTTGGTGATGCCTAATTTGGAGTATTGAATGCAGTGTTGGTCACCTACCTACAGGAAAGGTGTAAAAAGTTTTAAAGAGTACAGAGAAAATTTACATGGATGTTGACGGGACTAGGGAGACCGGAATTACAAGGAAAGATTGAACAGGTAGAATGTAGAAAACTGAGGGGAGATTTGATAGCGGTATGAAAGACTGAGGGGTATAGATAGGGTAAATGCAAGCAGGCTTTTTCCACTGAGGTTGTGTGGGGCTACAACTAGAGGTCATGGGCTCAGGGTGAAAGGTGGAATATTTAAGGACACATGAGGGGAAAGAGAGGGTGGTGAAAGTATGGAACGAGCTGCCAGCCCAAGTGGTGTGTGCAAGCTGAATTTCAACGGTTAAGATAAGTTTGGATCGGTACATGGATGGTAGGGGTACGGAGAGCTAGGCAGGTGCAGGTTGACGAGAATAGGCAGCTTAAATGGTTCGGCACAGACTAGATGGGCCAAAGGGCCTGTTACTGTGCTGTAGATTTCTATGACTCCATGAAGGAAAATCTTGACTCCGTCTAATCTGTTGCTACTGCTGTTAAATTCCAAGCACAGAGAAGTGGTATTGACTTGTCTTGTAAATGAGGCTATAGAATTTGCTGAAAGGAAATAAGTGGGGATGGGATTGCAGAGGTCTTACTCTGAGATCATGGCTCGAGGGCTGAGGGAAGTCAAAGGCTCAATGTCTGTGAATCAACAAATCCCGCTGGTGGCTGGAGGTTAAAGATGTCCAGTCCTAGGGTTACAGGACTGTATGTGCATGGGTGGGTGATGGGGAGAGAGGAATGGGGCTTGTTTTGCTGTTGTTGATATCTTGTGCTCTGCTAGCATGATGGGTATGCTATGTTGGCACCGACACTTGCTGGCTGTCTTCTTGGGAGTGCTGGTCGTTCTGTGAGCAATGCATTTCACGGGTTGTTTCGATGATAAATTAATCTGTATAATTCTAAGCTCCAATAAGCTCTTAGAAACCGGAGGTCCATGAGCCAGACCTCATCGAAGGATCAGAGGTGGAGAGGGTTAGCAACTTTAATTCTTAGTTGTTAGTATTTCAGAGGAGCTGCCTTGGAACCAGCATGCAAATAACATTGCAAAGAAAGCACAGCGACACCTCTACTTTGCATTTATTTAAATCTTACATCCATCCCACAACGTGAGGGAGCAAAAATCTTTGTGTAATGACTCCATTGCAATGTGCAGATGTGAAGTTATAAGACTAATAGCCTGTACAAAGAAGTTGTCCCATGGCTTGTTGGTCCTGGTTTTAATGCTGTGCCAGACTGAAGCAGTTTATGGTTGGGGTGACTGGTGACCCTTGATGATCCTCCAGGCCTTCTTTATGCACCTGCTGCTGTAAATGTCCTCAACGAAGGGAAGTGCATATCTACAGATGAACTGGGCTGTCCGCACCACACTCTGCAGTGCCCAGCGATCAAGGTCGGTGCAATTCCCATACCAGGCAGTGATACAGCCAGTCAGGATGCTCTCAATGGTGCCCCTGGAGAAAGTCTTGAGGATTTGGGGGCTCAGGCTGGCTTCCTTAGGAGTCTACAGAGATTCGGTGTGACACCTAAAACTTTTGACAAACTTCTATAGCTGTGTAGTGGAGAGTGTATTGAGTGGCTGTGTCATGGTCTGGTATGGAAACACTAATGCCCTTGAACAAAAAGTCCTACAAAAGGTAGTGAATTCAGCTCAGTACATCATGGGTAAAGCCCTCCCAACCACTGAGCTGTTGTAGGAAAGCAGCATCCATCATCAGAGATCCTCACCGCCCAGGCCATGCTTTTATCTCGCTGCTGCCATCAGGTACTGCCACAAGAACCTCCGGACTTGTACTACCAAGTTCAAGAACAGTTACTACCGCACAACCATCAGGCCCTTGAACAAATGGGCATAACTACATTCACTTCCCCATGCATTGAGATGTTCCCACAACAAATAATCTCACTTTAAGAACTCTATCTATTATCTCACGTTCTCATTATTTATTGCTATTTATTTATATTTGCATTTGCAGAGTTTGTTGTCTTCTGCACTCTGGTTGATCTTTCATTGATCCTGTTATAGTTACTATTCTATAGATTTACTGAGTATGCCCACAGGATAATGAATCTCAGGGTTGTATGTGGTGACATGTATATACTTTGATAATAAATTTTTCTTTGAAACATTAAAGTCCTTGTGGATTTTTTTGAGCAGCTTAATGTGTGTGCTATGGTAATTATTGGGTACGAGCCTTCCCTCTGCCAAATCAAAGATAGTTGAAGAAGGCAGTAATTGTCTACATCTAGCCTGTGAGGAAAAGCTGGAGGGAGAAATCAGTGGATTAAATTGTAACCAGTTAATTACAGATCAATAGCACTGAGCACAATTCAGGTTAGTGTTATAATTAAGGGTGGCGATATTCATACAGAAAATTAATAGGGCAAGTCCTAGATAAGAAAACCCAGCAAGACTAGGAATCGTGTCCCTTTGGGACAGTACAGTTCTTCCAAGTGCTCCGGTTTCCTCACATTTCAAAGAAAAGATATAGGAGCAGAATTAGGCCCCTCGGCCCCTCGAGCCATTTCATCATGGCTGACCCATTTTCCCTCTCAGCCCCAATCTCCCGCCTTCTCGCTGTATCAATCTCTGCCTTAAATATACCTAATGACTTGGCCCCCCACAATCACCTGTAACAATGAATTCCACAGATTCATCACTGTCCGGCTAAAGAAATTCCTCCTCATCTCCATTCTAAAAGGACAGCCCCCTATTCTGAGGATGTGTGCTCTGGCCTTGGACTCCCACACCCTCGGAAACATTGGTGTAACTGGGCAGCACAGGACTGTTGGGCCGAAGGGCCTGTTACTGTGCTGTATCTCATTAATAAAGGAGAGAATGACTAAGAGCCATTACAGGGACAGATTTTTAAAATTATAAAGTAAAAGTAAATCATAAAAGAAACCTTATCCTACAAGCAATATCGGAGAGTTTTTCCACAATCACCCTGGCAGCAGTAGGATTTTAACAGCATGGGTTATAAACGTATTGCTTTCACTCAAGTTGAGTAATATTTTATTGGCAAAAATGGTCAACATTTCCTCTATACAAAGATATGAAAACCAACTACTTAACACTCCACCAAGTCCCAATAGATCACGCTACCATTAATCAACAAAAAAACAGCACAGTTTCACACACGCGCACACACACCATTCGCTTTGTACAAGTCCTTAAAGTTTGTATTCGGAAGGAGAGTCAAGCACCGAACGAGTTTCTTACAGTGTGTTGGTTACAGGTACGAAGTCACGTCATTTTGGTTCATTTTCACAATAAACACACCGTCAGCTGTTCCAGGTTCCTTGACGGAATTTGGGGGTTCGGGGAGCGGTGGGGGGGGGGGGGGGTTAAGCCTGAGAATGTATTGTGATGTCCAGAACCTTGCTGTAGAAATTATCTCTTCATCCAAGCTTTATTTTTTGGTTGTTTTGCGTATTAGTGCCATTCTCTGTAAGAAAGAAAAGTGCGTGGTCAAGCAAAGATATGATTTATTTTACATTTGTGAAAACATACCATCCAGAAGTGTAATTTCTGAAACTGAAATTGACGCAGTTCGATGAAGATATTAGAATAAGTTTGTTCCCAAAAATAAAACAAGGCAATGTGCCCTATTTCCTCTGTCCATTAAAGGTTTGTGAAATTATTACTTGAACAAGTCCTCCAAGGTCTATGCATTGAGGAATGGGTAAGAATTTACTGCCAATGATACACTGCCAGTCAGTTGGCTAATTTCATTGTGGGTATATGGACCAAGCTACCTCTGTTTGTATACGTATCCAAATGTCTCTTAAGTGTTGCAATCGAACCTTTCTGCCTATAATCACCTGATGTGCATTGTAGATGGTGGAATGGCATTGGCATGACAGGGGTTGAACCACTTTTCAGCTTCTGACCTGCACTGTAGCTGAAGTCTATGGTGAGGGCCTGTATTCCCTACATATCTATTCTGACCTTACAATTATCAAGGAAATTGTAAATGAACTGAAAGAGGCTGGGCTCAGTATTTTCGGGTTTCAGTAGTTCCTCACCTGTGACAATGTTCAGTACGATGAGCCAAACTGAACAGTGCCGTACGGCTGGCTTACCTATGCCTGCTCCTATGTCCTACCTTTCCCTGTTTCTATGTATGAACTATTTTAAAATTAGCATGCCCTGTGCTATTAATAGAATTAATTCCCAGGGCAACAAAACAACCCTACACTAAAATAACTGTTGGCACTAATTCCACAGGTAGAATTAATTTATTGCGATACAGCGCAGAATAGGCCCCTTTGAGCAACACCACCCAGCAATCCCCCAATTTCACCCTAGTCTAATCACGGGACAATTTACAATGACCGATTAACCTACCAACCGGTAGGTCTTTGGACTGTGGGAGGAAACCAGAGCCCCCTGAGGAAACCTACGTGGTCACAGGGAGAACGTACAGACAGAGGCGGGAATTGAACCCAGGTCGCCTGTAGCATAAAGCTTTGTGCTGACCACTACGCTACCGTGCTGCTCCAATTAATGGAGTTCAAATGTTCAAATAAATGAAATTAATGGTAACTATAATCTTCAGACAAGTTCAAAAACAAATGGACCATATAACAACTTTAGTAACTGTTAAAGGTGATGAATTTACTTGACCATTGTGTTGATTATCAAATAGAATCAGAGAGCAATACACCAGAATATACAGTACTGTGCAAAAGTCTTGGGCAGATACATATCGCTAGGGTCCCTAAGACTCTTGCACGGTTCTGCAGTGATTTTATGTATTCCACTGTACTAATACTGCCAAAAAAAAAATAAACTTTATGACATACAGACTGTGCAAAAATCTTAGACACATAAATAGAGTGAGAGTCTCTAAGACTTTTGCATGGTACTGTAGTAATTTTTATTGCACTGTACTGCTGCCACAAAAAATGAATTTCATGTCACATATGAGTGATGATAAACCTGATTGGGCCTCTACTGTGGACTGAGAGTGGGAAGAGGGCAGGGAGAGGGGAATCATGGTTGGGAAAAGGGGAAGGGAGAGGGGAGGGACTGGGAAGGACCAGAGAGACGTTCTGTAATGATCAATAAACCAATTGTTTGGAATGAAATGACCTTTCCTGGTGTCTCAGGGCTGGGTGTATCTACATCTGCACCCGTGCCACCCGCCCACCTCCCCCCCGCCACTGGCTCTCCTTCTCTGCCACCTGTCTCACACCCTTCCCGTGGCGCTCCACCCTTGCCATTTCCAACATCCTTTGCTCCTGCCAGACCTACAAACTCGCTTTCCACTCCACGTTGTCAAATACTGTACTAGGCACCCTAGCTATATATATATGCCCAAGACATTTGTACAGTACTGTAGGCCTTTTGGCTCAACAAGTCCATCCAAACTACAGCTCCCACCTACATCTCTCTAAGCCTTGCTCCTTCATGTACCTAACCAAGAGCTTCTTTAATGACACTATTGTACCTGCCTCAACCACTTCCTCTGGCAGCTTATTCCATATTTACCAGTCTTCGCCCTAAATATACCCAATGACTTGGCCTCCAGAACATCTGAGGCAACAAATTCCAGTGATTCACCAACATCTGGTTCAAGAAATCCTTCTTCATCTCAGTTCTAAAGGGACGCCCTTCTATTCCGAGGCTGTGGCCTCTGTTTTGACTCTCCCACTACTGGAAACATCCCCTCTCTCTGCATCCACTCAACCCAGGCCTTTGAGCATCAGATCGACAGGTGGCTTATGAGAAAGGTCAATTGCTTATACACTTTATTAGATTTTAAATAATTTTATTACAATTTTACCTCAGTTTTAAAATATATTTTTAAAGAAATTAAATATCCAACCTGTTTATGAGCTTCTGTTGTGCAGGCCTTCTTATACGGCCTAATTTCATCTGAACCAAATCCTGGTATCCACATATTCCACTGACGTTCTGTTTAAAATAGAACATGCAAAAATTCAAATATCCACAATCATTACAACTGCATGCAAACTGAACACCATTTTTAAAAAAATCTCCAAAATAAAATTATTGGTTAATATCACTTGAAAATCACATTGGTTAACAATTCCTGAGATTAAGTATAACAACTTTATAAAAGCAAGAATGTAATGTTGAGACTTTATAAGGCACTGGTGAGGTTTCACTTGGAGTATGGTGAACGGTTTTGGGCCCTTTATCTAGGAAAGGATGTGCTGAAACAGGAGAAGGTTCGTGAAAATGATTCAGAGATTGCAAGACATGTCATTTGAGGATGGCTTTGGGCTTCTACTCACTGGAATTCAGAAGAATGAGGGGAGATCTCAATGAAACCTATCGAAAGTTGAAAGGTCTCAAAAGAGTGGATGTGGAGATGATGCTTCCTATGGTGGGGGAGTCCAACACCAGAGGACACAGCTTCAGAATAGAGGGACGTCCATTTAGAACGGAGGTGAGGAGGAATTTCTTTTGCTAGAGGATAGTGAATCTGTGGAATTCATAGTGACAGACACCTGTGGAGGCCAAATCATTGGGTATATTTAAAGTGGAGGTTGATAGGTTCTTGATTACTGTAGTCAGGATGGCAAAGGTTACGGGGAGAAGGCAGGAAAATGGGGTCGAGAGGGATAATAAATCAGCCATGATGAAATGGTGGAGCAGACTGCCCTAATTCTGCTCCCATGTATTATGGACTTGTACATCAATGTCATTAAGAAGTCTACACAACATTAGAGTGTTACCCCACCCCAAATAATGAACTATCAGTAATTCTAAGGGTCACACTGAGAATTGAACTCAACATCATGGTACAGTTACATAAGCGGTTAGGAGAGCTGGATGGTACAGATAGAGACACAAGTTTAGATTTCACCACAATAAATGTGGAACTTAAATTGGCTAATTAAATGAATTTGGAATAAAAACAATTGTTAGTGGTGGTTTTGAAACCAGTGGATTGAAATAATTGCTCTTCTGGTGTCTTTGTGGAAGGAAATTTCTTTTTCCTATTTGGTCTCTGACTCCAGACACAAAGGAACCCCATTCTTCCACTTTCTTCCTATAACCCTTAACTTCCCTTCTAATCAAAAAATTAACAATCTCTACCATAAATACACTTAATGATTTGGCCTCCATAGCCCTCTGTGGCAATGAAGTCCACAAGTTCACAGGCTCTCTGGGTGAAGAAATTCCTCTTCATCTCAACTTTGAAGGGATGTTCCTTTACTCTGAGGCTGTGTCCTTGGATCCTAGGCTCTAGAAATGAAAATCATGCTATGTGCCAATTGGTGATGTAGTGGCATTTGCGTCGGATTTCAAGGCAGATGGTTCAATGGTCCCAGGTTCGAATCTGGGCGCCACCTTGCATGCTTGGAGTGTCGAGCTAGCAACTCATCCTCGTAAAAAACAAACAAATGTTAAGGAACCAGCAAGGTTGTTGCCCGATGTACAGAAAGGAACAACAACAAACACGCTACACCTTCCTTGCATTCTCAAATGGAATTGCTGAGACAAAACACTACATTCTATTTTCTAAAAAATTACTTATTAATTTACAGGATGCGGGTGTCACCAGCTAAGCCACCATTTATTGCCCATCCCTAGTAATTGCTACCATCTCGATGGTTACCATGTCTGATGACCTGATAACTATCCATCTTGGAAGTTATGCTTCAGGTAACTATAAAAAGGAATGCCATAAGTAAGTTGTCTGGTCATTATTATATTAATATCTTTGCAGATAAATAGCTCATTATATTTCCTAAACTGCAACAGTGACCACAGATCCAACACACAATACGCTTGACGATTCTGGAAATCTATACATCTTTGGACTGTGAGAGTATGCTGGAAGAAACCCACAGTCATGGGGAGAACATACAACGGGCAACAGCTGGAATCGAACCCTGGTCGCCTGTGCTGTGAATCGTCATGCTAACCACTACGCTACCGTGCCGCCCCATGGAGTTCAAAGAAAACAGTTCCAGTGCCTTCAAGTCAACATCCTTATGAATCTTATCTGCAATTTCTCTAGCTTTGCTTCCCAGAACTGCACACAATATTCCAGGTGTGGTCTCACCAATGTCATATATAGCTGTAATGTGATGTCACAACTCTTTACGTTCATTTAAAGATACAACACAGTAACAGGCCCTTCTGGCCCAACAAGCCTAATTACACCCATGTGACCAATTAACTTAACAATCTATACGTCTTTGGACTGTGGGAGGAAACCGAAGCACCCGGAGGAAACCCATGCGGTCACGGGGAGAATGTAAAGACTCCTTACAGACAGTGGCAGGAATCGAACCTGGGTTGCTGGTACTGCAATGGGGTTATGCTAACTGCTACACTACCTTGCCACCCTAACCAAACATGCCGCATGCCTTACCACTACCCTGTCTGCTGTATGTGTGCTGCCATTTTCAGGAAAACACTAATTTGTACCCCAAGAAACAAGAGATTCTGCAGATACTGGAAACCTTAAGCAACACACACCGAATGGTCGAGGAACTCAGCAGGTCAGGTAGCATCTATTGAGAGGAATAAACAGTCGACTCTTCGGGAATAAATGAAGGGACTTGGCCCAAAACATCAATTGTTTACTTCCCTCTATAGATGCTGCCTGACCTGCTAAGTTCCTTCAGCATTTGATTATTATTATTGCGAGACACCGTGGAATAGGTCCTTCTGTGCCGCACCACCCAGCAATCCCCCAATTTAACCCCAGCCCAATCACAGGACAATTTACAATGACTAACTAATTTACCAACCAGTATGTCTTTGGACTGTGGGAGGAAACCAGAGCACCCAGAGGAAACCCACATAAAAACGAGGAGAATGTACAAACCCCTTACAGGCAGTGACGGGAATTGAACCACAGTCGCTGGTATTGTAAAGCGTTGTACTAAATACTACACTACCGTGCAGCCCCAATGTGTGTTTTTTTACATATCCAAAGCTTTGATTGGCTGAGGAGAGTTGGGCCAAATATTTTATGAAATCTTTTCCTTCTTGTGCAACCATATGCATGTGCTGACATGTTTATGATAAAAGCACTAATGCAAAACATACCTAGATGCAACTGAACATCCTTGACTTCCAGTGTGTTTGACTTCCGGTGACGTGCTAACTGACAAGCAGCGCTCACCACACTTTCGATAAAATCATCGGCAATCTGCAAAAGCATCTGTATTGAAAAGGGAAAGAAAAACATGGATTAAAGGCTCTTTCATTAACAGTATAATGCATCTACATGAAACACTGTCATAGGAAAGCAGCATCCACCATCAGACATCTCCACCACCCAGCTCATGCTCATTTCTCATTGCTGCCATCAGGTAGAAGGTACAAGGGCCTCAGGACTCGCATCACCAGGTTCAAAACCAGTTACCACCCCTCAACCATCAGGCTCTTGAACAAATGGGGATAACTACACTCATCTATTGTGATGTTCCCACATCCAGTGATTCTCACTTTAAAAACTCTTTATCTTGTTATTTCACGTTCTTGTTATTTATTGCTATTTATTTATATTTGCAAGGACCATGGATATTGTATACTAGATGTTTAGATACCCAAGCCTGGGTAGTACAATATGGACAGCAAGCTGTTGCCCATGTAGTAAGCTCCCCCATCCACGCATCTGATGAATCTAAAGGAACAGCAGACACCGATACAGTTTGGTACCAGAAGCAACGCAGGAGTTGCCAGTCAGCATTGAACTGCCTTAGGGAGTCCAGCTCCCGATGACGTCTCCTCATATGGTGACGAAATGTTTGTAAAGGGATTGCTAAGATCGGACAGCAAATCAAACCAACCATGCAATTGTAAGATTAGGTCAGCCATACAAGGTCTAGGTAGATTGCAGAGGATATTTGCAGTAGTGGGAGAGTCTTGGACTAGAGGACCACAAGGACATCCCTTTAGAACAGAGATGAGAAGAAATTCCTTTAGCCAGAAGGTGCTCAATCTGTGGTATTCATGGCCACAGGTGGCTGTGGAGACCACATCATTGAATATATGAAAAGTGGAGATTGATTATGTTCTTGATTAGGAAGGGCATCAAAGAGGAGGCACGAGAATGAAGTTGAGAGGGAAAATAAATTAGCCATGATCGAATGACGGAGCTCCTGATCTTATCTTTTTAGATTGGGAATTGCACCTTCTGAGGGGTTACATGCCAATATTACTAATAAAGATAAAACTGCAATTCACTTAATTATTCCCAAATGTTTACAGCAAGATTACACAGTTCTCTATTCAAACAGTAGCAAGGACAAATTTTTAAAAAATCACCCCGTAATCTTAAAATACACATTGGCATCACTACTATAGTACAAACACATATAAAAATAGGTATCAGCTCCCTCTAGTGTGGAGGTTTTTAAAAAGAGAAACAACTTTTCAATCTAACACTGTCAGACACATCACATTTGAACAGCTCAGAGCAGGGGTTCCCAACCCTTTTTAATGCCATTGGAGCCTTACCATGAACTGAGGGATCCATGGACCCCAGGTTGGGAACCTCTGGTTTAGAGAATTTTGCGGGATTCTTAGGCCTGACTGTCCTGAATCAACTGATTATGGCATATAGAGTCAAGGATACAGGCCCTTCAGTTCAATGAGTCCATGTGCTTCTTAAATAACAATTGCTTCAGCCATTTCCTCTGGCAGCTTGATCTGTACACTCACCAACCTCTGCGTGAAAAAGTTGTCCTTCATGACCATTTAAAATCACTTCCCCCTCAGCCTACATCTATGTACCGTACAGGAACCCTGAGGAAACACTGTCACCATTCACATTATCTATGCCTCTCATAATCTTAAACATTTTTATAAGGTTGCCCTCATTCTCCCATGTTCCAAGGAATAAAGAGCTAGCCTGGCCAACCTCTCCCTACAACTCCGGCCCCCCAATCCTGCCGACATCATCATAAATCTTTTTGGCACACTTTCTAGTTTAACCATGCCTTTCCTTTCAAAGGTTCCTTAAGGTTGTTATAGCTGGGGTTTGTCATGGGGATAAGCTCCCACCACCTATTAAATGCTCCCAACGGTGTGCATCTCAAATAGCTCCAAGATCAAGACCAGCTCCAGGCCTTCATGTGTGGTTTAGCTAATAAGCCCAGCAGAACTGTTCCTACTGATAGGAGAAGGGGCAAAAGGCAGGTTACTTGTACCTTCAAACAAATCGCTTTGGCAGATGGGGCTCGCCAGCTGCACTTGGCAGCTCAACCAGGAGGAAAACTCTGTTCTCATATAGAACCATAGAAACTACAGCACAGAAACAGGCCTTTTGACCCTTCTTGGCTGTGCCGAACCATTTCCTGCCTAGTCCCACTGACCTGCACATGGACCATATCCCTCCATACACCTCCCATCCATGTATCTGTCCAATTTATTCTTAAATGTTAAAAAAGAACCCGCATTTTCCACCTCATCTGGCAGCTCATTCCATACTCCCACCACTCTCTGTGTGAAGAAGCCCCCCCAATGTTCCCTTTAAACTCCACCCCCCCGCAACCTTAACCCATGTCCTCTGGTTTTTTTCTCCCCTTGCCTCAGTGGAAAAAGCCTGCTTGCATTCACTCTATCCATACCCATCATAGTTTTATAAACCTCTATCAAATCTCCCCTCTTTCTTCTACGCTCCAGGGAATAAAGTCCTAACCTATTCAACCTTTCTCTGTAACTGAGTTTCTCAAGTCCCGGCAACATCCTTGTAAACCTTCTCTGCACTCTTTCAACCTTATTTATATCCTTCCTGTAATTTGGTGACCAAAACTGAATACTCCAGATTCGGCCTCACCAATGCCTTATACAACCTCATCATAACATTCTAGCTCTTATTCTCAATACTTTGATTAATAAATGCCAATGTACCAAAAGCTCTCTTTATGACCCTATCTACCTGTGATGCTACTTTTAGGGAATTTTGTATCTGTATTCCCAGATTTTCTGTTCCACTGCACTCCTCAGTGCCTTACCATTAACCCTGTATGTTCTACCTTGGTTTGTCCTTCCAACGTGCAATACCTCACACTTGTCTGTATTAAACTCCATCTGCCATTTTTCAGCCCATTTTTCCAGCTGGTCCAAGTCCCTCTGCAGGCTCTGAAAACCTTCCTCACTGTCTACTACACCTCCAATCTTTGTATCATCAGCAAATTTGCTGATCCAATTTACCACATTACCATCCAGATCATTGATATAGATGACAAATAACAATGGACCCAGCACTGATCTCTGTGGCACACCACTAGTCACAGGCCTCCACTCGGAGAAGCAATTCTCTACTACCACTCTTCGGCTTCTTCCATTGAGCCAATGTCTAATCCAATTTACCACCTCTCCATGTATACCTAGTGACTGAATTTTCCTAACTAACCTCCCATGCGGGACCTTGTCAAAGGCCTTACTGAAGTCCATGTGGACAATATCCACTGCCTTCCCTTCATCCACTTTCCTGGTAACCTCCTCGAAAAACTCCAATAGATTGATCAAACATGACCTACCACGCACAAAGCCATGTTGACTCTCCCTAATAAGTCCCTGTCTATCCAAATGCTTATAGATTCTGTCTCTTAGTACTCCCTCCAATAACTTACCTACTACCGACGTTAAACTTACTGGCCTATAATTTCCCAGATTACTTTTCGATCCTTTTTTAAACAACAGAACAACATGAGCTACTCTCCAATCCTCCGGCACCTCACCTGTAGACAGCGACATTTTAAATATTTCTGCCAGGGCCCCTGCAATTTCAACACTAGTCTCCTTCAAGGTCCGAGGGAACACCCTGTCAGGTTCCGGGGATTTATCCACTTTAATTTTCCTCAAGACAGCAAGGACCTCCTCCTTTTTGATCTGTACAGTTTCCATGATCTCACTACTTGTTTCCCTTAATTCCATAAACTTCATGCCAGTTTCCTTAGTAAATACAGATGCAAAAAACCTATTTAAGATCTCCCCCATTTCCTTTGGTTCCGCACATAGCCGACCACTCTGATCTTCAAGAGGACCAATTTTATCCCTTACAATCCTTTTGCTCTTAATATACCTGTAAAAGCTCTTTGGATTATCCTTCACTTAGACTGCCAAGGCAACCTCATGTCTTCTTTTAGCCCTCCTGATTTCTTTCTTAAGTATTTTCTTGCACTTCTTATACTCCTCAAGCACCTTATTTACTCCCTGCTTCCTATACACGTCATACAACTCCCTCTTCTTTATCAGAGTTGCAATATCCCTTGAGAACCATGGTTCCTTATTCCTATTCACTTTGCCTTTAATCCTGACAGGAACATAAAAATTCTGCACTCTCAAAATTTCTCCTTTGAAGGCTTCCCACCTACCGATTACATCCTTGCCAGAGAACAACCTGTCCCAATCCACGCTTTTTAGATCCTTTCTCATTTCTTCAAATTTGGCCTTCTTCCAGTTAAGAACCTCAACCCTAGGACCAGATCTATCCTTGTCCATGATCAAGTTGAAACTAATGGTGTTATGATCACTGGAACCAAAGTGCTCCCCTACACAGACTTCGGTCACTTGTCCTAACTCGTCTCCTAACAGGAGATCCAATACTGCATCCCCTCTAGTTGGTCCCTCTATATACTGATTTAGAAAACTTTCCTGAACACATTTTACAAACTCTAAACCATCTAGACCCCTAACAGTATGGGAGTCCCAATCAATATGTGGAAAATTAAAATCCCCTACCACCACAACTTTATGTTTCCTGCAGTTGCCTGCTATCTCTCTGCAGATTTGCTCTTCCAATTCTCGTTGACTATTGGGTGGTCTGTAATACGATCCCACTAATGTGGCCATACCTTCCCGGTTTCTCAGCTCCACCCATAAGGACTCAGTAGACAAGCCCTCTAATCTGTCCTGCCTGAGCACTGCTGTAATATTTTCCCTAACAAGCAATGCTACTCCCCCACCTTTCATTCCTCTGCCTTGATCACATCTGAAACATCGGAACCCTGGAATATTAAGCTGCCAGTCCTGCCCCTCCTGTAGCCAAGTTTCACTAATTGCTATAACGTCATAATTCCACGTGTCAATCCACGCCCTCAACTCATCCGCCTTCCCCGCAATACTCCTAGCATTGAAATATATACACCTCAGAAAATTTTTACCGCCACTCACAACCTTTCTATCAGCGGATTTGCTTGAACTTTTAACATCATTTATTTTCACCCCAGCCACACTGTCAGCTCTGGCACTCTGGTTCCCATCCCCCTGCAAATCTAGTTTAAAGCCTCCCCAATAGCACTAACAAACCTCCCTGAAAGGATATTGGTCCCCCTGTAGTTCGAGTGTAACACGTCTCTCTTGTACAGGTATCTCTGCTGCCTTGTGGCTATACCCACTAATGGGGAAGGCTTCAGGAGTAAACTCCGAGGGAAAAATATGGAGCTGGAGTCCTTAAGGTAGTCCTATGTTGAGTTCAACGCTGACCCGGCAACTCCTGGTGCCAAACTGTATCGGTCTCCGCCGTTCCTTTTGGTTCAATCAGATGCTTGGAGAGGGGGAGTTTGCTACATGGGCAACAGCTTGTCTCCAAATTGTACTGCCCTGGCTTGCGTATCTAGACAGCTAGCATACAACATCTGTGGTTGACCCTGACCAACACAGGGCTCACTCACTCTGATCAAAACTGCACACAGGAGATAGTACAGCTGAACTTGTTTAGATTCTCAGCATTCTCACCAAATACTTCTGCAATGTTCAGGAGCAGCAGACACAGAACTCTCTTCGGTATATAAGCAGGTACTGAACCTTCAGAATTTGTACAGCTTAACAGTGTGTATTCACACACTGGTTCTTTTCCAGCCCCAACTACTTCTTATTGCATACATATTCTCTACTGCCCTCTGTAGAGCAACAATGGAAAATTTGCTGCTCAAATTGACATGAATAGGGATTATACAACAGTCAAAAAAATGGAGAAATTGAATATATTGATCAGCAAACCTAGGTGAAAATGCAAAATTATCAGTAAAGGAGATGACAAAATGGATGAAAATGTGGAGATTAAGTAATATGTTCCAATCTTAAAGGCTTTTTAAATAATAGTTGGAAGGGAGAAGAGGTCTGCAATGGAAAAGATATCTATTTTTCTTAGAGGTCCTCTAGGTTCAGCTCAGGGCTAACAACCCTGACAGGTCAAACAAAATTGTTACGGAAACAGCAATGAAGAATCCTTCAACATCTGAGAGTGATGGTATTCCTGAGTCTCCATCTGAGAACTGCATGCCTGACAGTAGTGCAAACCAAGAAGAAGCGACTGACACGGTAAAGGAAGCCTTGAACACTGTCAGGGATGGAGAATCGTCATTGCTGCCCTAAACGCCAGCAACATAATAGGTAGCAAGTATTTTATTTAGAGATAAGGCATGGTATCAGGCACTTCGAGTCCATTGAGGTCATGCTGCCCAATCACACCCACGTGACCAATTAATCTATGAACACGTAGGCCTGTGGGAAGTGAGAAGAAATCCACGTGGTCATGGGAAGAATGTACAAACACCACCGACAGCAGCGGAACTGAATCCAGATCACTGCATTACTGTTATGCCAACCGCTACACTATGGTGCCACCCTGCATGATGGGAATAATGGCATCGTCTTGTGACAGAGCAATCGAGAAGGGAAGAATATTCTCCCAGAATAGGCCATCCAAGGAAGAAATGGGTATCAATTTTTGCCTAAAGAAAACACAATGTACACAGTGAATGAAGGTTTTGTACTTTTAAAGCTATGAGTTTGAAACTAAAGCTTACTTCCTCAACGTCTTCATCAAGTTGCTCATTTGGATCAATTTCCCGTACTAGATCCTGGAGTTTCTTCTTGCTCAGGACCTAGTGATAGAATTATATCAAAAAGCATACAGGTACTTAATGACAAAATGACATACAGCATACAATTTATCTAGCGTACAGTGTTTACAGAGTAGATAACTTGCTCTAAAATATGGAAATTAAGTTGCCATTAACAGGTTCTGTGCATGAACTCATCTCCCCCACTCCCTGACCACTCCTTTCCCCCAGCGGACTCAAAGCAACACAAATAATCAGATATCTAAATAGTGAGCATTTTCACGGTTCAAATGCTGTGTCAAGATTCTAGATTTTTGTCCAAAGTGTTTTGATTTATTAAAGTATGATATTTCTGCTGCTCACTACTGATATTTTTGCAGCAATTAAATCTGATTATCTTTCAGTAATTCTAGTTCTTTTTTTTTTGCCAGATAAGGGAAGCATATTCTCAAAGGGATCCCTTGTCTAAATTGCCAGAATTTAGTGGGATTGATTCTTAATCCAAGGCTTTAACAGCAGTTGCAAGATTTTCTCTCATCACTAATTTGAATAAAGCGAGGATACATCTCCTGGCACCCAGATATTTACTTCTCTTGGTCAACATCATTAAAAGTGATTATACACCCATGAGAAAGTCTGCTGTTCCAAAGCAACACACACACAAAATGCTGGAGGAACTCTTGCAAATCACCGTCTGTGAAAGAGAGTGCCATACTTTCTATGCAGGGAAACTGTGAGAACATTCTTCACCCAATGGTTTGCTCATATATTCCAATTTTCTGATAAAAGTAGACACTGCAGCTTTTGCCTGGATTAAATTGAAATTCTCACCCTGCTGTTTCATATTTAGAATGCTTATTTTGTCATACAGATCAGCTAGGTATGCACACCTCCACGTAGAAGTTCAATTTTGTTTCCCAAGCTCTTGTTGAGCAAAAATTCAACCATTATTGTCAAAAAGATCAAAGAAACATTTTAAGCAGCAGCCTTTTGACAGCCAACACACTTCTGTGTAAAGAAGCAAGCGTTCAAACTCTTCACTGTTATCTTGGCAGAGCTGATGAAATATTTTGCAATTTAATGGATGAGCTTTAATTTTGTTGATAGCAGATATTACAAGAGTCATGCTTGAAAAAAGTCGCTGGCTGGGGTTTTTGGCTGCAAGGTACTGACGATGAACTACACAGGTAAGACACACAGGGCATCACTGATCTGATGGGAACGGAATAAAACTATACTCCAGGTATGTAACATTGTATTGACGTACTTTCTATAGGTTCTGTTTCTTAGCAGGATTAGAATTCAAGGCTTCACCGCCTTCAGACTCATAGAGATCGCACTGTATTTATTCATCTATCATTATTTAGGCTAAATTAAAATAGAAAATTGACATAAACTGGGAATGTCTATCGGATGTTGATGACAGCAGCAAGTTGACATGGTTGGCCAGGTCTCGTGCCTTAAGTTAGGGTGCCGTTTACCATCCCCTCCCCAAGGAATCATATATGCTCCCCAATGACTTCTACTTCCCTTAATGCCCCCTTAGGACAGGAAACCACCCGTGTTGGGAATCAATGATGTAAATGGATATTGTGAATAAAGTTGATCCTTGATATATATCACAAATGAACAACCTGGTCTCTGGTATACTCTTCTATACTAAGTAATATATTTGTACTGAAAAGAATGATGGTTTTCCAATACAACAGCCTTGCTCAAGTTACTGTTTTCACCTTTGGAGCTATAACTTCCAAAATTAAAATTACACAGTAAAATATTGGTCAAGGAGTTCTTGGCATTCAATATCATAGACTTAAAATCATTTTTACAAAACATTATTTGCCTACGTGATGCAGGCACTGCTGGTGAAATCAGCATTTATTGTGCAAGCCCAATTACGCCTTAAAACCCAACAGCTTGCTTGGGCAAGTTGGAGGTTTGCAATCAAGTTTAGCCAGTCCGGTTACGATCAGCAGAGTCAAATTAGTCTATCCAATAGGTTTATGTGCCAACTGTGCTGCCATACCATTCCCACATTTTTAAAACTCCTAGATTTATCAAAATCAAGTTCAGATCAACATGCTGTTCATACAGTACTGTATTTTTCAATGTGGAGCAGAGAGCGAGTTTGTAAATCAAGGAAGTTGGGAATGGTGAGGGTGGAGTGCCGCTGGAGGGGTGGGGGACAGGTGGCAGAGAAGGAGTGCCAGGGAGGGGTGGGTGTAACAGGTGCAAACACACCCAGCCCTGAGACTCCAGGCTAGGTCACTTCATTCCAAACAATTGGTTTACTGATCATTACAGAATGCCTCTCTGGTGCTTCCCACTCCCTCCCCTTTTCCCAACTACGATTCCCCTCTCCCTGCCCTCTTCCCACTCTCACTCCACAATAGAGACACATATCAGAATCAGGTTTATCATCACTCACATTAGTCGTGAAACTTTTTTTTGCAACGGCAGTATAGTGCAATACATAAAATTACTACATTATTGTACAGATCCATTATGCACCCTAGCTATATATGCGCAAGACTTTTGCACAGTACTGTACAGGAATGTGAATGTCAATCCGGTAATTTATTCACTACATTCCCACACTACTCGGTTCAGGAACAGTTATTACCCCTCAATCATCAGGCTTTTCAATCAGAGCGGATAACCTCACTCACGCGAACACTGAACTGATTTCAAACCTTTAGAATTACTTTTAAGGACTCAACAACTCCTGTTTTCTATTCATTAATTATTTATTTATTATTTTGTATTTACAATGTTCTCTATTGCATATTGGTGGTTTGTCTGTCTCTTTCGATTGCGGTTTTTCATTGATTCTATTGACTGGAAAGAGACACTGGCGGGAAAGACGGCAGAGCAGCAGTGGCTGGAGTTTATGCGAGAAATGAGGAATGTGCAAGACAGGTATATTCCAAAAAAGAAGAAATTTTCGAGTGGAAAAAGGATGCAACCGTGGTTGACAAGAGAAGTCAAAGCCAAAGTTAAAGCTAAGGAGAGGGCATACAAGGAAGCAAAAATTAGTGGGAAGACAGAGGATTGGGAAGTCTTTAAAACCTTACAAAAGGAAACCAAGAAGGTCATTAAGAGAGAAAAGATTAACTATGAAAGGAAACTAGCAAATAATATCAAAGAGGATACTAAAAGCTTTTTTCAAGTATATAAAGAGTAAAAGACAGGTGAGAGTAGATACAGGACCGATAGAAAATGATACTGGAGAAATTGTAATGGGAGATGAGGAGATGGCAGAGGAACTGAACAAGTATTTTGCATCAGTCTTCACTGAGGAAGACAGCAGGATACCGGACACTCAAGGGTGGCAGGGAAGAGAAGTGTGCGCAGCCACAATTATGACAGAGAAAGTACTCAGGAAGCTGAATAGGCTAAAGGTCGATAAATCTCCTGGACCAGATGGAATGCACCCTTGTGTTCTGAAGGAAGTAGCTGTGGAGATTGCGGAGGCATTAGCGATGATCTTTCAAAAGTCGATAGATTCTAGCATGGTTCCGGAAGACTGGAAGATTGCAAATGTCACTCCGCTATTTAAGAAGGGGGCAAGGAAGCAAAAAGGAAATTATAGACCTGTTAGCTTGACGTCGGTGGTTGGGAAGTTGTTGGAGTCGATTGTCAAGGATGAGGTTACAGAGTACATGGAGGCATATGACAAGATAGGCAGAACTCAGCATGGATTCCTTAAAGGAAAATCCTGCCTGACAAACCTATTACAATTTTTTGAGGAAATTACCAGTAGGCTAGACAAGGGAGATGCAGTGGATGTTGTATATTTGGATTTTCAGAAGGCCTTTGACAAGGTGCCACATATGAGGCTGCTTAACAAGATAAGAGCCCATGGAATTACAGGAAAGTTACATATGTGGATAGAGCGTTGGCTGATTGGCAGGAAACAGAGAGTGGGAATAAAGGGATCCTATTCTGGTAGGCTGCCGGTTACCAGTGGTGTTCCACAGGGATCAGTGTTGGGGCCACTTCTTTTTACATTGTACATCAACGATTTGGATTATGGAATAGATGGCTTTGTGGCTAAGTTTGCTGACGATACGAAGATAGGTGGAGGGGCCGGTAGTGCTGAGGAAACAGAGAGTCTGCAGAGAGACTTGGATAGATTGGAAGAATGGGCAGAGAAGTGGCAAATGAAGTACAATGTTGGAAAGTGTATGGTTATGCACTTTGGCAGAAAAAATAAACGGGCAGACTATTATTTAAATGGGGAAAGAATTCAAAGTTCTGAGATGCAACGGGACTTGGGAGTCCTCGTACGGGATTCCCTTAAAGTTAACCTCCAGGTTGAGTCGGTAGTGAAGAAGGCGAATGCAATGTTGGCATTCATTTCTAGAGGAATAGAGAATAGGAGCAGGGATGCGATGTTGAGGCTCTATAAGGTGCTGGTGAGACCTCACTTGGAGTACTGTGGGCAGTTTTGGTCTCCTTATTTAAGAAAGGATGTGCTGACGTTGGAGAGGGTACAGAGAAGATTCACTAGAATGATTCCGGGAATGAGAGGGTTAACATATGAGGAACGTTTGTCCACTCTTGGACTGTATTCCTTGGAGTTTAGAAGAATGAGGGGAGACCTCATAGAAACATTTCGAATGTTAAAAGGCATGGACAGAGTGGATGTGGCAAAGTTGTTTCCCATGATGGGGGAGTCTAGTACGAGAGGGCATGACTTCAGGATTGAAGGGCGCCCTTTCAGAACAGAAATGCGAAAAAATTTTTTTAGTCAGAGGGTGGTGAATCTATGGAATTTGTTGCCACGGGCAGCAGTGGAGGCCAAGTCATTGGTTGTACTTAAGGCAGAGATTGATAGGTATCTGAGTAGCCAGGGCATCAAAGGTTATGGTGAGAAGGCGGGACAGTGGGACTAAATAGGATAAAATGGATCAGCTCATGATAAAATGGCAGAGCAGACTCGATGGGCCGAATGGCCTACTTCTGCTCCTTTGTCTTATGGTCTTATTGCAAGGGTTTCCAACCTGGAATCCATAGAACTCTGGCTTAATGGTATTGCTCCATGGTATAAAAAAGGTTGGGAACCCCTGGTCTTTTGTGCTTCTTTCCATTAACCATGGAATGCCCGCAAGAAAATGAATCTCGGGGTTGTATATGGTGACATACAAGTACTTTGATAATCAATTTACTTTGAACGTTGAGCATTATTGCACAAATTCATACTGGTATCAAATCAAAGATAAATTAATTTTAATTTATTAAACAACACTTCAACTAAAAGGGATACCAAGTGACAATCAAATATTAAACCGACTATACCTGGTTGCCCTCTGGGCTCATGCGCCCTCCTGAGCCTGGTGTTCCAGGAATCTTTACCAGGGTAGTACTGTTAGCCATTGTATTTGGAGGCGGCGTACTTGATGGATCGGGCTTCACGGAGGGAAAATTTGTCAGGTTTATTAGAGTTGCAGGTCCAAACTGGTTCATAATCTGTTGGGCTTTGGCCTTTAAATCATTAAGTTTCTCCAAATCCTGTTTCTGTTTCGGGGTGTGTGGGCCAGGACCGATTAGCTGTTTGAACATAAAAAGCACAATGTTATTTCTGGGGTAAATTTAGCAAGTTCCAAACCTATGCTTTATTTATTATTCAAAGATACAGCACCAAACAGGTCCTTCTGGCCCAACGAGCCGCACTGCCCGGCAACCCACCTTTCAACCCTAGCCGAATCCCATGACCTCCAAGAGGACCACAAACTTGTCGTGGTTTGGAGGCTTGCGTGCCTCAGTGACATGAGAGCTGTGTTGGTTGGAGTCAGGGCCTTGTGCTTTGGCTCTTGGTAGGATCACCCATGCCAAACAGGTCAAAGGGTAGAAGCCAGACTAACAGTGGTCCACTGGTCATTCAGGTTTGGGGGTTCAGTTGAGGGCTAACAACCCTGACTGGTCAAACAATACTGTTATGGAAACACCAACGAAGAATCCTTCTACATCTGAGTGCAGCAGTATTCCTGAGTCTCCGGCTGGGACTTGCATACAATGTTAAGATCTTAACAATTAAAAAACAGCATATTTCAACAAAGTTATAATATCTGAAGCTTTTGCTTTCAGAGTGAAATTGATAGCAATCTCACATTGCAGTGTATAGTGCCGTCATTTGACAGATCACAACTCCAGAGCTTTACCCATACAATTTATAATGTCTGCATCCATAATAGAGTACAAGACCGTAAGATATAGGAGCAGAATTAGGCCATTGGCCCATTGAGTCTGCTCTGCAAGACTGTTTTGTTTGACCAGTCAGGGTTGTTAGCAGTAATAGGTAAAATTTAGCATACAATTTACATTAATAACCTCAAAACAATATACTGAATAAAAGTTGACTCAAGCCATTTGTTTTTGGTTGATAAAAATATTTAAGCAGGGACAAATTTGAACATCGAACAGTACAGCACAGGAACAGGCCCTTTGGCCCTCAATATTGTGCCAAACCAGCTAAAAAGCAGATCAAAAACACCCAAACACTAATCCCTCCTACCAACTCCATGTCCATATCCCTCCATCTTCCTCACATCCATGTGAGGAAGCCTCTAATATATTTGCTTCTACCATCATACCAGGCAGCACATTGCAGACATCCACCACTCTGAGTGAAAAAAACAAACCCCTTATATCCCCCTTGAACCTACCCCTCTCATCTTCAATGTATGCCCTCTGGTATTAGGCATCTGTACCCTGGGAAACAGATACTCTCTGTCCACTCTATCTGTGCCTCTCATAATCTTGTAAACCTATATCAGATCTCCAGCACTCCAGAGAAAAAAAAACAAGTGTATTTAGCCTCTCACGATAGCACATGCCCTCTAAATCAGGCAGCACCCTGGTAAACCTCTTCTGCACTTTCCCCAAAGTCTCAACATCCTTCCAAAAGGGCCCACAAAATTTGGGCTGAGGGGATGTGATTAGTTTATAAAATTACAAGAGGTATAAATCAGGTGGAGAGTCAGAAATCTTTTTCTGTCAATTGCTAGATGACGTGTATTAAAGGTGAGAGGGGTAAGTTTAAAAGAGATGTGCAGGGCAAGTTTTTATTAAATTAAACAAACAGAGGGGGTAGATCATAAACACAAGACTGTAGATGCTGGAAATCCAGAGCAACACACACAAAATGCTGGACGAACTTAGCAGGTTAGGCAGTATTAATGGAAATGAATAAACAGTCAAAGTTTTGGGCCAAGACTGGACGGGAAAGGAAGGGGGACGATGCCAGAATAAAAAGGTGGGGGGGGGGAGGGGAAGGAGGGTAGCTGTAAGGTGATAAGTGAAGCCAGGTGAGTGGGAAAGGTCAAGGGTTGCAGAGGATGGAATCTGATAGGAGAAGAGAGTGGACCACAGGAGAAAGGGAAGGAGGAGGGAACCCGGGAACCCGGGGGAAATTATAGGCAGGTAAGTAGAGTGGAGGAGGCAGAATTTGTTTACCAGAAGGAGAAATCGATATTCATGCCATCAGTTTGGAGGCTACCCAGACGGAATATAAGGTGTTGCACCTCCACCCTGAGGGTGGCCTCAAATTGGCACAAGAGGCAGCTGTGGACTGACAAGTAGACACCTGGGAGGTGGTGGAAGTAGATACGACAATGATTTAAAAGGCATTTAGAACACGTAGGGGGATGGACGAAGTGGATCTTGTACAGACAGATGGGTTTAGTTTAATTTGGCACCATGATTGGCATAGACATTGCGGGACGAAATATCTCTTCCTGTGCTGTACCGTCATGTGTTCTAAAACACAACTTGTTACTGGGTGGGAGACACCATTGTGGGGTTCATCTGGGTGCTCCTGCTCGACCCCACATCCCAAAGATGTGGTAAGTTACTCCTTAGTTTTGATGAGTAGCGGATAGGAGCTGATGGGCACTTGGAAGAGAATAGTGGCAGGAAAAGGGACTGACAAGAGTACTCTGCTGGGAATCAACTTGGATAATGCCTCCCACTTAGTAACAAGTTGTGTTTTAGAACAGATTATGGTCCCGCAGACAAACAGATGCTTCATCCCACAATGTCTGTTCTGCTTTGATTCGCCCACTGCTCCACTCACCCTTTTCCTCCCATTCTGAACACCAAGAATCTCTGGTTAATAGCTGTACTAGACGTATCTTTAATATTATATCACGGGCTCTGTGATGTTCAATTGGCTCTGCACTGAGCTGAGGCTGAGGCGTGGCCTGCTCCAGGCTTCATTTTTAGTTCCGAATGCTCTTTGCTTACATATATCACTTGCACGATTTTTTTTAATGGGTTTATTTCTTTGATTTAGAGGTACTGCACGGAATAGGCCCTTCCGGCCCACCAACCCCTGACTTAACCCTAGTCTAATCACTGGGCAATTATCAATGAGCAATTAATCTACCAACCCGTACATCTTTGGACTGTGGGAAGAAACTGGAGGAAACCCAAACAGTCACTGGGAGAACCTAAAAGCTCCTTACAGACTGCAGTGGGGAGGTCTTTTGGGTTTCTTTGTTTTGTGGCTGCCTGTAAGAAGATGAATCTCAAGGTTGTATAATGTATACATACTTCGATAATAAATGTACTTTGAACTTTTACACTCATGTTTGAAGTCAGCAAATCCCTCAGGAAACTGAGCAATAAGATGGAGATGGGATGGTGTCTCTTAAGTTACAGCAACTGATCTCTTGCACGGCAAAAGTAAGTTAATATTCTCAGAATACTGAGTATACTTAACAAGTCAGAGGAAGCAGAGACTGCTTCTAATAAAAGCAGAATAATTTGTCCAGAAAAAGGAGAATGGAGGATGATACATATAAATCATGTGCATAACTTCAACCAGGGGAATTACCCAGTCACTTCCATTTCTCTTGGACACAGCACTTTCACTAAAAAATATTTAAAAATTCCCAATTCTACTCTGGTCTTTATCGACATTTCAAAAGAAAACACCCTAAATGAGAATACTTTTCTGCTGGAGAGGTGTTCCAAAGAAGCAGAAATGAAATTGTTCAAACTCAATATCAGTGCCAGATGGACACATAATGTAACTAGTCCAGGCTGCATTCAAACAAGGTGACAAGGCCGCACTAACCTCAAATTTTAGGTTATATTTATGCAGAAATAGATAAAATTCTATAGAGTTCACAAATGTTCTTGCACCAGTTAAATGGCAATAGACTTGATTTAAAATTTTGTTGGTTAGTATAAGTGTAACATGTTGTAAGGTTTCACTGCTAATGTAATGTTTACTGCTGAAGTAATGGTTTCTCTGTAGCAGCAATGTTTGGGTTATAGCTGGTGATAACAGGACTATGGACGCATGTTAGCCAATCAGGATCTTGTTGCCCTGTCTTGTGATTCTGGAAGCAGTTGATTTTGCGGGCTTTTGCCAGAGGGAGAGAGAGAGAGAAAGAGATGAAGAGAGAAGACGCGAATGGAGAGATTTGGTAGACCGCCAGACGGGGCGGACTCGTATCAAGGGTCTGAAGGGCAGTGACGATCGGAGGAGATCAATGGGCCTATGTGTGAGCTCCAACTTTTGTCCACAGACTGTTTAATAAGATTTGGGCCCTTTTTCTTTTATATTTTTGTTTAATCGCATATTGTGTACTGTTATTTCGGAGTACTGATTTGTAACAGGGGACACATCGCGCACCATCCACCCAAACGAGATTTCTTAAGTTTGGCCGGGCAGGGGATTATCACCCCCTATATTAAGCCGCTAGGCGAAGCGAGAGTTACATAAGATTTTAGCGGCACATATAACTGCACCATTATTGATAAAGGTCGCCGTGCTTCTAAGAAATATTGTGAACTCCATTGTTATGGGTTTGCGTTAAACTGTTCACAAACCTTATGTTGAGGAAAATTGTCTCTAGTTTAAAAAAATAATCAACTCTCCACTTTTTATATGCTCAAAAAACAAATGTTCCTCACGGAGCAACGCAAGAATATTTTAAGTCCAAATAAGACCTCGCCAATATCCATAATCCAGATTTTAACTGAAGTTACCAGTAACTAACCCAGATAATAGTTCTATTTTCTTTATGTTCACTCAATTCACCCCATAAAAATATAAATCCAAGAAAACTATTTGGGGAAATTCAACACACTCTAGGATTTTTCATTTTAATTTTCAGTGGCATCGAAATGGCAATCTGTTGGTTTCCCCTCCTGATATGGAAGGGGTGACACCTCTCTCTCCCGCCTGTTAGTGAGAGGAGAAGGCATGTCGAAATGTTGGGTGAACAATGGTTTTTGTTGGACTGCAGATCATGGTCTTTCTTTGGGGACTTTTCTATTGCTTGCGTGGTGGGTGGTGGCCTCTATGCTTCCTGCTGAAGCAAGTGGGGGGAGAGGTCGGTGCTTTGTTGTTGCATGTGCACGCGGGTGGGGGGAAACCTTTGGGGTACTAACGTTTTTCTGTCATTCATTCTTTTTTTTTTCTTTTTCGTGGATGTCTGTGAAGACTAAGAATTTCAAACTGTATACATTCTCTGATATTAAATGGAACCATTAAATCACTGAATCCACTTCAGTAAAAAAAATTAATTTTTTTTTGTATTTTATTCCAAATAAACAAAAAGTACTGAACCAACATTAAAAATAGTAATTTTTGGAAATGCAATTTGGAAGTAAAATACAATACCACTTTCTGGCTAAAGCCATCAGTCAACTATTACCCCATTTCCACCATTCAGCATCATTACTTCAAGTTCTTGCAAAAGTCAAGCTCTTTGTAGTTTTAAGATCACATCAAATTTCTCAAAAGTTTACTCATGAGATCAAAAGCTAATTCTTTTTGATGCTGTGATTCAGGGCTTGTTTTCCAGTCACAGTAAAGTATGCATGCAGTTTACCATAAGACCATAAAATATAGGAGCAGAATTAGGCTATTTGGGACCAATCAAGAATCTATCAACCTCTGCCTTAAAAATACATAAAGATGTGGCCTCCACAGGGGCTTGTGGCAACGAATTCCACAGATTCACCACTCTCTGGCTAAAGAATTATCTCCTAATCTCCGTTATATGTTCTGAAGCTGTCTCCTTTGGTCTTAGACACTCCCACCATAGTAAACATCCTCTCCACATCCACTCTATCAAGGCCTTGCACCATTTGACAGGTTTCAATGAGGTACCCCTCATTCTTATAAATTCCAAATAATTCAGGCCTAGAGCCATCAAACGTCCTTCATATGACAAGCCCTTTAATCCTGGAATCATCTTCTTGAATCTCCTTTGAAGCCTCTCCAGTTTCAGCACATCCTTTCTAAGGAGCCCAAAACTGCTCACAATACTCCAAGTGATGCCTCATCAGTGCTTTATAAAGTCTCAACATTACATCTCTGCTTTTTTATTCTAGTCCTCTTGAAATGAATGCTAATATTGCATTTGCCTCCTCACCACAGATTCAAACTGCAAATTAATCTTTAGGGAATCCTACACAAAGACTCTCAAATTCCTTCGCACCTCAGTTTTTGTATTTTCTCTCCATTTAGAAAATAGTCAACCCTTTCATTTCTTCTACCAAAGCGGATGACCATACATATCCCAACACTGTATTCCATCTGCCACTTCTTTGCCCATTCTCCTAATCCAAGTCCTTCTGTAGCCTCTCTGTTCCCTCAAAACTACCTACCACTGCACCTATCTTCGTATCATCTGCAAACACTGCAACAAAGCCATCAAATTCTATCATCCAAATCATTGACATGTAACATAAAAAGAACAGGTTCAAACACAGACTTCAACACCACTAGTCACTGACAGCCAACCAGAAAAGGCTCCCTTTATTCCCACTCTTTGCCTCCTGCCAACCTCAACCGAATCTCCTTTATCTATCCTGCTTGTTATTCCTTCAAAGAATTCCAATGGATTTGTTAGACAAGATTCTCCCTTGAGGAAACCATGCTGACTACGGCCTATTTTATCATGTGCCTCCAAGTATTCTGAAACCTATCCTTACAATTGACTCCAACATCTTCCCAACCACTGAGGTCACACTGACTGGCTTATAATTTCCTTTCTTCTGCTTCTCTCCCTTATTAAAGAGTGGAGTGACATTTGCAATTTTCCAGTCTTCTGCAATCATTCCAGAATCTAGTGATTCTGGAAAAATCATTACTAATGCCTCCGCAATCTCTTCAGCCATCTCTTTCAGAACCTTGGGGTGTACACTCTCTGGTCCAGGTGACTTATCTACCTTCAGACATTTCAGTTTCCAAAGAGCCTTCTCCCTAGTAAAGGTAACTACTTCATAATCTCTGACACCTAGAACGAACACCAGTGTCTTCCTCAGTGGACTGATGCAAAATACTTTTCCTTGTCCCCAATAACTATCTCTCCAGCATTGTTTTCTAGCAGTCCGATATCCACTCTCGCCTCTCTTTTATGTATCTGAAGAAACTTTTGGCATCCTCTTTAATATTATCTGCTAGCTTACTTTCATATTCCATCTTCACATTCTTACTGATGTTTTTAGTTGCTTTCTGTTGGTTTTTAAAAGCAACCCAATCCTCTAACTTCCCATTAGTTTTTCCTCTATTGTACGCCCTCTCTTTGGCTTTTACTTCTCTTATTAGCCACAGTCGTGTCATCTTTCCTTCAGAATTCTTCTTCCTCTTTGGTATGTATATATCCTGTGTCTTCCGAGTTGCTTCCAGAAATTCTAGCCTTTGCTGCTCTGCCGTCATCCCTGCTAGTGTACTTTTCCAATCAATTCTGGCCAATTCCTCTCACATGCCTCTGTAATTTCCTTCATTCCACTGTAATACTGATACATCTGACTTTAGCTTTTCCTTCAGGTGAATTTGATCATACTGTGATCACTTGCCCCTCAGGGTCGTTTTACCACATTATAATGCTCTGCTGTGCCCAAGACGGTGGTATTGGATAAAATAAAACAAATTATATGTCATTTACTGTCACTATTATTCCTCACAACAGGAAAAAACCCACAAAAGTCTGGATTAGAGCGTAGGATGGAGAGGCTGGACCCAGTTGGTGTGTTTTTCCTCTGGTATGGTGGAGGCTAAGGGGAGACCTGATAAAAGTTTATAAAACTCTGAGGTATAGATTGAGAGCCAGTATCTTTTTTCAGGGTTATCCAGTACTGAAAAGCATGCATTTAAGGTCAGAAAGGGGTAAATACAAAGGAAACGTGCAGGGCAAGACTTATTTTTTTAAACATAGTGGTGGTGATGATGAGTGTCTGACGTTGTGGTTTCACCAAGCTTGGGAATTAAGTTTGCAGACATTTCATCCAAGAGGACATCTTCAGTGGGCAGAATTTGCTGCTTCTCTCTGGGAGTGCTCTCGTCTATATGGGCTAACCTCAGTCCTAATTGGCTACCCCTTCAGCTGACCTTTGAATTCTACTGCAGCGGTCCCCAACCACCAGGCCGCAAAGCATGCACTATCGGGCCACGATGAAACCATATGATTTGGTGATATGAGTCAGCTGCACCTTTCCTCATACCCTGTCACGGCCACTGTTGAGCTTGAACGCACGCGAGGTCATTATCCACCCGTCATCCTTGACAGCGCGGGAAGGAGATCAACTCCTTGAGCTTGTAAATGATGGCGGGCTGAAAAGTATGTTTGACATAACATCTCTGCCGACATTCCAGATCAAAGTCAAGGCTGACTATCCTGAGATAGCCACGAAAGCACTGAAAACGTTGCTTCCATTTCCAACATATCTCTGCAATGAATGCAACGAAAACTAAATTGCGGAATAGACTGGACATAAGGAACCCCCTTCGAGTACTGCTGTCTCCCATCACCCCTCGATAGGACCGTCTTGTTGCAGGAAAACAAGCCCAAAGCTCCCACTGATTCAGCGATATTGGTGTGTTGCAATGATTTTATATGTTAATATAGGGAAAATATGTGCTGTGTGTTTAATATCCAAACGTTACTTAAAATGTTATGATGCTATTGACTTATATTACCATATGACAATTACAGCACGGAAACAGGCCATCTCGGCCCTTCTAGTCCATGCCGAACGTTACACTCACCTAGTCCCACCGACCCGCACTCAGCCCATAACCCTCCATTCCTTTTCTGTCCATATACCCATCCAATTTTTCTTTAAATGATAATATCGAACCTGCCTCTACCGCTTCTACTGGGAGTTTGTTCAACACTTACTTGAAGCTCCCCTGATAATTGACTTATTGCTATATTCATGCGAGAAAAATATGCGCTGTGTGTTTAATATTAAATTCGATAGATAAACCCTTTGAGAAACGAAATTGAGTGTATTAGCCACTTATCACTTATACTGCCGTTGTGATTAACACCCCCCCCCCACCTGAACAGAATCGCCAAAAACCATTTGCAGAAAAGAAATCAGCATGAACACGCATGCACAAGTCAAGCATGCACACTGGTTGCTGCGCAAGGCTTCATGGTCATTGTAGTCTTTCTCGGGGTAAACTCAATGTCTTGACTGCTACTCTTGTCTGTTGGCAACCTTACCCCGCACCCCCCCACCCCCCGCCTCGGCCAGTCCGCAAGAATATTGTCAATATGAAACCGGGCCGCAGTGCAAAAAAAGGTTGAGGACCCCTGTTCTATTGGTTCAGGTTTCTTTGGCTCTTGAGGTTCATAGATGGTGTCTATTTCGATATGTTTGTTTACGGAGTTACCAGAAGAAAACCATGCTCCTAAAAATTCTGGTATCTGCGCCAGAACTTCCTTGGCATCCCAATTGAAGTGGAGTCCTTCTCGGTATTCATGTACCGAGATCAGCGACATATCGAATGTTTATAGAGGCTCTTGTAAATATGGAGGGATGTAGATCATGTGTCGGCAGAGGGGTCAGTGTAATTAGGCATCATGTTTAACACAACACTGTAGCCAAAGGGGCTTTTTCTGTGCTTTATTGCCTTGTGTTCCAATATAGTTCTTCAGTATAGCTCTGTGGAAATGTACTTTTACAGGTGCACATTCCTTTATCCGAAATTCTGAAATCCAAAAAGCTCCAAAAACTGAAGTTTTTTTTTGCCAATAGCTGACGTCACTCAGGTGTGACGTGGCAGCACTAGCAGAGGCCGCCAGACGTCACTTGTGGCTCAGTGCTGTACTGGTTACACGTGCATTTGCTGTTCGCTGATATTTTGTGTTCACTGTTGACTTGTGTTTAATTTCACTGTGAAAATGTCAAAAAGAGCTGCAGATACCCCTATGGGTAACAATGAGAAAAAGAGAAGGAATCTTCTCTATCAATAACACAGAAAGTGGAGCTATTGCAGAAGCTTGATCGTGGTGTGTCTGAGCAGCATCTTACTGAAGAAAATAGTGTCAGAACTACCACTGTATATGATTTAAATAAAGACAAGTAAGTTTTATAGTGACAGTGACGTTCTACATTTATTCCAATAAGTCATTTACCATGTGTTTGATTCGGTTCGTTTGAAGCTGTATATTTTTACGTTTTATTGAATGTTTTTGTTGGAAATTAAATTTCTTCTTGTCATTATTCCATAAACTATACAGTATAACAATTATTTACATAGCATTTACATTGTATTAGGTATTATAAGTAATCTAGAGATGATTTCAAGTATACGGGAGGATGTGGGTAGATTTGGTGTGCCACTGGGTCCTAAAGTCCACTGCACTGAGACACGTTAAATAAGGGACTTGAGCATACGTGTTTCTTGATATCGATGGGGGGAGGGGGGGGCGGTCTGAAATCCAAAAAATTCTGAATTCCGAAATGCAACTGGTCCTAAGGATTTCGGATAAGGGATTGTGGACCTGTATTAACAAAATTGGCATTATTGTAACAAAATGGAATCTGTATTGTACCACAGTGCTTTGCTAATAATATTCGTGCAACATTATACTGATGGACCTTGAGTATATGATACACTGCAGAAAGAACAGCGGATTCGGTCACTGGAAGAATGCGAAGTACACTAACAGAATGCGCCTGTCATTGAGCTGATGCCGGTAGCTAACACTCATGTATAAAGATGTGTCTATGCTGCCTCTTTCTTGAAGCTATCATCAGCTTTGTGTGGTGTTAGTCTGCCCTTGCTGCAAGTGAAATAAACGCTCTTATGATTGAGCAACTGAGTTAATTGTTACTTGTTATGAGACGTTGTAAAAGGGTACTTGACAGCTCGTGACTGTTACAAGTGCTGACACTTCAGGTAAATTCCACTATGTTACAGTTTTCATTTCGAATGTAATTGGGGAAACTGGGCAAATATACGCGGGTTTGGCGGTACTTCAGACAGATTCCACCGCAATGAGGAAACTGCATCTGCATCTGATCATAAAAACTGCAGTATAGTTTTATATTTTGTGTGTAATTATGAAACTGGGCATAAAATGCACATAAACATGGACTGGTTTGGTTGCAATTCAGATTTTCCAGTTAAATTTTCCATGATCAAAAATGGAATTATCAGTTATGAACTTGCTAAATCAGGCAGCGTACAAAAACAGAATGGACTCTCTATTTAAAAGATACTGGCTTTTAAAAAAATAAGCATTTGGAGTCTTCAGGCACCCACTTGTGAGTGGCCAGATTTAACAACCACTGAAAGGGACTTATTGAATACTTACTATTGTGGTTACGTGACCAAGCACATCAGCAGAATTTGAAGAGCTTTCGCTAACCAGCACAATTAAACCTGCTGTGACTGAAATTATCTTGAATTTGCACAAAAAAAAGATTGGAGACTGTAAATGCAAGTCAGTAATTCAAAACAGGAAGGAGACAGAAAGCTGAAACTACTGATCTGTGTTCAACCTACTTTGAATAAATTGCTAGTTTCCAAAGTAATAGAACCTTTTGGTAGAAATAATACCAGCTATCTGTCTCATCTGACATTTCTTTTAAAATCCTACAGTGAAGTCTTTTATACTAAATCCAGATCAATTCAAACTGCAGGTTCAGATGTGCTGATTAGAGAAAGATTTTCAAATTGTGCTGACCTATGTAGGCATATAATAATTGCACATGTTTATGAGACTTTAGATGACAAATAATATTTATTTTACTATAAAATGGATGGGCGTGTCACAAAGAAAATAGTAAAAATTCACACAGTCCTTCACAATATTTTTTTAAATTGGGTCAATATGGATTAGAGAACATGTCTTATGAGGATAGGGTTAGAAAGGCAGGGCTTTTCTCTTTGGAATGGAGAATGAGACGTGATGTGGTAGAGCTGTACAAGAATGTAAGAGGACCGCCAGAGGCTTTTTCTGAGGGGGGAAATGGCCAAATCGAGTGGGCATAATCTTAACGCGATTGAAGGCTTTTCTCAAAATGGCGCAGGTAAGTGGTGACTCTTCAAATGCAGCTCCGATGGGAATAATCAAATATTCCCAGTTAGGACTGAAATTCACAGATACAGCCACACGTACGTCAGTAACCATCATCCTTTTAAGACGTTTAAAGAATTTATTGATATTCAAATCTAGTGATATCAGCAGACCCCGGGTGGTAGACTCAGGTTGTGAGTGCAGTTCTCCTTTAAGTATACAGAAGTGTGGAAGGTGAGCCAGTCTGCACATATGACTGAAACACAGAAGCTTTAGACCCTCACTTCCAACTATTATGCTGGCGAATGTACAGACTCTGGAAAATAAAATTGAAGATCTCATAGCAAGATTAGACTAACAGAGGGACACCAGGAACTGCTATGTACTTTGCTTCACAGAAACATGGCTAATGCCACCCTCCAGTCCCCCTGCCATTTGGCTTCATTATTCCATGCAGAGACAGGACAGCTCAGTTTTTTCAAGGTAGATGAGGTGGAATATGCTTTATGATTAATTCATAGTGGTGCACAGACGTGGCGATTCTGTCTCAGTCCTGCTCACCCGACCTTCATCATCTAATGGTCAAATGCAGTCTGCTTTATCTGTTGAGGGTCTTCTCGCCGTCATCCCGGTAGCAGTGTACATTCTACCTCAGGCCAACATTAGACAGGCTCAGAGCTGAGCAACACAATCAGAAAGCATGAAACAGCACATCCTGATGCCTTCCTATCATTGTTGTGGGCATTTCAACCAGGCCAGCTTGAAGAAGTCTCTGAACAAGTACTATCAACATATCACATTAAGCACCAGAGGAGCCAACACACCTGATCACTGTTATATAACATGCCATCCCTCACCTGGGAAAGTCCAATCACCTGGCTGCACTTCTACTCTTGGTCTATAGGTAGAGACTAAAGACTGCAACACCACTGGTGAAGACCAACAATGTATAGTCAAAGGAGGTGGAGGAGTGCTTACAGGACTGCTTTGACTCGACGGACACTCACATCTATTGTGACGAAGGGCTTCGAGAGGTTGGTCATCAACTTCTGCCTAGGCAAGGACCTGCATTTGTGCATCGCCACAATAGGTCTACAGCAGATGCAATCTCACTGGCTTTCCACTCAGCCTTGGATCACCTGAACAACAGCAATCCCTACCTCGGGCTGCTGTTTATTGATTACAGCTCAGCATTCAGCACAATTCCAAACAACAAGCTCCAAAACCTGGACCTCTGTACCTCCCTTCGCAACTGGATGCTTGACTTCCTCACTGGGAGACCAGAGCAGGTGCAGATCGGATATAACATCTCCTCCTTGCCGACAATCAACACTCGTGCACCTCAAGGAAACACGCTCAGCCCACTGCTCTACTCTCTACAAACACGAATGTGTGACTGGGCACAACTCAAATGCCATCCATAAATTTTTGGATGACACAACTATTGTTGGCAGAATTTCAGGGTCTCTCTTCCACTCATTAGAGATATTTATCAGGCGTGCTGTGTAGGCAGAGCTCTTAACATTGTCAATGATCCTTCCCACCATCTAACAGTCTCTGACTCCCTACCATCAGGTAGGAGGTACTGTAGTATTGGGAGGTGAATCAAAATCAAATCAAGATAAATTATCATTCAGACCATACATGGACACAGCTGAACAAGACAGCATTCCTCTGGGACCAAGGTGAAAAACATTCAAAATAGCAAGCAAACCTTCAAAAATAGCGAGTAACATAATTCAAAATTTCAAGCAAAGAAGCATATTCACTCAAAAAAAAGCATATATCGTCCAAGACCCTAAGCGACAATGTCCAGCAATTGATAGTACAGTCTCCTGGCAGCGTACAGAAGCACGCAACCTAGCCTATCAGCTCAAACATGGAAGAGCTGCACCGACAAGCAGGCCCCAGCCGAGCTCAACCACGCTGTAGCGCTTCCGAGTCTCTCACTTGGTGTGCAGCAGCAGGCAAGCCTGAGGCTTGAGGCCTAGTTCCCGCTATAACTGAAGCTACACAGGTGCCATCTTGACTGTCACTCCACCAGACAAAGGTAACAGGTCTGAGGCAACTGCCCAACAGAATCTTGCGATTGCAAGTGAAATGTCCGAGATAATCTTTCACAGTTATACTGCACCAACTCTGATGCTTCCGAGTACTGGGCAGCAACACGGTCTGCAGCCCATGTCAGCTCTGAACCCAAACTGGCTCCTTTGACACCTTGGCTGACCCCACCGCCAACACTAGTCCAGCTACTCCGATCAACGAGCAGCTCACTGATGGAGTAGCCCTGCAGTACCCGATGGTCTGTGAGAAGAATTGTCTTTGGATTGTAGAAAACAAATTTTACAAAGAAAACGGCACCTTTGGTTGGCCCCCTAGAAGGCAATGCGTTTGCACGCGTCCCCATCTTTCGAGAAGAATAATTAGAACAGGAAACAACTTCTTCCCCCAGGCCATAAGACTACTGAACACCCTGCCACCATCCAGGTCTCACCATGCATGAAGCGCCAACAGCGGTTATACTGTTTACTTTTTAATTTGTATCGTATAAGCACCTTACTATTTGTTAATTTATTTGCGGTAATATTACTTTATGTGTTATACGTAGTGTGTTGTGCACATTGATCCAGAAGTGATAGAGCCTGATACATCAGGGACATTTAAAAGTCAGGCACACAGATGAAAGAAAAAGTGAGGACTATATGTGAGGGAACGATGAGACTGATCTTAGAGTAGGTTAAAAGGTTGGCATAACATTGAGGCCCAAAGGGCCTATATTGTGCTGTGATGTTATATTCACTAGAGTTTAAAAGACTGACAAGGAACTTTGCTGAACTTTATAAAATCACGATGAGACCGGACAAACTAAAGAAAAATGTTTGTTTACAATGGTGGGAATTTCAGAAGCAGGGATCACAATCTAAGGACAGGGTAAGCTGTTTAGGACCGAGTGCGAGACATGCGACCTCGAGGCCAAGAGAAGGGGCGTGAGCCGATCTCACCGATTAAAGGGTTGAGCAAGACTGAAGTTACCGAGGTGCGTGCGGAAGGCAAGGGGGTGTTCAGCGCCATCTACTCGCCTCTCACTCGCTGCTCCTGGAGGGAGGTCCCTGCATTCGCATGGTCCCTCTCTCCCTTGATGCTGTCTGAGGATGGTGCCACAGAACTGTGTCTTGGGCAAGGTTTAATCGACACATTTTGTGGATTGGACTCTGCAGTTCACGTTATGATCTGTTTCTGGCTTCTGGTTGCTCCTATTTTTGTTTTTGGGTGATTTTGAATCAGGGCAGCCTACAGATAACAAACACTGAGTTGAACCGAATATGCCTGGACTCTTTCGATTCTGTGCTTTATATTGTGTTTCTCACTCTTGAATGAAGTCTGTGGTTTTCTTTGTTTCATGGCTGTCGGTGGGGAAGTTGAATCCTAAGGTTGTACACTGCAGACATACTATGATAATAAATGTACTCTGAGCCTTTGAGCTGGAAAAATTTCTTCACTTAAGTAGTGAACCTGTATAATTCTCTACCACAGAACCATAAGATATAGGAACAGAATTAGGGCATTCGGCCCATCGAGTCTGCTCTGCCATTTCATCAAGGCTGATCCAGTTTCCCTCTGAGCCCCAATCTCCTGCCTTCTCCCCCTATCCCAGCATGCCACGACCAATCAAGAATCTATCAACCTCTGCCTTAAATATACCCAATGACTTAGCCTTCACAGCCGCCTGCGGCAATGAATTCCACAAACTCATCACTCTGGCTAAAAAAAATTCTTCCTCATCTCCATTCTAAAAGGATGCCCCTCTGTTTTGAGGCTGTATCCTCTGGTCCTAGATTCTCCCACCTCAGGAAACATCCTCTCCACATCCACTATGTCAAGGCCTTTCACCATTTGATAGGTTTCAATGAGGTCACCTCTCATTCTTCTGAACTCTAGTGACTAGAAGCCCACAGCCATCAAACGCTCTTCATATGACAAGCTATTCAATCCTGGAATCATTAATCAAAGGAGGCAGCACAGGGGGAAAACAGCAGGAAACTGATACTGAATTAGGGTGATATCACAATTTTACTGACTGGCAGCAACAAGCTCAAAGAGTTGAATATCTTGAAGGTAACAGTTTAAAAAACGTAAGGCATTATCCATTTAATAGAGAGATGAGGTGTAATTTCAACAATCATGGGTTGGGTGTCTTTGGAACTCATTTCCTCAAAAGGCAGTGGAAATAGAATTTTTGAATAATTTTAACACGGAGGTAGATGAGACTTGATAAGCGAGAGTGCAATGTTACTGCATGAATGCACAGCTTAGAGGGCAACCAATTGAACAATTAGGTACAGATGGTTAACTCTGCAATGTTGAAACTGACATTATTTAATCTGGATGGGTTGTTACAGGTAGTAATTTTAATCACTAACAACAAGTAAAATATCATTTGCAGTTGGACTTAGTTCTGTGGTACAATGAAAAACATTTATTGTACTAATGGGACAAAATGTTTTTGCAATTGGACATTAGGGGCAGTTTCTTTGCTGAATCTGGATACTACATGAATGCAAAACTGTCATCATCATCATCACCATTATGTGCTGCGTCATATGATCTGGGCGATCCTGGTCTTTCTATGACTATGATTGTTCTTGGTAAATTTTTCTACAGAAATGGTTTGCCATTGCCTTCTTCTGGGCAGTGTCTTTACAAGACGGGTGACCTCCCCCACCCTCCCTCCCCCAGCTGTTATCAATACTCTTCAGAGATTGTCTGCCTGGTGTCGGTGGTCGCATAACCTGGACTTGTGAGGGAGGGGGAAGGGGGCTGAGCAGGTGCTACACCTTGCCCAAGGGTGACCTGCAGGCTAGTGGAGGAAAGGAGTGCCTCACACCTCCTTTGCTAGAGACGTATCTCCATCTTGCCACAAAACCATTGTGCCAATATATTAAAACTTATTTTTTCAACAGTCCGTGAACATTTTATAGTTTTGTGATTGATAGTAATTTTTTATGTCTTTGATCTGTACTGCTGCCACAAAACAAATTCATACACCTCAACTTCAAAATATCAGGCAGTCCGAAGATTGCCATAGAGTCACAGAAAAGTACAGCATATAAACAGGACCTTCAGCCCAATCGTCCATGCCAAACCATTTAAACTGCCTACTCCCATTGACCTGCACCAGGTCCATAGTCCTCCATATGCCTACCATCCACGTACCTATCCAAGCTTCTCTTAAACATTGAAATTGAGCTCGCATGCACCACTTCTGCTGGCAGCTTGTTCCACGCTCTCACGACCCTCTGAGTGAAGAAGTTTTCCCTCATGTTCCCCTTAAACTTTTCACCTTTCAACCTTAACCCATGTTCTCTGGTCATAGTCCCACCTAACCTCAGTGGAAAAAGCCTGCTTTCATTTATCCTATCAATACCATGGTATCGTGAGCTGGAATTAAAATGGAGCCATCTTTAATATAGATGTGCAGCCATACTTAACAGATTACAACAATTTTGGAAAAAATAAACAGCACAATAGACCATGCCAAACATAGGTTCTGAATGGGAAAGTTATTTTACTGAATTACGATGAAATTTACATGACTTACAAGTGTTATGAGTCAGTCATTGCTTCAAACCAGGGTTTCCCAACCCTTTTTATGCCTTGGAACCCTACCATTAACCGAGGAATCTGTGGACCCCAAGTTAGGAACCTCTGCCTCAATATTTCATCAAATAACTGAAACTTTGCAAAGGGTCAATGTGATAGAAATATGGGACGTTAAGTCCCAAAATGAAATTAACTGTTGCTTAAAGTGGTAACAATCCAAGAAAGTTATACTGAACCGTATATTAGAGCAAAAAAAAAGGTGGATAGGCCCCCACTCCCATCTTAACTGCATTTTACAGGAGCACCATCTGGTATGGGAGCAGTCGAGCATTGCACCAGAAGTCCCTACAAAGGACTGTGGGAACAGCTGAGAGGATCATAGGGGTCTCCCTACTGTTCATTGGGGACATTTATCAGGAGCGCCGCACACGCAGGGCCCTTAGTATTATTAAGGATCCTACCCATCCATCCAGCATCCTCTTTGACTTTCTACCATCAGGGAGGAGACTCTGATGCATAAAAACAAGAACGGTTGGGATGAAAAACAGTTTCTTGCCCCATGCCACTGGGCTTTTGAACTCCTGGCTGCATCGTATTCGAAGTGTCACTGGTTAATCTGTTCTGTACCCTACAATATTTAATATTAATGCCTGTTATTTATGTGTGATTCATCTGTAGATTTTATCTTTAACTTCATAAGTTATCATGCGTTAGGTGTACTACTGTGCTTTACACCCAGGGTCGGAGAAACATTGTCCCATTTCTATGTACATTATATTGTTATATACACGTATATAGTTCAATGACAATAAACTTGACTTCCTGTTTTTAAGGAGTGGAGATACATCTCCACCAAAGGAGGTGTAAGGCACTCTTTCCCCCCGCTAGCCTGCAGGTCGCCCTTGGGTGAAGTGTAGAAGCTGCTTACCACCACCCCCTCGGATCAGGGTCACATGAAGCCATGGGAGCAGGTGGTGGATGGTCGTATGAGCAGCTGGTGCATATCAAAGTCCTGGTTATGCGACCACTGACACCAGGCAGACAGTCTCTGAAGAGTATTGATAATGGCTGGGGTCACCTGCATTGTGAAAACACTGCCCAGAGGAAGACAACAATGGCAAACCACTTCTGCCAAGACCATGATTGTTCACATCATACGACATGGCACATAATGATGATGATGAGTTTACAATTGTCCCAAGTGTTGTACTTCATCAGCTAAACAACAGAAGTACCTAATGCCAAGAAGCTACATGCAACACTACTTTTGATGGGTTATTGGTCAATATTTCAACTTTTTATTTTATCCATTTCATCTATTTAAGAAATAGTTCCCATAAAATAGCAGCAAATTCTATCACCATGTTGAGCCACAGGAGATGGGTGAAGTCTTAAATGAAAAATTGTCACCTGTATTTACTGTGGAGGTCATGGAAATCAAGGAATTCAGGGAAAGGTGACAGTGATGTCTTGGAGCATACGCATGGCTACAATAGCGATGGAGTTGGCAGTCTTAAAGAATCAGAATCAGGTTTAATATCACCGGCATGTGGTGCAATTTGTTGCCTTTGCAGCAGCAGCACAATGCAATATATAATAATAGAGAAAAACAATGAATTACAGTAAAAAAAAATAAAATAGTTAAATTAGTGAGGTAGTGTTCATGGGTTCAATGTCCATTCAGCAATCAGATGGCAGAGGGGAAGAAGCTGTTCCTGAATTGTTAAGTGTGTGCCTTCAGACCTCTGCGCCTCCTTCCTGATGGTAGCAATCAGAACAAGGCTTGACCTGGGTGATGGGGGCCCTGAACGATGGATGCCACCTTTTTGAGGCATCTCACTCTGAAGGTGTCCTGGTTACTATGGAGGCTGTGCTCATGATGGAACTGACTAAGTTTACAACCCTCCGCAGCTCACTCGATCCAGTGCAGTAGCACCACCACCCCCATACCCGACGGTGATGTAGCCAGTTGGAATGCTGCTCACGGTACATCTGTATAAAATTGCTAGCGTTTTCAGTCTCAAAGTGCATAAAGGTGGATAAATCCCCAAATATATAAACACATATGCATTGCGTTTAGCACCTTGGCCCCGGGGTACAATGTTTTCTTTCAGCCGTATACATGGTATGCTGCAATAGCAATAAACTTGAACTTGAAGTGTTTCCTCAAGTTACAGAGGGAGGGAAGAAATTGCTGGGGTTCTAGCAGAGATACTTGTATATTTGTTAGCCACAAGTAAGGTTCAAGAAACCTGGAAAATGCTATGCCTCTATTCAAAAAGTGCTGCAAGAACATGCCAAAGAACTACAGGCCAGTGAGTCGAATATCAGTGGCAGGAAAGTTACTGGAGGGTATTCTGAGAGACGGGATCTACCTGCATTTGGAAAGACCACAAGACATAGGAGCAGAATTAGGCCATTCAGCCCATCGAGTCTGCTCTGCCATTCCATCGTGGCTGATCCCGGATCCTACTCAACCCCATACACCTGCCTTCTCGCCTTTGATGCCCTGACCGATCAGGAAACGATCAACTTCCACCTTAAATATACCCACGGACTTAACATCCACCGCAGTCTGGCAAGGATTGGTTAGGATTAACCAGCATAGCTTTGTGCATGAACAAGCATATCTCATGGATTTAATTTAGTTTTTTTCTCAAGAGTGATAGGGTGGTAAATGTTGTCTATGTGGACTTTGACAATATGTCGTGAGGTAGGCTGGTCCTGAAGATTACAACACATAGAATTCAAGGTGAGCTTGCCAAATGGATGCAAAATTGTCTTGGTGGAAGATGACTGAGGGTGGTCCTGGATAAATCTTTTTCAGATTGGAGGATGGTGATGAACTGTGTGCCACAGAGATTGGAGATGGGTTCACTGTCGTTTGTTGTCTATATTAATGATTTGGATGAGAACATTGTTGGCATGGTAAGTTGGCAGATGAAACTGAAGTTGGTAGTATAGTGGACAGTGAAGGCTATCTAAGATTAAAACAGAATCTGAATCAACTGGGGAATTGGCCCAACGAATGGCAGACGGAATTTAACTTGGACAAATGCGATGTGTTGCACTTCAGCGAGTTAAACCAGTAAGTGGCAGGGCTCTGAAGAATGTTGTAGAACAAAGTGACCTTGGGGGGACAAGTACATAGTTTTCCCGAAGGTGCCACACAGATTAGTGGGGAGGTGGAGAAGGTGATTGGCATGCTTCTGTTTATCAGTCAGAGCAGTACAAGAGATAGGACTGCATGCTACAACACAAGAAGCTGGTGAAACCATACTTGGGAGTATTACATAGAACAGTATAGCGCAGGGAAGGCCATTCGACCCACAATGTGGTGCCAAACCAGCAGAAAAGTCAAAAACCCCTGAAAACCAATCTCTCCTAACTACACCATGTCTATATCTCTCCTTCTTCGTTAGACCCACATGCCTATCCCAACGTCTCTGAAAAGCCTCTAATACACTATCCCAGCCAGGCAAGCACATTCCAGGTATTCACCAGTCTGAGTAAAAAAAACTTACCACTCGCATCCCCCTTGAACATACCCCCTCTCATCTTCAGTGAATGCTCTCTAATATTAAACATTTTAGCCTGGGAAACGTACTCTTTGTCCACTCTATCTAATCTTGCAAACCTCTATCAGATCTCCCCTTAGCCTCCGGCACTCGAGAGAAGACAACCCAAGTTTATCCAGCCTCTCGTGATAGCACATGCCCTCTAAACCAGGCAGCATCCTTGTAAACCTCTTCTGCAGCCTCTCCAAAGCCTCAATATCCTTCCTAGAGTAGGGAGACCAGAACTGTATGCAGTACTCCAGATGTAGCCTAACTAGAGTTTTATAAAGTTGCAACATAACCTCTTGACTTTTGAACTCAATGATTGACTAATAAAAACAAGCATTCAAAAAGCCTTTTTAACCACCTTGTTGTCACTTTCAAGGAGCTATGAACTTGGATCCCAAGATCACTCTGCTCAGTAACATTGTTAAGGATCTTGCTCTTAACAGTGTACTGTCTCCTTGCACTTTCCTTACCAAGGTGCAACACCTCAGATCTATCAGGGTTAAGCTCTATCTGCCATTTCCCTGTCCATAACTGCAAGTGATCTATATCGTGCTTTATTCTTTGCCAGTGTTCTACACCATCCACAGCTCCACCAATCATCGGCAAATTTACTGTAACAGCGTCACGCAGTCTGCTATGCTACTCGTCTCGCACAAACTTCTACACTATGCAGGTAAATTGTTTTTCCTCAAAGAGAATGGTGGGTCTGTGAAACTTGCTGCTAGAGGAAGCTGTGGTGCCATGAAAAATATTTAAACAGGTACACGGATAGGAAAAGTTTAGAAAGATATGGGCTTAAGATGGCGCTGGTAAATCTCAGTGACTCCTGGCTGGTGGCTGCTGAAACATGAAAAACCAACTAAGTACTTTGTTAATCACTCTTTTTTTTTGGTAGACGATCTTTACCGTCCCTTTGGACTTGGAGGCAATTTGATGTGGCGGTGAGGTCCAAGCCTTGAGCGTGTTGAAGCAACTGAACCTGATGTTTGTATGGAATTTAGGTGCCGAGCCAGGGGTGAGCGATTTATCCAGTTGCTCAGCTCTGCGATGAACTTAGGGCCTGTAGACGGACTCTCTGTGGACTTCAGTTCAGAACACTATTTGCTTGTATTGTTTGCATGATTTGTTCCCCCCACCCCTGCAAATTGGGTGTTTGATGATCTTTTTCTGCTTGGATTCTTCTGTGTTTCTTTGTTTTGTGGCTGCCCTGACATGAATCACAAGGTTGTATAATAAATACCTACTTTGATAATAAATGAACTTTGAACAAATGTATGTAAATGGTGCTCATTTAGTAAGTCACTTTAGTCCAGGGGTTCCCCACTCAGGGTCCACCTACCCCTTGCTTAATGGTATTGGTCTGTGGTATATGAAAGAATGGGAACCCCTGCCTTAGTCAGATTTGAGCTGAAGGCTTTGTTTCTGTGTTGTATACCCCTGTGATTGTATTATGGGTCTTGCATTCTGTAAGCAGACAGTATTACATTATTTCTATACCCTTACACAGGATCTAAGCTGCAGAAAGTTGTAAACTTAAGTCAGCTCCATCATGGGTACTAGCCTCCATAGTATCCAGGACATCCTCAAGGAGCAGTGCCTCACAAAGACGGCATCTATCATTAAGGGCCCTTCATCATGCATGTTCTCATTGCAACCATCAAGGAGGTATGGAACCACAAAGGCACACACTCAACAATTCAGGAAGAGCCATACAATTTCTGAATGGACATTGAACCCATGAACACTACCTCACTACTTTTTAATTTCTATTTCTGCACTACTTGTTTAACTATTTTATATATACATACACAGACACTTACTGTAATTCATGACTTTTTTCTATTATTATGTACTCCTGCCGCAAAGACACCAAATTTCACGACGCATGCCCGTGATATTAAACCTGATTGTGATACTACGTTGTATAGCACAATGTTGTACCGTAAATGTAGTTTAATAATAATTCTATTACTCTGAAATTCAATACAACACAACTCACTCTCAGTACTGAAGAGTACAAGTTTAAGAACATAGAAACATTATTTTTAAGGAACAACAAGATCTTACTCTCCTCCCCTGGCTCTTTACATCGTTTTTACATTTCCCAATGTTTTATTTTAATGGTTAACTCATAGTATGCTTATTTCTCTTACTTAGTGTTTCATTCAAAATTCTGAATGCAAAAATCTGAGCTGCAAAAGGACTTGGGACTCCTCGTGCAGGATTCCGTAAAGGATAATTTGAAGGTTGAGTCTGTGGTGAGGAAAGCAAATGCGATGTTAGCATTCTTTATGAGAGAACTAGACTATAAAAGCAAGGATGTAATAAAGCACTTTATAAAGCACTGGTAAGGCCACAGCTGGAGTATTGTGAGCAGTTTTGGGCACTGTATCTAAGAAAGGATGTGCTGATATTGGAGAGGGTTCAAAGGAGATTCACGAAAATTATTCCAGGATTGAAAGGCTTGTCATGTGAGAAGACTTTAATGGCCCTGGGCCTCTACTCACTGGAATTCAGAAGAATGAGGGGAGACTTCATTGAAACGTATCAAATGGCGAAAGGCCTTGATATAGTGCATGTGGAGAGGATGTTTCCTGTGGTGGGGGAGTCGAAGACCAGAGGACACAGCCTCAGAATAGAGGGATCTCCTTTTAGAATGGCGATGAGGAGGAATTTCTTTAGCCAGAGAGTGGTGAGTCTGTGGAATTCGTTGCCACAGGCAGCTGTGGAGGCCAAGTCATTCGGTATATTTAAAGCAAAAGGTTGATAAGATTCTTGATTAGTCAGGGCATGAAAGGATATAGGAGAAGGCAGGAGATTGGGGCTGAGAGTTCAGATGGTTCAGTCATGATGAAATGGCTGAGCAGACTCGATGGGCTGAATGGCCAACTTCTGCTCCTATATCTTATGGAATAGCTCAGTTACTTAATACGGCAAGTGTCTGGACAATGTAGACCAGGAAGTCAAATTTTGGTCTTCAGGGCTCTCTGAATTTCTTAATCTCAATCTGAATGCCAGTGGTGTACCAGCAAGAGGAATTTAGTCAGCTTTTCATTTCCCACAAAGGATGATCTACATTGGAGGAATTTCAGAAGAACAAAGTCAGTTTTGAGTATGTAACCCTCCGTGGTCACGTTAACCCTCTGAACAACACATGACCAGTGGCCACCACTGGTTCCATCTGATGGAAGAAAAGGAACTGCAGAAAAAGGAATACTATTTTATGACCAATTTAGTAAGAACCTTAACACTTGCTGCCCACAACCACCCCCCTCCCCAACAAATATCACATTGGGCTCATAAGCCATTTGTAAGCAATCACAATTCTTATTGAACCAGAAAGGAAATTCTTAAATCAGGGGTTCCCAACCTGGGGTCCACGGACCCCTTGCTTAATGGTATTGGTCCATGGCATAAAAAAAAGGTTGGGAACCCCTGTTTTGCAGCAAAAGACCTGTCCGAGCTTTATGCTACATTCTATATCAACCACTACTTACTGCTATCTGGGTGTCTAGATCTTTAATCACATCAGCTACTGCTGTAGGCCCGGTTAATGAAGGGTTCATTGTGACATGCTGCCTAGAAACAAACAGCAAGTATTAGGCCACGGTACGATTAAATAAACCTCTGCAATGTGAAAACTTACAAAGGTCTATGTACACTTATTGCTGCAGGTTAACATTAATAATGCAAGGATAGTTTATTGACAACTATACTTGACAACATTCCCTAGATTTATAGATTTGATCAATTCACAATTACTTTATGATGGTAAAGGATTTCTTTTGGCTTATTTTTTATTTATTTTTATTGAGATTCGGCACGGCCCTTCTTACAGGCAGTGGCAAGAAATGAACCTGGTTTGCCCGCACTGTAAAGCGTTGTGCTAACCATTATGTTACCCTGCCACCCAAAATTTTTGCCACGTGCACTGAGGGACAGTGAAAAACTTGTCTTGCACACTGATATGGATCATCTTATAACACTGTGCATTGAGGTCTAGGTTCCTGTAACATCGCTGGCGTTTAGGGCAGCAATGAAGGTCCTCCGTCTCTGGTGGTGTACAGGGCCTCCTTCATTGTGTCAGTAGCTCGAGTGCATTGAGGCAGTACAGGGCAAAACAATAACAAAATGCAGAATAAAGTGTAACAGCTACTGTGAAAATGCAGTGCAGGTAGACAATAAGGTGCAAGATCATAACGAGGTAGAACATAAGACAGAATTAGGCCATTCGACCTATTGAGTCCGTTCCACCATTCGATCTTGGCTGATTTACTTTCCCCCATAACCAAGGATTCCTCCAAGAGGACCACAACCTTCTTGTAGGGTTTGGAGGCTTGCGTGCCTCAATGACCCAGAGAGCTAGGCTGGCTGGAGTCAGGGCTCTTGGTAGGGTCACCCACGCCAAACAGGTCAAAGGATAGAGGTCAGACTAAGAGTAGCCCACTGGTCCTCCGGGTTCAGGGGTTCAGCTCAGGGCTAACAGCCATGATTGGTAAAACAAAATTGTTGTGGAAACAACAAGGAAGAATCCTACGTCTGAGTGTGAAACTGTTCCTGAATCTCCAACCGGCATTTACATGACGACGGTAGTGAAAACCGAGAGGAAGCTACTGACATGATGAAGGAAGCCATGAGCGAGAGGACCTTCATTGTTGCTCTAAGCACCAACAGCGTAATGGCGGTTTAAAAAAACCTAGGGTTCATGATAATAACAAGGGTCATCACAAAAAAAAGAGATTAATCACAGTAATCCAATAAGAAGCTCAGGAGAAACTTCTTACCCAGAGTAATGAGAATGTGGAAGTTACCAACACGTAGAGCCTGTAGCAGCCACGTATCTGTTTTCCATCTGCTTTGTATTCTATGTTGTGTGCTTGTTATGGTGACTAGTCATGTGGGTGGTGGCGTGGTAAAAGCAAAGGGAATTAGTTACGAATTTGTGTTTTGTTCGTGGCAGTTTGGGGCTGGGGACTGATGGATGTCATATCTTTTGCTGGCCACTTAATTACGCTTAACTTACATGTGGATATACTTAAGTTTCATCGCTTCAAGACTGCATGTTTGCTATTAAAGGATTGAATACATATCTTTGTCTTTCGGAACAATCTTTATAGGAGTTGAGGGCACGTCATACAAGTGTAACAAATCCATGGGGGTCGCCAGAGGTGGCGATTTGGTTTGGATCGAATTGGCTGCTACAGAGCAGATCAGCGTAGATACAGTTAAAGGGGGAAGAGAATCAAACATCAGCATAGATAATGTTAGGGTGAAGACAGGCTGGCTTGTATTGGAGATATCACTGACAGCAACTACAGGGATCTAATGACATACTGGGTGAGATGGATTTAGACTTCAGTGCAACACACTCAAGATGCTGGAGGAACTCAGGTCAGGGAGCATCTATGCAAATGAATAGACAGTTGACGTTTTGGGCCGAGATCTTTCTTTGGGACTGAGAAGGAAGTGGGAAGATGCCAGGAAAAAAAAGGTGGGGGGAGGGGAAAGAGGCTAGCTGGAAGGTGATGGGTGAAGCCAGGTGGGTAGGAAAGGTCAAGGGCTGGAGGAAAAGGAATCTGAAAGAACAGTGAACCATAGGAGAAAGGGAAGGAGAAGGAAACCCAGGGGAGGTGAGAAGAGGTAAGGAGCCAGGGTGCTGCTTTTGTGTTGGCTTTCTAGCACCTGCAGCATTCTCTCTGAACATTCAATTATTGGACACGGACAGTGTTGGAAAGGTTAGCGTTTAATGGTCAAACCTATTTTGCCCAATAAGCCACGTTCTTGCACCACCGTAATCTGTGTGCTAGTGCCTAATTTTATATAATTGAACGTGGGCTATTTCTGAAATCTGTTTAGAATTATTAGAATGTTATGGATCTGAAGTCACATAAAGACCAGACCTGCAGAGGGTGTCTCTCCATCTTGAAAGGACATTAGTGGAGATTTGAAAATGAATATCCAGAAGTTTTCAAAGTCACCACAACTATATTCTACTTACATAATTATCTGAATTTAAATGCACTAGTTGCTATGGGATTTAAATTCCTATCCAAAGAACAATTGTCTATACTTTTGGATTACTATTCCAATTCACAAATCCTCCTGAATGTTTTAAAAACTTGTGCAAGATTAATACAGAACAGATGCAGCGACAGAAGCAAAAAATAAAGTTCATAGAGAAAATATAGCATTTCACTGAATGTGATCATATCTTCTATAGCCCAACAATATTTTGTGATATCTACAGTCCACCAATCCAGGCCTTTTCATCACCGTAAAATTTACCAGTTTTGCATCATTGACAGCTGACAAGTAGCTAAACTTTGGAATGTCCATCTTGAAACTTCGTATCTGCCCGTAAGCAGAATTAGGCTATTTGGCCCATCGCGTCTGCTCCGCCATTCCGTCATGGCTGATTGTGGACCCAATGGCGTAATTCTGCTCCTATGTTATATGGTCCTATTTATTTTCCCTCTCAACCCCATTTGCCTGCCTTCGCCCTCATAACCTTTGACACCCTTACTAATCAAGAACCCACCAACCTCCACTTTAAATACACCCAATAATTTGGCCTCCACAACCATCTGTGGCGATGAATTCCACAAATTCACCACCCTCAGGCTAAAAAAATCCCCCCTCATCTCTGCTCTAAAGGGACGTCCTATTCAGAGGCTGCTCTGCTCCTAGACTCACCCCAGACTTCACCAGGGGTTCCAATCTAGGGTGTACAGACCCCTTGCTTAATGGTATTGGTCCATGGCATAAAAAAGGTTGGGAACCCCAGATTAGACAGAAGGAATTTCAAACAAACCGGGCAGTCAGTGATTACCCATTGCACTCTGTACTGCTGTGCACCTTGGGTTCTGGTCTCAGATCCCACACATCTTCAAACTATCACAGCGTGCAGTGGCTGCACAGTTGTGCAGCTGCCGCCTCACGGTGCCAGATATCTGGAGTCTGCTTTCCCAACAACTGCACCAGTTTCCCTTGGGGGATCCAGGTCCCTTCCACATTCAAAGATGTGCAGGTTGGCAGATTAATTGGTGCCTATAAATTGCTCCTAGGTGAGTGGCTGTGAATGTGAAGTACATAAAAATGGGGATTAAGGGCAGATTAGTATAAATGAAAGGTCAATAATCAGTGCAGACACAATGGGCAAAAGGAGCTGCTTCACAAACTCTGACACCAGTCAGTGTTAGACTGCTCCATGCAGTTCCCTTTCTCCAATGGTCCACTCTCCTCTCCTATCAGACAGCTTTTTCTCTAGCCCTTGATCTTTCCCACCAATCACCTTACAGCCAGCCTCTCACCCCCCTCTTTATTTCAGCATCTTCCCACTTCCTTCTCAGTCCTGAAGAAAGGTCTTGGCCTGAAACATCGACAGCTTATTCTTTTCTACAGATGCTGAGTTCCTCCACCATTGTGTGTGTAGTTCTATACAGTTCTGCTCTCTATACTTTATAAAACAATTGCAAAGTGGGCAGAATTTATAATGTTGTTATCAATGTTGGAATGAAGTTTTTCCTTAAGAACGAGTTAACAGGCTAGAGCATAATTCTTCAGAACAGAAGGCCAAGAGGTGAACTACTAAGAAAAAATAAAAGGTTTGATTGGAAGATGTTTCCAGAGTGGGTGAGCCTCTCTATAAGGAGTTTGTACGTTTTCTCTAATGGAAGGTGGGAATGGGGGAACGTCAAGGAGGGACGTTCCCTCTGATACCGGGTAGGTTTCATAAGACCATAGATATAGGAGCAGAATTAGGTCATTTGGCTCATTGAGTCTGCTTTGCCATTTCATCATGGCTGATCCATCTCCCTCTCAGTACCAGTCTCCTGCCTTCTCCCCATATCCCTTCATGCCCTGACTAATCAAGAATCTATTAACCTCTATATGTAAAGACTTGGCCTCCACAGCCGTCTGTGGCAACAAATTCCACAGATTCACCACTCTCTGCCTAAAGAAATTCCTCATCTCCGTCTAAAAGAACGTCCCTCTTTTCTGAGGCGATGTCCTCTGGTCTTAAATAGGAAACATCCTCTCGCCATCCACTCTATTGAGGCTTACCAATATTCAATAGGTTTCTATGAGACCCCCCCCCCCCCATTCTTCTGAATTCCAGTGAGTAGAAGGTTTCCTCTGGAAGCCCCACAGTCCAAAGACCTACCAGTTGGTAAGTTAATTGGTCATCGTAAATTGTCCCGTGATTACGCTAGGGTTAAATTAGGGGGGTTGCTGGCGGCATGGTTTGAAGGGCTGGAAGGGTCTATTTTGTGCTGTTATCTCAATAAATAAAACAAGGGCTCATATGAGATCCAAAGGACATCATGATAAGTCTAGAGCTCATCAAAATATAATATTCAAGGATTCACATCTGAAGTGTTAAATTCTCTACACTGACTTGAGATTCTGCAGATGCATGAAATCCAGTGTAACTCATACAAAATGCGGGAGGAGCTCAGTAGGACAGGCAGCATCTGTGAAGAGGAATAAACCAGTCAATATTTCGTGCCCAGACCTGCTGAGTTTCGCTAGCAGTTTGTATGTGTTACTCTGTTTAACTGTCTTTTCTGTTCAGACATTCACTGGGCTCTGGGTACTTGCAACACACATATTTAATAAATCCATAAAAGGACATTATTCTATTAAGGGTTTACTGAGTATGCCTGCAAGAAAATGAATCTTAGAGTTGCATATGGTGACATATATGTACTTCAATACTAAAGTTACTCTGAACTTTTGCTTCAGATTTCTAATATCTGCAAACTTTTTCTCTGAACACTCAGTTACAGAAAATGAACAAAGATGGTATGGCTACCATCATATTTTGGGGAAATATAAGGGAAACCATTCTTTTTAAACACAGAGCAGTTCTGATTTTGAACAGAAATAAGAATCAATTGGAACACCAAACCGTAAGGCACAGAAACAGGCCTTTTGGCTCACAATGCTCAATTTTACCAATCACTCCTGCCTCCAAATGATCCATATCCCTCTTTTCCCTGCATATTTACGAGCCTCTTAATCTGACATATCTGCCTTCAAAAAACCGCCATCTGTAAAGACAAACTAGTCCCACAGGTCACCTTTGAACTCCTCCCCACATCTGAAAGTCATGCTGTCTAGCATTATAGATAATTCTATACCCTGGGGAAACGATACCGGCTGTCTACACCATCTATCCCACCTATTATAACCAGGTCACCCTCTTAGCCTCCTCACCGGTCCAGAGAAAACCCAACTTTGTCCAAGCTCTGCTTCTAGCTCTAACTATCTAATCCAGGCAGCATCCTGGTCAACTTCTGCACCCTCTCCAAAAACCTGTAACGAGGAATTCAAGGAGGTTCAATTGGGGCCGCCAAGAAACAATAGTTCAAATTACTGAGAAACGATACAGGGACCGGACTGATGAGATAGGATCTGGCAGGGACTCAACGGGCTGAACGGTCTCCTCCCTTCCACAAGCCACCCGACTCCATTAGACAGACAGCCTTCAGTTCGGTAAAAGAAGACTGGAAACCACAAAGAGAAGCGCTCGGAGCACTTGTGCGAGGTGAAAGCGGACAGATGGAGCCCGGGGGTCTCAGTACCAGGCGTAACACCCCACTGGGGACTGGGGTCCGGCCTGCACGCACACACCACCCCGCACCATACTCACAATCGCCGCCAAAGCCAGCGCACTCACTCACCCAGCACAGCCACTACTCGCCCATATCGGCCCGGTCGCCCGCAGCGGCGCCAAAACTCCAGAGCCGCCGGAAGCCTGAGGCCTGCGCGCCCGAGCCCAGCATCGCCCGCCCGCCGGAAGCGGAAGTGACCGGCGCGTTTCCCCGCCCACTCGGCGGCTCAATCGCGTCGGCTGCGCTTCCGACGGTCTGTGTGAGAGGGGGTCGGTGTGGGGACGTGGAAGGTCGGAGGTTCGTGGGGTCAGTGTGGGGGGCAATGGAGTGAGGGTCTGAGGTTAGGGCAGGGCGATCGGAGGGTCAATGGGGGTGAGGGTCTTAGGTTAGGGGGTTCGGTGTGGCGGGATGTCGAAGGGTCGATGAGGTGAGGGTCTGAGGTTAGGAGGATTGGTGTGGTGGGTCAATGGGGATGAGGGTCTGAGCTTAATTAAGGGGTTCGGTGTGGTAAGGGCCTCAGGTTAGTGTGACGGGTCGGAGGGTTGATGGGGATGAGGGTCTGAGCTTAGGGGGTTCGGTGTGGCGGGTCGGATAGGGGGTGAGGGTCTGAGGGCTGATGGGGGTGAGGGTCTGAGGGTTGATGGGGATGAGGGTCTGAGGTTAGGAGGGTGGGTGTGGCAGGGGGTCGTTGGGCAGAAAGGGGTGAGAATCGGAGGTTATGGGGGGTTCGGAGGTTGTGGGGGTGTTCGGAGGGTCTGAGATTTGGGGGTGTCAGCTGTATGAAGAGTTAGTGATGTTGGGAGGGGGGTCGGTGATGTTGCCGGCAGCCGGATGGTCAATGGGCGGGGGGGGGAGGGTGTTGATTTGATGGCGGTGATTGGTAGGCACAAACTGGGGTGGGGGGGTCAATGGGGGTTAGAGGGTTGATGGGAGTGGTCAGAGGTTCAGGGGTGGAGGGTGTTGATTTGATGGCAGGCTCGGTCTGGGGTGGGAGAGTCGATGGGGTGAGAGTCTGAGGTTGGGGAGGGGTAGGAGGGTTGATGGGGGGGTCAGAGGTTCAGGGAGGCGGGGTGTTGATTTGACGGTGGTGATGGCAGGCACGGTCTGGGGTGGGAGAGTCGATGGGGGTGAGAGTCTGAGGTTGGGGGGGGAGGTCGGAGGATTGATGGGGGGGTCAGAGATTTGGGGAGGGAGGGTGTTGATTTGATGGTGGTGATGGTAGGCTCAGTTTGGGATGAGAGGGTCTTCTCACCCTCAGGCAGCAAGGGGGGGGTCAGAGGAAGTGGAGACCTCGCTCCCCCCCCCCCCACCACAGGGTTAACAATGGTTACTGGTCAAAAGAAATGTGTTACAGAAACAGCAATGAAGAATCCTTCTATACCTGTGTGCAACTGGACAGATGGAGATTGAAGACCTTCATTGCTGCCCTAAACACCAGTGGCGTAAAGGGCAGTAAGCAAATGGACTTTAGGAAGGTGCAGGCTCACCACTCCTCACTGCACATAAATGGCACCTCCATTAGGAGTAAAAAAGTGCACTCAACAGACAATCTCAGCTGGTCCCTCAACACCAACTCTTTGGTAAAGAGAGCACAGCAGCACCTCCACTTCCCGAGGAGACTGAGGCAAGTAAGCCAACCCCATTCTCACCAACCTTTACAGGAGCCCCATTGAGAGTGGTTTGACTAGCTGCGTCGTGGTCTGGTACGGAAACTGCAAGACCCTACAAAGGCTTGTAAAGACTGCTGAGTGGACCATCGGATTCTTTCTTCCACCCATCCGAGATGCTTATCAGGAGCACTGCGTACGCAGGGCCCTTAACATTGTCAATGATCCTTCCCGCAATCTCTTTGACCCCCTACCATCAAGCAGGAAGTACCATAGCATTACGAAAAGGACTGTTCGAATGGGAAACAGCTTCTCCCCCCAGTCTGTGAGACGACTGAACTTCCCGCCACCATCATGTCTCATCACGTATTAAGTGCCAGTAGCGTTATACTGTTTACTTTTTAACTTTGTCGTAAATGCACCTCATGCTAAATATCAATCTTCTGGAATATATTTTATTATTTGTTCATTTATTTGAGGTAATATTACTTTATGCCAAAGGAGGAGTAAGGCACTCCTTCCCTATGTTAGTCTGCAGGTCACTCTTGGGCAAGGTGCTGCATCTGATGACAATCAGGGTCATGTGAAGTTGTGGGAGCAGGTGGTGGATGGTCGTATGAGCTGCTGGTGCATATCACAAGTCCTGGGTATGTGACCACTGACACCAGGCAGACAATCTCTGAAGAGCATTGATAATGGCTGGGGTCATTCGTCTTGTAAAGACACTGCCCAGAAGATGGCGATGGCAAACCACTTCTGTAGAAAAATTTCCCAAGGACAATCATGGTCATGGAAAGACCATGATTGCCCACATCATATGACACGGCATGTAAGGATGATGAATATTACTGTATGTGTTGTGCGTGAGTTATATATCAATCTGTGTTGTGCACCTCTGGTCCAGAGGAACTTCATTTCGTTTGGTGGTATACATGTATTGCAATAAACTTGAACTTGAACTTGAAGCTTTAGTTTCTGTAGCATGAACTGTTGACATTTATAACTAGTATAAAACACATTTTTGATAAAATAGTTACTGACCTGTGATTATTACATATTATTTTAATTCAGGCACCTCCCCCCTCCTCAGTCCTGAAGAAGGGTCTCGGGCCGAAATGTCGATTGTTTACTCTCTTCTGTAGATGCTGCCTGGCCTGCTGAGTTCCTTCAGCATTTTGTGTGTGTGACTTTGGATTTTCTCGTGTTTATTATTTCCTCATAACAACAAGCTGGTGATAATAAACCTTGATTCTGAAATTCCTGGCAGGTACATTTACCTGTTGCTATATAGATTGCTTATTTATAAGGATAGCAATTGAAACTAATAATAATAGTACCCAATTACACAATACTTCTCAATATACAATATATGATGCATAAACTATATATTTGTAATAAACAATTTCAAATAATGTTGGCTTCCAAGTATGTTCACTTCTGATAATTTTTGTCAGATAACTTTAGCAATTATATAAAGGCCCCTGCAGGATGCAGGAAAACATACTGCCCGTAAAGCTGCTGGTGTTTAGATCAACAATGAAGTTCCTCCATCTCTGGCAGTGTTCAGGGCTTCCTTAATTGAGTCAGTTGCTTAATTTTTACTACTGTCAGTCATGCAAGTCCTGGGTAGAGACTCAGGAATACCAGTTGCACTCAGATGTAGACAGATTCTTTATTGCTGTTTCTGTAACAATTTTGTTCGACAAGTCAGGGTTGTTAGCCCCCGAACCTAGAGGACTGGTGGACCACTTTTGGTCTGGCCTCTGCCTTTTGACCTGTTTTGCCTGGGTGACCCTACCAAGAGCCAAAGCATGAAGCTCTGGCTCCAGCCAACATCGCTCTCTGGGTCACTGAGGCACGCAAGTCTCCAAACCCAACAACAAGGTTATGGTCCTTGGAGGGCAGGAAAAAGTATACGGAAATAAACATTTCTGGCTTATTGTTGGTACCTAATTACACTTGAACTAACTGACGTGCCTGGACAAGGTAAGAATCAACCCCATAGCCCTATGTCTGGAGTCAGAAGTTTAGGTCTGACTAAGTAAAGTTAAGGTGGCATGGTAGCATAGTGGCTGGCACAGTGCTTTGCAGTACCAGTGACATGGGTTCGATTCCCACTGCTGCCTGTCAGGAGCTTGTACGTTCTCCCCATGACCAGTTTCTTCCCACAGTCCAAAGACGTACTGGTTGTGGGGTTAATTGGTCATTGTAAATTGTCCTGTGACTGGGCTGGGATTAAAGTCTGGATTGCTGGGCAGTGCGGTGCAAAGGGCCAGAGAGCCTATTCCACTCTAACCCGAGTTTGACACCTTCATTTCCGTCAGTCTCAAGTCAGCTGTTCCAGAAAATGGATAAATAATAAAGAAACACTCTTCCCCACTGGAGGTCGTCCAGCCTCTCTTATCCAAGATGACATAGGGACCATGTGATTTTGGAAGAATTTCTAAAAGTAAATGTACATTAGCTGGCCTCTTGATTAGGTACCCTTAGCTTAATATACAGGGTTGTAAAAGTTTAGCATTCTCTACCTGAATGCCGTGAATGATCAATCAGTATACTTAAGGACAATATCAATAAGTTATCAATGGATTTGTGGGAAGGTGGCCTAGTGTGCAGAATGGGCCAGGAGGTCAAGTATTCTGCCCTTGCTTTTAATCCTTTTAATCTGAGGTTAAATGTGCTGTACGTTCAAGACTTCCTTCCAAGAGGGCCTCAACCTTGTCATGGTTTGGAGGCTTGCATGCTTCAATGACCTGGAGAGCAGGGCTTTATGCTTTGGTTCTTGGTAGAGTTACCCATACCAAACAGGTCAAAGGGTAGAGGCCAGATGAAGTGTGGTTCACCAGTCCGTCAGATTCGGAGGTTCAGCTTAGGGCTAACAACCTTGACGGGTAAAACAAAATTGCTACAGAAACAGCAACGTTTATGTGGCCAAAGACAGACAGATGGAGGACCTTCATTGCTGCTCTAAATGACAGCGGCCTAATGGGCAGTAAATAAATACTTTCAGACTTCAAGAGGTCCAAATCCTATCACTTTGAGCAATAGAACAAGGTTAAACAGAAACTTAGATTCTGCATTTTATTAATACAAATCATTTAATTACCATTTAGATAATCCAGCAGTTTTTTGGTAGCAAAAAAAAATTCTGTAACAGATATGGATAGCAGTTAATGCAATGTAACTATCCAATCCTATTTTACGAAGTGCTTTTATATAATATTTTAAAAAATACATTAAATAGAGGTTGCAAAAACTTTCCTTATTGGAGACAGCATTGCATTTATAGAGTTCAAAGCTTTCACAGTGGTTTGAATGTAATCATGCAGTCTGCTTGCTCTGGATCTACTGCCAGAGACAACGGTTTGCCCCCAGTTCATGTCCTTTAAACCTGACTGCATAAATATTGCTGTATTGTCAACTTCCTTCATTGCTCGGGAACGTGATGTAGGTTTTAAAACCTACGCATGCCGATTATTCACAAGTCATAGTGCTTAATGGTACACCAGCATCACAGAATCATCAGACATTGATGACTTTCTTTTGATGTAACTTGCTTTCCATTCTGTCTTTCCTAGTTGGCTGGGCTGCTTCATGCCCACCTTGTTGATGGTTCAGTTCACGACACAGATCAGTTTAATGGTCAGGTGAGTGTTGCAAAGCACTGGACATACCAAGGCTTTTAAAGTGTTTCTTGCACAGGTGGGATAACCTTTACTATGCAGACATTTTTCTTTGTGGACGTTTCTGCCTCTGCACTTGGTTCAACAAACGGAGTCGCATATTCTGGTTCCTGGTTCAGAAATGGTTCAGCGTACTCGTGGTGCTTGCATGAGAATGGAACGTCATAGTGACTCACAACAAGTGGAATGGTGTAACCGTCGTCATTTGGAGGTTTGAATGTCGATGAGGCCTTTTGGGCTGTAATTCCACCCTGAAGAATGTCTGGTTCTGCATAATCTACTGGAACAATTGTGCAAAGACAGTCGTATGTTAAACAATCAAATACTTAGTGCTTGTACGTTAGTCTACAATAGTGACTCACAGGACAAACTCATTTGGCCCTTCCTATCTGTTGGAAACCACTTTTCTTAAAGAAAATACTTTTGATAAGATTTGTACTTTTTAACAAACGTGTATTTTTCACACACTGGCAGAAAGTGGTATAGCAGCTAAACTAATGGGTTATCACCTTTCTCATTTTTCACTGGCCAAGTATCAGCACATTACCCACGTGATGAATTGTTGTACCTATGTAGTCTATTAGTAAGTTTATTTCTATCTAAGGAATGCCTTATGCCTTCTCTATAAAAGTGATGGGTTTTTCAGAGGAGCTTTCTTGGCCTCTTTTCTGTCTTTAGTCTTTGCATCCATTCACCTCTCAGCATCATTTCTCTGCTCTTTATATGTTTGTATTTTAAAATAAACTGAAATCTTACAGTGAAGACTACTCATCATTCCTGACTCCTGGAACATAGAAGAGTACAGCACAGGAACGGGCCATTCGGCCCACAATTTATGCTAAACCACCTAAAAAGCAAATCAAAAACACCCAGACACTAATCCCTCCTACCTACACAATGTACATATCCCTCCATCTTCCCTATATCCATGTGTCTATCCAAATGCCTCTTAAAAGCCTCTAATGTATTTCCCTCTAACACCATACCAGGCAGCACATTCCAGGCATTCATGACTCTCTGAGTAAAAAACTTGCTCCTCACATCACACTTGAATCTGCACCCTCTAACCGTAAATGCATGCCCTCTGGACTTAGACATTTCAACCCTGGGTAGAAGATACTCCCTGTCTATTCTATCCATGCCTTTCATCATCTTAGAAACCCTTATCAGATCGCCTACCACCTCAGCTGCTCGGAGAAAAACAAACAACCCGTTTATCCAGCCTTTCATGATAGCACATGCCCTGTAAACCAGGCAGTATCCTGGTAAGCCTCTTCTGCACTCTCTCCAAAGCCTCAACACCCCTCCTATAGTGGGGCAATCAGAACTGTAGGCAATACTCAAGACACAACCTGCCCCGCAGAAAGTTGTGTTGGCTGTCCCAAATTAGGCCATGCATTTCCATATGCAAAGAACCCTAAGGATCAGAAAATAAACAGAGACCCAACATATCTAAACTGGCTTCAGGTAATTCTGAAAATGAAGCACTACCTGTGGCCTAGAGGTATAAGAGATATGACCAATCTGAAGCATCATTTATTAGGAATATGTTTTGTGCTTATATCAAAGTTAAAAGTAAATTTATTATCGAAGTTTGTATATGTCGCTATATAGAACCCTCAGATTTGTTTTCTTGTGGGCATTTGCTATAGATACAAGAAGCAGGATGGACAGACAACCACTACAAAAAACAACAAACTGTGCGAATACAAAAATAAAGAAAAAGGAATAAATAAGCAATAAGTATCGAGAACGTGAGATGTAGAGTCCTTGAAAGTGAGTCTATAGGTTGTGGGAACATTTCAGTGAAAGAAGTTGAGTGAGGTTCTCCCCCCTGGTTCAAGTATACAATGGTTGAGGGGTAATAACTGTTCCTGAATCTGGTGGTGTGGGTCCTGAGGCTCCTGTATCTCCTTCCTGATGGCAGCCGTGAGAAGAGAGTATGGCCTGGTGGTGGGGGTCCCTGATGATGGATGCTACTTTCCTGTGGCAGTGCCCTGTGTAGTTGTGCTCAATGGTGGGGGAGGACTTTAAATGTGATGGAGTGGACTATCCACTGTTGTATATTTAATATTTAAGTTATACTGTAAATACATTGTTTGATTAAGCATTCGTTGTTGTTTATATAATTCATTATGGTTATATGAACAAAGTAATTGAATGGTATATGTCAGCACATCACCATGTCTTATATGTGCAGCTCACTACGAGTAAAACTAAGAATGTACACAAGTTATTCCTGGCTCTGTGTTTTCCTTTCAATTAGTTTTTTTTTGATATTTTGGAATTGCAAAACATAACAGTGGCGATGAGGAAGTTTTAAGCGAACCTGAGACAACTGCATACCCATTGAATCACAGCAAGATGTTCGAGTTAAAAAAGAGGCAAGAAGCAGACAAATTCACCAGGTGATAATAATCATAAATTTGAATAAAGAGCAGAAATGGCTGGCTACATTGGAAAGATAGACATGTTCAATTACACAAGAGATAACTGGAATATGCATAAAGAACAAATTGAGCATTATTCTGAGGCAAATGAAATAGCCAATGAGAAGTGAATGCTAATTTTGCTGAGTGCATTGGATTTAAAGGTATACAGTTTGCTTAGAAGTTTGACTGCTCCAACCAAACTAGCTGAAATGAGCTTTGTGGATATCATGAAAGTAATGCAGGAACATTTAGAACCAAATCCATTGTCGATAGCAGAACACTTTGGGTTTCATAAGCAGAATCAAAAGGAAGGGGAGTACATTTCAGTGCATGTGACTGAATTAAAGAGATTGTCTGAGCATTGCAAGTTCAATGATAGGCTTCATACTTCACTGAGAGATCATTTAGTTTGTGGAATCTTAGAAGAAGGCATTCAAAAACTGCTCCTGACTGAAGCACAAATGACATTTAAAAGAACAGTTGAAATAACTATCATTGGAAACCGCAGACAGATGCAATTGAGTTGCAGTCAGGAATGAAAGTAAGCATGAACAAAATTGTAATGTCTAAACAGAAACCTGCCTGGCTGAACAAAATTGTGTTACAGTTGTGGCATGGGCTCACATCCACCAAACCAATGCAGGTTTAAAGTGAAGGGGAGGGAGGAAATGTCGACTCAGACCATGAGAGGCCTGCATCAGGCATTTTCATGCCTTACAAGACACAGATTGAAAGTCTGTGTGGGGCGCCACTCCTCACACAGACACTAGAGCAATGTGCGGTTAGGTGCCTTGCTCAAGGACACAAACATGCTGCCACAGCTGAGGTTGGAACTAGCGACCTTCAGATCACTAGATGACCACCTTAACCACTTGGCCACGTGCCCAACACAAACTTCCAGAAAATGCAACCAAGTAAAACACACACAAAAGGCATGCCAGGCTAAAACAAATAAATGGGACTGCACGGGGAGGAGAAAAATAAAAAAGTCAAGTTGCAGTTTCAGAAAGAGCACCAATCTGTACACAGTTGATGAAAAAATCTGATAATGATGAAAAAGTAATGCAGATCTGAGTAGCCTTGAGATTTACATTGCGAAAACTAACAATAGACAAGCAATATGGTTTACAACAGAACAGAATGGCAAATTAATTGAAATGGAATTGGTATCTGACTTGGCTGTTTCAGTCATTCCACAAAAAGAGCTTGAATGGCATTTAAAAGATACTGAACAGAAGCCTGCAGATATCCAACTGAGAACTTATACTGGAGAAAGATAGTTCCTGTGGGAATGACCTTTTTAACAGTGAACTACAACAACCAACAAACCACATTGGGTTTGCTTGTAGTAAAAACAGGAGGATCAGCTTTGTACGACCATGATTGGCAGAGACAACTACAACTTGATTGGAGATCCATCACCAATTGCATGCCTTATCCCCTGCAGGAGGGGCAACAAAGCAAATATAGAAAGGTACTAGATGATGCCACAGCAGTATTTAAGGATGACATTGGAAAACTCAAACATAACATGAGTAAAATGGTTTTAAATGAAAATCCTTTTACAAAGCCCATCTGGTCCCTTAAACCATTCGTGATAAAGCAGCCAGTGAGCTAGATTGCGTGCAGGCTGAAGGAATTCTGTTCCAAAGGTTGCGTGGAGCCCATGGACAACAACAGTGGTCCCAATGGCCAAGAGGAATGGGTCTGTCAGGGTTTGTGATGATTTTAAGGTCATGATCAACTCACTACTAAAAATAGATCAATACCCTCTCCCCAGGATAGTGAATATCTTTGTAATCCTCTCTGGAGGAAAACACTTAAGCAAAGTGGACTTAGCTGAGACCTATCTACAGACAGAGATGGAAGAAGAATCCGAACTGTTTCTCACCATAAACACTCACACAAGGCTTTATCGCTATAATAGGCCTATTTTTGTAGTAGCATCTGCACCTGCACTCTGGCAGACTAGGAGCTGCAAGGCTGCCCCACATTGTTGCTGGCAAGCATGACAAGGAACATCTCCAAAATCCCCAAAAAAGCATTAAAAAGATTAGAAGATATGGGTTCAGAGCACGATGCAACAAGTGTGAATTCTTTCAACAACACTCCAGCGTGTGGTAAAAACTGCCCAGCAGATTATCGGCACCCAATTGCCCACCATTGAGAATATCTACCATAAACACTGCCTGGGCAGGGCGAAAAGCATTATCAAGGATTCATCTCACCCTAACCATGGACTTCTTACTCTCCTCCCATCTGGTAGGTGCTACAGGAGCCTCCGTTCCCGCACCAGCAGGCACAGGAAGAGGTTCTTCCCTGAGGCTGTGACACTGCTGAACCTCTCATCACAACACTAAGCAGTATTGCACCCATATTGTACTGTCTCAGTACTTTTATATTTGTGTGCTGTAGCACTTACTTTTTATTCACAGTTATTTTGCAAATAACACTATTCTTTGCACTTCTGGTTAGATGCTAACTGTATTTCATTGGCTTTGTATTTGTACTCGGCACAATGACAATAAAGTTGAATCTAATCTAATCTAATCAAAGCATCACTTATTGTGGTCACACCATTGATGCACAAGAATTACGGGACTGATGAAGGGTCTCAGCCCGAAATGTCAACTGTTTACTCGTTTCCACAGCTGCTGCCTGGCCTGCTGAGTTCTTCCAGCATTTTGTGTGTGTTGCTTTGGATTCTTACAACCAGTGCACATCATAACTGAATAGGAAAAGATGGCCGTGACATACGGAGGATAACTCCACTCCCTTTAATTAATTTATTTTTAAAATTCTGTTTAAAGATGCAGCACGGTAACAGGCCCTTAAGTACTCAAAAGATAAACTCTAGCTAGAATAAACCACCAATATCTGGTCCTGGTCCAACTATTTAGATACCATGGCCATGAAAGTGCCATGCAGCTCCACTTCCTCAAAAGACTAAAGAAATTTAGCATGTTCTCATGGACCCTGACCAATTTTTATAGATACACATAGAACATTACAGCATGGTATAGGCCCTTCGGCCCACAATGTTACGCTGACCTTTTTAACCTACTCTATGATCAATTTAACTCTTCCCTCCTACATAGTCCTCAATTTTTCTATCATCCCTTGGCCTATCTGAGATTTTCTTAAAGGTCCTAAATGTATCTGTATCTGCCACCACCCTGGCAGCATGTTCCACACACCCACTCATCTTGTGTAAAAGAATTTACCTCTGACATAAGACCATAAGACATAGAAGCAGAATTAGATCATTCAATCTAGCAAGTCTGCTCCACCATTTCATCATGGTTGATCCATTTCCCTCTCAACTCCAATATCCTTCTTTGTCTCTGTAACCTTTCACACCCAGACTAATCAAGAACCTATCAACCTCCACCTTAAATATACCCAATGGCTCGACCTACGCAGCCACCTGTGGCAATGAATTTCACAGATTCACCACTCTCTGGCTAAAGAAACTCCTCCTAATTTCCATTCTAAATAGATACCCCTCAATTTTGAAACTGTGCCTTCTGGTCCTAGACTACCCTACCGAAGGAAACATCCAATTCATATCCACTCTATCCAGGCCTTTCAGCATTCGATAGGTTTCAATGAGATCCTCCCTCATTCTAACAAGTTCCAGCAAATACAGTACCAGAGCCATCAAAAGCCGCTCATATGACAAGCCCTTCATTCCTTTTATTTTCTTCAAATCACCTGAGTGTCGGAGAGAGTTCTAATTGATTATTTATTGATTGGGTGATAGATCCGTTACCTGACAAGGTGTTTCCAGTGATGCTCCTGCATGAGCCCTCCTCACTGGTGAAGGTGATGATATCTGACTCAGTTGGCTGCAGTTGACTCCTGTGACAGTTCTGCCCTTTCACTGACGTATCACAAACTAAAGAAAGAACAAAGAGACGTATAAACAGCCTTGGTAGTTTTTCACTTGGTATTTTCATCACCCCAGACATGCCTTGTTCTCACTGCTACCATCAGGGAGGAGGTACAGGAGCCTGAAGGCACACACTCAATGATTCAGGAACAGCTTCTTCCCCTCTGCCACCCGATTTCTAATTGGACATTGAACCCATGAACACTACCTCAATACTCTTTTCTCTTTTTTTGCACTACTTATTTAACTCTTTAAATATATTTATATACTTCTTACCGTAAGTGTATATATGTGGCCAAGTGGCTAAGGTGTTCATCTAGTGATTTGAAGGTAGCTTGTTCGAGCCTTGGCTGAGGCAGCGTGTTGTGTCCTTGAGCAAGGCACTTAACCACACATTGCTCTGCGACGACAGCGGTGCCAAGCTGTATGGGTCCTAATGCCCTTCCCTTGGACAACATTGGTGTCATGGAGAGGGGAGACTTGCAGCATGGGCAACTGTTGGTCTTCCATGCAACCTTGCCCAAGCCTGCGCCCTGGAGAGTGAAGACTTTCCAGGTGCAGATCCATGGTCTCGCAAGGCTAACGGATGCCTTAGATGTATTGCAATGTACAGTATAAAGATGTTGGTAGGTTAATTGGTCATTGTAAAGGTTCCTGTGATTAGGATAGGGTTAAATTGGCCGACTGCTGTGTGGCGTGGCTCGAAGGGCTGAAAGAGCCTGTTTCACATTGCATTTCAATAAAATTTAAAAAAAATGTTCTGCTGCCGCATAATAACAAATTTCACAACATATGCTGGTGATATTAAACCTGATTCTGGACTTTTATGCAGTTCAGTGCGATGATGGGCACTTCAAAACGGCTCTAGTGGCTGTGAAATGCAGAGGCCAAGATCACTATAGGGGGCAGCACCTCATCATTCATCTGGACACCTTACCATTACCAGAGGCAGCACGTTTAACAGTGTCAGCCTCCAGCGTTTCCATTCATTTGTACTGGCACTGGAAATTTTACGGTCACCATTTACACCACGTTGGGATCCACGTGATGCTTTCATTCCAGTCCCACACATGGACAGTGAATGCGCACAGTTCCACAGCACCCAACTGTTCCCACAACCCCTATAGGGACCCCCTTTCAAGGACTCTTCATCTCACGTTCTCGATATTTACTGCTGATTAATCTATTATTATATTCTCTTTGTATTTGCAAAGTTTGTTGTCTTTTGCATATCAGTTGTTTGTCTTGTCATGTGCGGTCTTTCATTGATTCTATTGCGCTTCTGTGAATGCCTGCAAAAAATGAATCTCTGGGTTGCATATGGTAACATATATGTAACTCCCTTCTCTTCCCTCACACCGTTCAACATCCAGCACACTGCTAGTGTCTTCCACAGTGAAAACTGATGCAAAATACTCATTTAGTTCCTCTGCCATCTCCTTGTCCCCCATTATTACTTCTCCGACCTCATTTTCTAGCAGTCCTATATCCACTCTCATCTCTTTTTTATTTTTTACATACTTGAAAAAGCTTTTACTATCTACTTTGACATTGCTTGCTAGCTTGCTTTAATATTTTATCTTTTCCCTCCTAATGATTCTTTTAGTTGTTCTCTGTAGGGTTTTAGAATCTTCCCGATCCTCCCTCTTCCTGCTAATTTTTGCTTTATTGTAAACCCTCTCTTTTGCTTTTACATTAACTTTGACTTCCCTTGTCAGCCATAGTTGTACTGCTTTGCCATTTGAGTATTTCTTTGTTTTTGGAATACATCAATCCTGCACCTTCCTTATTTTTCCCAGAAACTCATGCCATTACTGCTCTGCTGTCATCCCTGCCAGCATCTCCTTCCAATTTGCTTTGACCAGCTCTTCTCTCATACCACTGTAATTTCCTTTACTCCACTGAAATACTGCTACATCAGATTTTACTTTACCCCTGTCAAATTTCAAGTTGAACTCAGTCATATTGTGATCATTGTCTCCTAAGGGTTCTTTTACCTTAAGCTCCCTAATCACCTCTGGTTCATTACGTAACAATATATGTGTACTTTGATAATAAATTTACTTAGAAATTTGAAACCAGACATCACAGATGCCAGATTGCTCGTTGCCATCATCATTATGAGTCGTGCCATATGACATAGACAATCATGGTCTCATGACCATGATTGTGCTTGGCAATTCTTTCTACAGAAGTGGCTTGCCATTGCCTTCTTCTGGGCAGCGTCTTTACAAGACCATGGAATAAAGGAAGGAGGCGTGGAACTAGAGAGAGGTGAAAATGATGGGCAGGCCGTGAGGGTGGGGAGGGGTCACGGGGATACCGTCAGGTTGGAGACAGAATATGAGGTGTTACTCCTCCAGGGATGCACCTGGCTTCAACATGGCAGTAGAGGAGGCCGTGGATGGATACGTCAGTGTGGGAGTGGGAAGTTGACTGAAAATGGTTTCCACCAGGCTTTTGCAGTGGACACCACAAGAGTCCACAACCTGCTTGACCTTTCCAGCCCTAGTGAAGGGTCTTGGACTGAAACGTCAATTAAATTCAAGTTCAGTTTATTGTCATTCAACTGTACACATGTACACTGCCAAATGAAACAAAGTTCTTCCAGATCAAGGTGTATAATACAGTACATATAACACACACAAGACAAATAAATTAACAAATAATAAGATGCATTTATGAGACAAGCTAAAGAGTAAACAGTATAATGCTACTGGTGCTTCATATGTGATGAGACCTGGGTGGTGGTAGGGAGTTCTATAGTCATCAGACCTGGGGAGAAGCTGTTTCCCATCCCATCCCATCCTAACAGTTCTTGTCCTAATGCTGTGGTACCTCCTGTCTGATGGTGGAGGGGGAGTGGGGTCAAAGAGATTGTTGGATGGATGGGAAGGATTCTTGACAATGCTAAGGGCCCGGAGTATGCAGTGCTCCCGATAAATGTCTCTAATGGGTACAGCAGAGACGCCGATGATCCCCTCAGTGGTCCTTGCAATCCTTTGTAGGGTCTTGCGGTCGGATAGATGCCTTACAAATCCCGTAGCAGCTGGTGACACTCTCGACGGTGCCCCTGTAAAAATTGGCTAAAATGGAGGGATGGGTGGGATGGGTCAGCTTCTCTTGCCACAATCTCCTCAAGAAGTGCTGCTGTGCTTTCTTCACCAAAAAGGGTGGCGTTGAGAGACCAGATGAGATTGTCCATTATGTGCAAACCCAGAAACTTGGTGCTCCTAACTCTGTCCACAGAGGAGCTGTGTACGCGCAGTGAGAAGTGGTCAGCCTGTACTTTCTTAAAATCCATGATCACCTCTTTGTTCTTGTCCACATTAAGACAAGAATGCTCTCACCATTCCACCAGCCAGTCTACCTCCTCTCTGTATGCTGCCTCATCGTCGTTGTCCATGAGGCCAGCCACTGCTGTGTCATCAGCGAACTTGATGATGCAGCTTGATGGGGATCTAGCAGAGCAGCTAGTTTCCTCCACACGCGCTACCCGATCTGCTGAGTTCCTCCAGCATTTTGTTTGTGCTTATCACGTTAGGGAAAGTTTTAGGATTCAGTCATTGGCGAACATTATAAAGAAAGGGAAAGAACGAGGGGTGACCTTGTCGGAAAAGTCAACATGCTTCCAGAAACATCTTAAAAGGAAAAGTGTAACAAAAGTTAACGTGAGCCTTTACAGACCAAGAGAAATTATACTGGGAATAAGAATAGAGAAATTAAATAATATTTTGTAAGTTAGCAAATAACACAAAAAGGGTCTCCCAAAAATAGTGAAGAACAACATGCATCGAGTGGGTAAAAAAAAAGTAAATTTTATAATCAATGTACCTAATGTATATGTCACCATATATAACCCCGAGATTCATTTTTCTGTGGGCATACTCAGCAAATCTGTAGAATAGTAACTATAACAGGATCAATGAAAGATCAACCAGAGTGTAGAAGACAACAAACTGTGCAAATGCAAATATAAATAAATAGCAATAAATAATGAGAACATGAGATAATGAGATAAAGAGTTCTTAAAGTGAGATCAATGGTTGTGGGAAACAAAGAAATTAGCACAGGTGAGGCAAAACGATAGAATGCAGAAATTAATGGGGCTGAAAGCTAATGAATCCTCAGAAGGTGAAGATGTTTTGGGGCAGATTTTTAAAATTTGGTCAGGGAGGATGTACAGATTACTTAAAGTATGAAAAGGTATCCAATGTTTTCAGACATTGAAGTTAAGAACAAAATAACTCACCTTTTAGGGATGAACAGTGCATCCTTTTTCCAGATTTCCTACAAACAATAAAATGTCAAAAATAAATATTCCTGTACAACACAAGACATCATATATATTAGACAAATCAATATTTGGAGTAATGAAACAGAATATACACTTAGTAGCAATGTTATCAGGTACACCCCTACAACTGCAGACATGGTCAAGAGGTTCAGTTGTTGTTCAGACCAAATATCAGAATGGAGAGAAATGTGATCTAAGTGACTTTGACCTTGGAATGATTGTTGGTGCTAGACAGGATGGCTGATTTGGGATTTTCACAAACAATAGTCTCTAGGGTTTACAGAGATTCCTTAAAGGTTAATTTACAGATTTAGTCAGTGGTGAGGAAGTCAAGTGTGATGTTAGCATTAATTTCATGAGGACTAGAATATAAAAGCAAGGATGTAATGTTATAAAGCACTGGTGAGGCCACAATTGGAGTATTGTGAGCAACTTTGGGCCCCCTATTTAAGCAAGGAATTGCTGTCATTGTAGAGGGTTCAAAGGAGGTTCACGAAAATGACGCCAGGATTGAAAGGCTTGTCATACAAGGAGTGTTTGATGGCTCTGGGCCTCTACTCACTGGAATTCAGAAGAGCGAGGGGCGACCTCATTGAAACATATCGAATGTTGAAAGGACTCGGTAGAGTGGATGTGGAAAGGATGTTTTCTAAGGTGGGGGAGTCTGACCATAGGGCACAGCCTCAGAATAGAGGGACGTCCTTTCAGAATGCCCTATTTATGGTGAGGACCTACAGGTACCTGGGGGTGCACCTGGATGACAGACTTGAGTGCAGCACCAACACAGAGGCTGTGTACAAGAAGGGCCAGAGTCACCTCTACTTCCTGAGGAGACTGAGGTCCCTTGGAGTATGCAGGCCTCTCCTTCACATGTTCTACCTGTCTGTTGTCGCCAGCACAATCTTCTATGCAGTGGTGTGCTGGGGCAATGGCATCAACATGGGTGATGCCAACAGGCTCAATAAACTGATTAGAAAGTCTGGCTCTGTTAGAGGAGTCAACCTGGACACACTGGAGGCTGTGGTAGAACAAAGAACCCTACAGAAAACCCTGGCAATTCTGGACAATGATTCTTACCCTCCGCATGCCACCTTGGCTGAACAGAGGAGCATTTTTAGTAATAGACTAAGACACCTGCACTGCTCCAAAGAGTGGTATATGACGCAAACAACAGGAAATCTGCAGATGCTGGAAATTCAAGCAACACACATCAAAGTTGCTGGTGAACGCAGCAGGCCAGACAGCATCTCTAGGAAGAGGTACAGTCGACGTTTCAGGCGGAGACCCTTCGGTTAATCCTGACGAAGGGTCTCGGCCTGAAACGTCGACTGTACCTCTTCCTAGAGATGCTGCCTGGCCTGCTGCGTTCACCAGCAACTTTGATGTGTGTTGAGTGGTATATGAGATCATTTTTACCCTTGGCTATTAGACCCTATAATGATTCTACCTATAGCCAGGGAAGTGATGACTCCCTCCTGTTAAGACTGTTTGAGATAACTTATTTTTTATTCTTTTTTACTTCTCTTATATCTGTGCACTGGTAATGCTACTGTGACACTGTAATTTCCTTTGGGGTCAATATAAACAAGGGCATGAAGGGAGAAGGCAGGAGATTGGGGCTGAGAGGCAAAAATGGATCAGCCATGATGAAATGGTGCAGCAGTCTCAATGGGCTGAATGGCCTAATTCTGATCCAATATCTTATGGTCTTACCCCTGAGGCCTGACATGGCCATTCTGACAGAAACTTTGAAGCAAGCGGTCATGGTAGAACTGACAGTTCCTTGGGAAGACCGGATTGAGGAAGGCATTTGAGTGTAAGAAAGCCAATTACCAGGAGTTGGTACAGCAGGTGCCAGAGTCAGGGGTGGAGGTCACGATGTGAACCTATAGAGGTGGGGCGTAGAGGATTTGCTGGCTGCTCGCCATGCAGATCCTACTTCATTCTTTGCATTATGGGGGCAGCAAAGGAAAGAGCCATCGGGCCCATCACAGAGGCTGCTGAGCGAGCCTCCAGATGGTTATGGATCAAGAGGTGTGACCCATGGACCAGTGCTGCTGGGACACAAGCCAGGGCCTGATCATTCCTGGCTAGGTCACCTGGGCGAGAGTGTCTGACATTGTAAGATCTGAAACAGCTGATGACCCCAGGTTACATCACTGATGATGTATCCCAGTGCATCCTATGATGTATCTCAGCATCAGTGTCTATTAGAATTTATGATTTATTATAGTCTGATTAATATGCATTCAATCAATATATGCAGAAGTTCAACTACAATAAAAATAAATTTGCATGCTAAGCCAAGGATATTGCACATTCGCTTTCAGGTAACATCTTGGAATCTCAATTGAAGTGATTCTTGACGAGGTTGCAATAAACCATGATTTAGGTGCCAGGCCAAATTGGAAAGGTCTAAAAAGCAAATGAGAAACACCCAAACACTAATCCCTCCTACCTACACAACATCCATTTCCCTCCGTCTTCCTCACTTCCATGTGCCTATCCAAATGTCTCTTAAAGGCCTCTATTTGCCTCTATTACCATATCAAGCAGCACGTTCCAGGCATCTACCACTCTGTCAGTAAAAAATTGACCCCCTCACATCCCCCTTGAACCTGCCCCCTCTCACCTTCAATACATGCCCTCTGGTATTAGACATTCAAACCCTGGGAAACAGATACTCCCTGTCTACTCTATCCATGCCTCATGGTTTTCTTGAGGTCTCTTTGTTTTGTGGCTGCATGTTAGGAGATGAGTCTCAAGGTTGTATAATGATAATAAAAGTATTTTGAGCTTTGAACTTTAACGTTTTCCATTTAACTTCCGCATGTAATATCAAAAATCAGTTAATGCAAATGACTAGGGTTCATCATAACTTACTGGACGTGAGCCAATGCAACTTTTTTAAGCTACCTTCTCAACTAGTAGTTTTGAATGTCCTCACAAATCGAAGAGTAAGGATTTCAGGTTTTGTTCTGTATACATTCTCTGATATTAGATTGAACCATTGAAAGCACTTTGATCACTGCAGCAAAACCATAGTTTTTTTGTTCTAATCGTCTCTTCTAGTAAAAATTGTGTCACATGGATAACTTCATTCACTTCAGCTCTAAAATGATTTCATGCTCTCAGTATTATCTATCTATCCATGCACAGTTTGTTTTCTTTTATACATTGGCCATCTTTTATTCTAGCATTTTCCCCCTTCCTTTGCAGTCCTGAAGAAGGGCCTTCGGCCAAAATGTTGACTGAGTATTCCCCTCTGTAGATGCTGCCTGACCTGCCTAGTTCCTCCAGTGTTTTTTTTGTGTGTTGCTTCGGTTGTTTGTCAGTCTTTGTGTGTAATTTTTCATTGATTCTATTGTATTTCTTTCTTCTGTAAGCACTTGCAGGAAAATGAATTTCAAAGTAGCAAAAGTTGACACATTGGCACTTTGATAATAAATTTAATTTGAACTTTTTTTTTTGTGAATGCAGCTTCTCTGTTGCCGCATACCTGCGATGTTGCTGCAAGCTGGTTCTTGCACTTGTGCAGACAGAAAACCAGAAGATACAGGAACAGAATCAGGCCATTCAGCCCATCGAGTCTGCTCCGCCATTTCGTCATGGCTGATCTTGTATGGTAATGTAGTTGGTGGAAACATACATAATTCACAACCACTGACATTGAGTTGGGGCTCACTTTAAGAGGCTGGTCTGATGTGATGATGTAATGACGTAAAGGGTTTTTAGCCCGCTTTGAGTTCAGTTTTTTGGTGTTCGGTAAATGAGCTGCTTAGGCTTTTCCGAAACATAAAACGTCTCCATTATTTCATTTGCAGAAAGCTACAATCTACTTTTCCTCTTGGCCCCAATTTTCTGCCTTACTTCCCACATTGCTTCATGCCCTGAACAATCAAAACTCTATCAATCTTTGCTTTAAATATACATAAAGATGTGGCCTCCACAGCTATCTGTGGCAATGAATTCCATGTATTCACCTCTCTCTGGCTAAAGAAATTTCTCCTCACCTCCATTCTAAGAGGATGCCCCTCTACTCTGAGGCTGTCCCCTCTGGTCCTAGACTCCTCCACCAGATGTACGTATTTGTCAATAAACTCGACGACAACTTTGAAATCCTATTTGAATCCAAATATTGTCTTCATGCAAGAGACTCCCAACGAAGAAACACAAGAGATTCTGCAGATGCCGGGAATCCAGAACAGCACACACAAAATGCAGAAGGAACTCAGCATCAATGGAAATTGGAAATGAATAAACAGCCAAGTTTCGGGCGGAGACACTCTTCAGGACTCCCAGTGAAGTCCATTAGTTCAGTTAATTCTAAGCGTCAAGGTTAATAAGGAAGTCTATTTTATATATATATCTTTATAGGCATCTATTAGCCTTGTGAGACCATGGATTTGCGCCTTGGAAGGTTTCCGGGGCGCATGCCTGGGCAAGGTTGTATGGAAGACCGGCAGTTGCCCATGCTGCAAGTCTCCCCTCTCCACGACACCAATGTTGTCCAAGGGAAGGGCATTAGGACCCATACAGCTTGGCACCAGTGTCGTCGCAGAGCACTGTGTGGTTAAGTGCCTTGCTCAAGGACACAACACGCTGCCTCAGCCAAGGCTCGAACTAACGACCTTCAGATCACTAGATGAACGCTTTAACCACTTGGCCATGCGCCAACACATATATATATAGTATATATATGTGAATTACTACTAAATATATAAATACATATATATAGTAGTAATTCACATTTTTTCTCTATTATTATGTATTGCATTGTGCTGCTGCTGCAAAGACAACAAATTTCACGACCTACACAACAGGAATTCTGCAGATGCTGGAAATTCAAGCAACACACATCAAAGTTGCTGGTGAACGCAGCAGGCCAGGCAGCATCTCTAGGAAGAGGTACAGTTGATGTTTCGGGCCGAGACCCTTCGTCAGGACTAACTGAAGGAACAGCTAGTAAGAGATTTGAAAGTGGGAGGGGGAGGGGGAGATCCAAAATGATAGGAGGGGGAGGGATGGAGCCAAGAGCTGGACAGGTGATTGGCAAAAGGGATATGAGAGGATCATGGGACAGGAGGCCCAGGGACAAAGACAAGTGGGGGGGAGAAACCCAGAGGATGGGCAAGTGGTATAGTCAGAGGGACAGAGGGAGAAAAGGGAGAGAGAGAGAAAGAATGTGTGTATATAAATAAATAACGGATGGGGTATGAGGGGTATGAAATTTCACGCCCTGCGCTGATGATATTAAACCTGATTCTGAAAGTGAAGCTGAAAGGACGTGGTGCCCGAGGAAGAGATTGTACTTGCTACTGGAGCTAGAGAAACCATCAGGGAGATGATAGAATCAGTATGTGACCACAATACTTGTAAAACTTTAGTCACAAATACGGGAGGTAACTGTGTGGAATCTGTTTGATGGTCACAAAATAGTCCAAACCAAATATCCTTCTGTGAAACCTAAAGTTTGATTTCTTCAGCAGACAAGTACACTGATCATCGGTAAGCTGACTCAATTTTGGTTAGTGTCTGATTAATGTAAAGGTTACATAAAGGTCATCCTGAGTAACAAACGGGATCCATTTTTACAGACCATCTTGAGTCAGTTTTCAAAGTTCAAAGTAATTTGATTATCAAAGTATGCATACGCCACCATTTACAACCCCAAGATTCATTCTCTTGCGGGCACACTCAACAAATCTATAATAGAATAATAACCATAATAGAATCAATTAAAGACCGCACCAACTTGGGTGTTTAACAAGTGTGCAAAAGTGCACGTGTTCATTTATAGAACAGTAAGTTACGACTGCTCGGCAGAGTGACCCACCTTCTTTTCCAGAACACACACAGTAATAGGAGTGCTGTTGCTATTATTACCAGAAAACTAACCGAAATAAGTACCACAATCAAATTTAAACCTGCGAAAGGAAACAAAATTAATTAGTATCCATTTTAATTCTAACGCAATACATCATTCACAAAAGAAGTATGACTTAGATAAACACCAGAAAATCTGCAACACAAACAAGATGCTGGAGGAACTCAGCAGGGCAGGCAGCATCTATGGAAATGAATAAACCGTAGAACTTTCAGGCCGACAAACTTCTTCAGGACCGGAAAGGAATGGGGAAGAGACCAGAATAAAAAGATGGGGGGAGGTGGGGAAAGGGGATCGCTAGAAGGTGATAGGTGAAGCCAGGTGGGTGGGAAAGGTAAAGGGCTGGAGAGGAAGGAATCTGATAGGAGAGGGGAGTGGAGAAAGGGAAGGAGGACAGGGACCCAGGAGGGAAGTGACAGAGAGGTTAGAAAAGGGAAGAGGCTAGAGTGGGGAACAGAAGAAGAGTGGAGGGAGAGGGGAGTAATTTTTTTTTACCAGAAAGAGAAATCTATAATCATGCCATCAGGTTGGAGGCTACCCAAATGGAATATAAGGTGCTGCTCCTTCACTGTAAGGGACAAGAGGAGGCCATGGACCGACATATCTGAATAGGAAGGGGATGAGAATTAAAACTTTGGCCACCTGGAAGTTCTGCTTTTGGCAGATGAAGTGGAGATGCTCGACGATGAGGACCCTCAATTTACACAAGTCTTAGTCAGAGTCACACAGCACAGTATCAGACCCAATTGGCCCCAGCCAAACAAAATGCCCCATTCAATTAAGTCCCATTTACCAGTCTTTGGCTCACATACCTCTAATGCATGGATTCCATGCATTTAAACTTCCAGGGCAGCCTACCATGTGGAACCTTAACAGAGGCCTGTCTGAAATCCATATAAGGAGGAGAAGATGGCGGCGCGATGGCAGCACGCACGGCCTCTCCGGTGGTGATGTCTGTGATCTGTCAAGTAGGGGACCGTTTTCACAATTCTGATTTGATGGAGACAGACGTGAGAGTACGGAGGAACATCTGGAAAACTTCTGAAATGCCTGCTTCGCTGCCACTGCTGCTGTGTGGTAACCGGAATCTCCGGAGCAGAAGGCCCCGAATCCTCGGCTTTGCTTGTTTCAGCGGCCGGGGCGAGGTCGAAGGCGCTCGGCAGAGGATGGCGCTCAGGAGGCTGTATCGGAGGGGCTGGTCGGAGGCTTGAAGTTTTCAGACGGACGGACTCGGTGTCGGCTGTGGTTGGCTGCTTCCAAGGCATCGGCAAGTTGACGGTGCCTGGAGGTTTATGGTGGGGAGTTTCTCCCTTTTGCCGCCTGCTATCGGGGACTCAGGAGTCGATCGACTTGGGACTTTGAGACTTTTTTTTACTGTGCCCATGGTTTGTTCTTCATCAAATTATGGTATTGCTTTGCACTGCTGTAACTGTATGTTATAATTATGTGGTTCTGTTAGTGTTAGTCTTTGGTTTGTCCTGTTTTCTGCGATATCACTCTGGAGAAACATTGTATCATTTCTTAATGCATGAATGCATTTCTAAATGACAATAAAAGAGGACTGAGTGTTCTCATAATCTAAACAACATCTAAGAAAGGATGTGCTTGCATTGGAGAGTTCAGAGGAAGTTTATGAGAACGATTCCGGGAATGAAAGGGTTACCGTATGATGGCTCGGGGCCTGTTATCAGTGGAATACAGCAGAATGAGGGGGGCTTCCAACTGAAACCTATCGAATGTTGAAAGGCCACAATAGAGTGGATGTGGAGAGGATGTTTCCTTTGGTGGGGGAGTCCAGGACAGAGGGCACAGTGTTGAAACAGGGGGACGTCCATTTAGAACAGAGATGAGGAGTAATTTCTTCAGCCAGAGAGTGGTGAATCTGTGGAATTTGTTGCCATGGGCAGCTGTGGGGGCCAAGTCATTAAGGCAGTGGTTGATAGATTCTTGATTAGTCAGGGGCATGAAGGGAAACGGGGAGAAGGTAGAAGGCTGGGGTTGAGACATCTACCCAAGGATGACCTGCAGGCTAGCAGAGGGAAGGAGCACTTGACACCTTCTTTGGTAGAGACGTATCTCCACCCCGCCACCCAACTAAGCCACTAGGTGGTGCAATTTCACTCTTTGCCCTCCCTGGCTGAGCGAGCTGTCAGGAGAATTGAAAACACAGGAGATTCATATGTTTTAACAAAAAAAAACTCCAGAAAATTCTCCTCCTGTGGGCCTAACTAGTCTAAGTCCTTTTCTCTACCCCCAAACCCCCCCCCCCGCCCCCACTGGAATGAATCTCAGTCTTTATAAGGGAAAATAAGATGAATACCATTAAGGCCATCTTTTTTGACCATCAAATAAACATACTGTAAGTCTTAATATACTTTAATAAACATATTAAAATATCTAAATGCCCAAAAGTGAATGATAGAGCTAGCAAACTACTTCCATTGAAAGTTACAAGCAATGCCGTCTTTTGAAATCACAAAGTGCAACTGTGGAAATGAAGAATTTGGAAGGAGAATCTCAGGGTTGTATACCGCAGGCATTCTTTGATAATAAATATACTTTGAATCTTCATTCAGAGCGGCACTTGACACAAGTTATTTGCAAACTGATCACCGTAGTCATAAAACTAATTATTGTGGTCAGAAAACTGCTCATCGTAGTTAGATAGAATGATTAGTTTGTTAAGGTGTACATTAATATAGATAGGTTAAGTTCAAGTTCGTTTTGGGGCCTACCTCTCGAGCACATAGAACTGCGGATAGTGGATCAGTGGCTAACAAGAGTTGAAAGTCATGCCACGCGCCTAATTGATTCTAAAGTTGTTCTGAATAAGGCTTATCCAAGTGCTGACACTGGGGAGGGTTCAAAGGAAGTTCACGAAATGATTTCAGGATTGACCAGCTTGTCATATGAAGATCGTTTGATGGCTCTCGGCAGAAGAATGATGGGTGACCTAATTGAAACCCCAGCTCTGAAACCTATCAAATATTGAAAGGCCTCAATACAGTGGATGTGGAGAGGGTGAATCCTATGATGGGGAGTCTAGAACCAGAGGACACAGCCTCAGAACAGAGGGGCATCTTTTTAGAACGGAGATGAGGAGAAATTTCTTTAGTCAGAGAGTGGTGAATCTGTGGAAGTCGTTGCCACAGGTGGCTGTGGAGGTCAAGTCATTGGGTATTTTTAAGGCAGAGATTGAACGACTCTTGATTAGTCGGGGCATGAGGGATACAAGAAGAGAAGAGATTGGGGCTTTGAAGGAAATGGATCAGACATGATGAAATGGTGGAGCAGACTCGATGGGCCTAATTCTGCTCCTGTATCTTGTGGTCTTATATTCCTGCAATACTGATTAGGTTTACATTAAGTTATTTGAGATGACAACAAAATTTCACAATATCTTTCAGGATTTATTCACAAATCTAATTTTTAATCTGATTTTTAAATGCATCTTCTTACTGTTATTTTGTTTAGACCACTTTATCCATATGTAGGGGAGGAGAAGATGGCGGCGTGACGCAGCGCGCGCGGCCGCTCCCAGATGATATCGGTATTTGTAAGTAGGCACCGTGCACAATCCTGATTTGATGGAGACAGAGGTGAGAAGCACAGAGGAACATCTGGTGAAACTTCTGAAATGCCTGCTTCACTGCCGCTGCTACTGTGTGATCGAGAATCTCCGGAGGGGAAGGCCCCAAATCCTCGGCTTTGCCTACTGCCTGTTGCCGGGGCCGGGGTCGAAGCGCTCGGCAGAGATGGTGCTTGGTGTCGGAGAGCTGTTCGGAGGCTCGAAGTTTTCGGACGGACTCAAGAGTCGGCTGTGGTCGGGTGCTTCCAGGGTGCTGCATCAGCAAATTTGCAGTGCTGGAAGCTCATAGCAGGGAGAGTTTTTCTTCTTTCTACCTTCTGCGTGAGATGATGGGACTTTCGAGAGACTTTGAGACTTTTTTTTACCGTGCCCATGGTCTGTTCTTTATCAAATTACAGCATTGCTTTGCACTGTTGTAACTACATGTTATAATTATGTGGTTTTTGTCAGTTTTTTAGTCTTGGTTTGTCTTATGTTTTTGTCCCTCTAATAGGATTAGCATGGTCAGCAGGGATGAGTTGGGCCAAAGGGCCTGTTTCTGTGCTGTATTTCTCAATAACTTTAGGAGATCTAAATTGAGATATCATTATTGCTACATTCCTTTGCTCTCTCTGGAACCTCCCTAAGTAATTGCTACCAGATGCTGTGTCTTAATTATTGCGTAATTAAGCATAAAGTTGGTTATTTATGTGTAATTATTTTAATTCATAGACCTTCCAATGTTCTCTGGGGCTTCCATCTTCTTGAACTTCTTGTGACCTGTCAGTGATGGTTCATTTCTCTTGTATTCTTTATAACTGGTATTCGTGGAACACACTATCCATGGGGTCTTGGTGTAGAGCATGAATTGACATCTGTCTTTATGGTTTTTCTAAAAGCCCTTAAAATCTTGCATTTCCATCACAACTTTGACATCCCCTTCAGAACCAGAATGAGGTTTAATATCACTGGCACATGTTGTGAAATTTCTTGTCTTTGAGGCAGCAGTGCATTGCAATACATAATAATAGAGAAAAAATAAAACTGAGTTACAGTTATGTTTATTAAATAGTTAAATTGAATAAGCAGGGCAAAAATAAAAAGAAAAAAGTAAAGAAGTAGTGTTCATGGGTTCAATGTCCATTCAGAAATCTGATGGCAGAGGGGGGAGAAAAAGCTGTTGAGTGCGTGCCTTCAGGCTCCTGTACCTCCTTCCTGATGGTGGCAATGAGCAGGGGGCATGTTTTGGGTGATGAGGGTCCTTAATGTTGGATATCTCCTTTCTGAGGCATCGCTCCTCGAAGACGTCCTGGACGCTGGCGAGGCGCTTGCCCCTGATGGAGCTGACTGAGTTTATAACTTTCTGCAGCTTATTTCAATCACCCCCCGACTCCATACCAGATGATGATGTAAACAGTTAAAATGCTCTGCACAGTACATCTGTAGAAACTTACAAGTATTTTAGGTGACATCCCAAATCTCCTCAAACTCTGAGTGTAATATAGCCACCGTTGTGCCTTCTTTGTAGCTGCATCAATATATTGGACCCAGGAGAGATCCTCACAGATACTGACACCAAGAAACTTGAAATTGCTCACTCTGTCCATTTCCAATCCCTCTTATGAGGACTGGTATGTGTTCCCTTGTCTTACCCTTTCTGAAGTCCACAATTCGTTCTTTTCTCTTTCTGATGTTGAGGGAAAGGTTGTTGCTGTAACATACTTTGCAGCTGATGAAGCAGTTTTTTGAACTGCAGTTAATGCTGTAACGTAGGAAATGTGTCCCACAGACAACAATTTGACAATGACCAACCAACCATCGAGGGCAGAATCTTAGATGGTGACGAGAGGGCGTACAGGAGCGAGATATATCAGTTAGTTAAGTGGTGTCGCAGCCACAACCTTGCTCTCGATATTAGTAAGATCAAAAAACTGATTGTGGACTTCAGGAAGGGTAAGACAAAGGAACACAAACATAGAGGGATCAGAAGTGGAGAGAGTGAACAATTTCAAGTTTCTGGGCGTCAAGATCTCTGAGGATCTATCCTGGACCCAACATATCGATGCAGCTACAAAGAAAGATAGTGGTTCTACTTCATTTGGGTTTGAAGAGATTTGGTATGTCACCAAAGACACTCGCAAATTTCTACAGATGTACGTGGAGAGCATTCTAACCGGCTGCATCACCATCTGTTGGGGGGTGGGGGGCTACTGCACAGGATCGAAGTAAACTGCAGAGAGTTGTAAACATAGTCGGCTCCATCTTGGGCAGTAGCCACCATTGTATCCAGGACATCTTCAGGGAGCGATGCCTCAGAAAGGCGGCGTCCATCATTAAGGACCCACACCACCCAGGACATGCCTTGTTCTCATTGCTACCATCAGGAGGTACAGAAGCCTGAAGGCACACACTCAATGATTCAGGAACAGCTTCTTCCCCTCTGCCATCTGATTCCTGAATGGACATTGAACCCATGGACACTACCTCATTACTTTTTTATTTCCTATTTTTTTGTCCCACTTATTTAACTACAAATATACATATGTACTGTTGCTGCAAAGTTAACAAATTTCACGACGGCTGATGATATTAAACCTGTTTCTGATTCTCATTCAGACGTGTCACTGATTGAGGAGGAACATCGGGGCCAGGATACTTTAGAGAACACCACTGCTTCTCTTCAAAACAATGACATCTTTCACATCTACTTAAGAGGAGGCTGAGGGGGAGGAGGTAGGGAATGAGACCTGTGATATACTAATCTCCATTTTGCCTAATTCTGCTCCCACATCTGATTGCCTTATGGTCTACGGATTGCACCTGGGTCCCTGCAGTTTTGAGGCACTAACAACCCAGTTTCAGTCCTGATCTCTGACACTATTGCTGCACCATTGTCCCTCCAACTAATGCATTGAATTAAAACTCAGCCGAGAAAAGGAAAACAGGAAATCTCTCATGCTTTTCACCTCCCATTGCATCTTATACTCAACAAAGTATTTTGGATGTGCATCCGAAGTCTTTGTGCCACCTGTTCTAGTAGAGATTCCTCTGCATATCCAGGAAGAACAGGCCTCAAACAAAGTGCTCTGGAGATGAGCATAGACTATACCACTGGTTAAATAGCCAATTTGTTAATGATAACTGATTTCTAAGTCGATCTGAGAATATCAAGCAAGTGCGTCATCCTAAAGGTGCTGATTCCCCAGAGAGATTTCGCTAAGTCCTCAACTACTTTACCTCAACTAATGAAATTGACAGAAAACCACTGAAGTCCTGAAAAAGGGTCTCGGCCTGAAACGGGGGCTGTTAATTCCTTCTCCATAGATGTTGCCTGACCTGCTGAGCTCCTCCAGCATTTTGTGTGTGTGTTGCTCTGGATTTTTAAATACGAAGGGAATCATGGGTTCCATGATTAGTGCAAGAAAGTGGCACTGGGGTAAAAGATCAAGCCACCATTTTACAGAATAGTGGGGCAGGCACAATGGACTGAATGGCCTGCCTGTTTCCTGTGATTAGTAGCCTATGCATATCATTGATGTGGGTGATTACACCGTCCCCTCCCAGTCAATTTCTAGCTGGGTGGATTCTTAGCTGGTTCCTTTGTAACGTAATCAGTTGCAACTCAACAATCGCATGCAATGGCGTCTCTGCCCCCTCCTAAACCCATCCCACCAGTCCCTCCTACTCCTGGCCACCTCCTTCATCTTCTCTACATGTTGTTGTTCAGCTACATCACCCATCAATTCCCCCCCACACCCCCACCCACAACACAATCCTTCTACTCTGAAAGCTTGAGGTTACCATAAACTCCTTGCTGTGCTGTAACTTGCTCTGAGCTCTGCTCGCTCATTGCCCCATGCTCACTGACTAACACTTGCTTCCCTCTGCAATCTCACAGTTTTAAAGTTCTCATCCTTGTTTTCAAACTCCTCCAGAACTTCCACCCTCCCAGCTCCGTAGCTGCATCAACCCTAAAGTCTGAGCTCTCTGTGCTTTCTCTAATTCTGGCTTCTGAATTGTCCATAAGCTGAGTCCCTTCACCGATGGTGGTAGCTGTGTCCTCATCTGTCAAGACCCTAAACTCTGGAATTTTCTCTCTAATGTTTTCACCTCAAAATCAACCTCAATCTTTAAACAATTATTTGAAGTATGTTCACATTGTCAACAGCAATGTGCAAATACAAGTCACGACTGTTCAGGAGCTGACAGGAGTGAACTGTGGATCTCCCCAATGTTTCTTTTTCAGTTTCTGGTGTCAACAACGTGTCATTATATCTGTCTTTTTCAACCTGCACATTACCTGGCAGATGTTCCTCTACAATTAGCTGATCTGGTGGAGTGCTGCTTTCTGCAGGAACGTCGGTTGGCTTTGGCAGAGGTCTTGGGCTTCGCGGAGCAGCTAGAAAGAAGGAGAAACAGTCATCTAGCATCGCCCACAAATTGGCACAATAATATTGTAGCATTCTCAGGAAATCCATGTCCTAGCGGAAGACAATTTCGAATTGCTTTCCATTGCTACTAAGCATTGTGACGTAGGTGATCGCGGTCTTTCCACGACCATGCTTGTTCTTGGCAAATTTTCTACAGAAGTGGTTTGCCATTGCCTTCTTCTGGGCAGTGTCTTTACAAGATGGGTGACCCCCAGCCACTATCAGAGGTTGTCTGCCTGGCGTCAGTGGTCATATAACCAGGACTTGTGATGTGCACCGGCTGCTCGTACGACCATCCACCACCTGCTCCCGTGGCTTCATGTGACCCTGACCCTGCTCGGGGGGTCTAAGCAGGTGCTACACCTTACCCAAGGGTGACCTGCGGGCCCGGAGAGGGAAGGAGCACCTTACGCCTCCTTCGGTAGAGACGCATCTCCACCCATAGGGTAATATTACCGCAAATAAATTAATAATAAGATAATATTCCAGAAGATTGGCATTCAGTATAAGGTACATTTACGACACAAGTCAAAAAGCACAGAGTTTAACGCCACTGGCACTTCATATGTGATGAGAGCTGGGTGGTGGCAGGGAGTTCAGGAGTCTCACGGCCTGGGAGAAGAAGCTGTCTCCCATCCCAACGGTCCTTGTCCTAACGCTGTGGTACCTCCTGCCTTGTAGGTCAAACTTTAACCGCCTTTTGTAGAAACATAACAGGTTCTGCAGATGCTGGACATATTGAGCCCACAAAAGGGAGGAGCTCAGCAAGTCAGAAATGAAGGGATATCAGCACTGCGTGGGCAGAAAGGATCAGTTTAATTGGCCATTTGATTACTAACTTAATTGGCTCAGCACACCACTGTGGGCCAAAAGGCCTGACCCTGTGCTATGCTCAGTTAATATTTTAACTGATTTATGTTAAAGGAAGGGTGTGTTTGAGAACAAAACATATGCCATATTATTTATTCATCTTTTCCACAGGGTGTAGTCATTGTTGTCAGGGTGAGAGTTCATCGCTCATCACCGGTTATCTCTTGGGAAGATGTCCAGAGACCTTTCTGAACTGCTGAAATCTGCGCGCTGAAGATTCTCCCTCAGTGCTGTTGGGGAGTGAACTGCACAGTTTGGACTCAGTGAAAGGAGAAATCAGGTGTGTAGAATAATGGTTGGCCAAAGAGGATGAACAATAATAACAGCACTGATGCCTCAGTGAAGACTGGTATGTATTCTCCCAATTTCCTCTTCCTGAATCCCACAATCAATTCCTTGGTGTTGCTGCCGAGTTCAAGGTTGTTGTGACACCACTCAGCCAGCTGATCTATCCCACTCCTGCGCACCTCCTCCTCACCATCGGGGATTCTCCCAGTGGAGTTTAGGAGATTTGGTATGCCACACAAACATCTTACAAGTTTCTACAGATGTATGGTGGACAGCGTTCTCACTGGGTGCATCACAGGCTGATAGGGAGACACCAAAGAGGCTGCAGAGGGCTGTAGACTCAAACAGATCCATCATGGCCTCAACCCTCCCCATCATTGAGGACATCGACAAGAGGCGATGTCTCGATAAGGTGCAATCAATCATTAAGGACCCTCACCATCCAGGACATGGCCTCTTCTTATTATTACCATCAGGGAGGAGGTACAGGAGCCTGAAGACCAACATTCTACATAAACAGCTTCTTCCCCTCCACCATCAGATTTGTGAATGGTCCATGAACCTATCAAAACTACCTTGTTCCATTAGCATTATTCTTATAGAGTCATAAGCAGACTAGGGCACAGAAACAGGCCCTTCAGCCCATCTGTTCCATGCCGAACCATTTAAGCTGCCCACTCCCATCGACCTGCACCTGGACCATAGCCCTCCACACCCCTTCCATCCATATTTCTCTTAAGCATTGAAATCGAAATCGCATCCACCACTTGGTGCTGGCGGCTCTTTCTACGCTCTTTACACTATTTATTTATTTCTGCAGTTGATAGACTTTTACGTATCACTGCTGCTAATCAATAAATTTCGTGCCGTACGTTGGCGATAATAAACCTGATTGAAACCTGAAACAGAACCCACAACAGGCGGGGAGCACAGACCTGAGTCCACTGGTAGGAGATTAGAGAGAGGTCGGATAAAAAGCATTCCAATCCTCAGCAGCAGGATCTGGAACTCACTCCCTGAAAGGGTAGTGGAGGCAGACACTCCTGCTACCTTGCAGTGACCCCGGACGAGCACTTTGTTTACTTACTTATTTATATTGATTGAGATACAGTGTGGAAGAGGCCTTTGTGTGGAAAAGTCAACCCTTTCAAGCCACGCCACCCAGCAATTCCCCCCGATTTAATCCTAGCCTAATCACGGGACAATTTACAATGACCAGTTAATCTACCAACCGGTAGGTCTTTGGACTGTGGGAGGAAACCGGAGCACCCGGAGGAAACCCACGCGGTCACAGGGAGTACGTACAAACTCCTTACAGACAGCGGTGGGAATTGAACCCGGATCGCTTGTACTGTAAAGCGCTGTGCTAACCACTGCACTACCTAACTCGCCAGCTCCAGTCGTACGGCGAAAGCTGGTGGGATATGCCCCAAGAGCAGGGAAGGGGCATTAACCTAACATTTCGTTTCGGCTTCCTCCCACCCGATGACTGAATAGACTCATTCTGTGGTGCAGATGTCTGTGCTGTCCTCTCCCGAAAGAAATAAAGGTTATTTTTCCCAACATTCTGACATTTATTTCTTCTCTTTCACTCATGGATCCCACAAATATTATTGGCCAATAAACTGGAAAGTTTAACTGAGATTAGGAGGACGACGGCGCCTAATGGCGACTCCTTTGTTTGCATCTTCGGAAACAGCTCTATTTCTATCTTTGACATCTCTTTTTTTCCCCTTTCAAGGTTATTTGGAAGACCCCGACCTGGAGTTACCCGCTGACTTCGGTTCTCTGCGGAAATGGGACCCGCCCTCGGGGCCTCACGACCGGCCGCTTTTTGATACGCCAAGGACACGGCCTGGAAGACTAGCGTGCCTTCAGGGTGCCGGATTTACGTGGCTCTGGAGGCGGGCGGATTCAAAGCCGGTGCTGCTGCCACCTGACGCATCGTGGGAGACGGAAGATCGTAAGCAGCGAGCTGGCTGCTGGCTGTGTGCCCAGAGACTCGAGTTCTTTGGGCACAGAGCTCGGAAGAATTGACACAAGAGACTTTTAACACCATAAATCAGCAAGTTCTTTTGTTATGTCTCCCCTCTCGCTGTGAAATGGGGACACCTCTTTTTCCCTTATTAGGGAGAGAGAGAGAGAGAGCCTGTGGTATGTCAAATACTAGGTGAATGAGTAGTTTTTGGGGTACTGCAAATCTGTGTTTTTATTAATGCTTGAGTGCTCAGTGGGGGGGGTGCAGATGCTTTTTTGCTGGTGGGGGAGGGGGTTATTGCATTGCAGCTGCTTGTGCGTGGGAGGGGGGAGCTGGGGAGGAGCTTTGGGGTTCTAATGTTTAACTGTCATTCATTCTTTGGGGCACTCCTCTGTTTTTGTGGATGTTTGCGAAGAAGAAGAATTTCAGGATGTATACTGTACACATTTCCCTGATATTAAATGAACCTATTGAAACCGACTGGGATTTGACCTGCGACCGCCAGGCAGGAGGTACGGCAGCATAAGAACCAGAACTCTCAGGCTTCTTCTCCCAGCGTTTTAGACTTCTTTACACCCTGTAGGAATGTCCTGAGCACCCCCTCCCCACCCCCTGCACTCCCCAACTCCCAGGCACACTCTCGTTCTGCACTGGTCACTTCCCATCATTTATTGCTGCCGTTCCACAAGTGTATACGATTGTTTGTTTTATTATACTAGTGTCAGTCACATTATACTGTCCGTCGTAAACACACACTTTGCGCCTTATATCAACCTGTCAACCTTCAGGCCATGCCACGCAGGGATCTGTGCTAATATTATTTTGTGACTGTACGTGTTGGATCATATCTACGTGTGGTGTGTGTGACTATATGTACTGTGCTCTGCTCCTTGGCCCCAGAGGAAAGTTTTGTTTAGCTGGAGACCTGTGTATGGTTCAATGACAGTAAACTTGAACCTGATCTTGTGAACTATGTGTATTACAGGCAGGGGAGCGAAGTCAAACATTTGCACAGCACCGTCGAAGTGCTTACAGTACCGTGCAAAAGTCTTACGCACATCTATATAGCACAGTGCTGTATTTGTCACCCTGGAGTGGAGAGCGAGTTTGTGCATCTGGCAGGAGCAAAGGATGCTGGAAATGGCGAGGGTGGAGCGCCGTGGCGAGGGTGGAGCGCCGTGGGGAGGGTGTGGGTCAGATGGCAGAGAAAGAGTGTCAGGGACAGTGGGTGTGGTGTGGGTGCAGACACACCCAGCCCAGAGACAGCAGGCAAGGTCATTTGATTCCAAAAAATTGGTTTACTGATCATTACAGAATGTCTCTCTGGTGCTTCCCGCTCCCTCCTCTCTCCCTTCCCCTTTTCCCAACCATGATTCCCCTCTCCCTGCCCCCTTCCCACTCTCAGTCCACAATAGAGACTCACATCAGAATCAGGTTTATCATCACTCATGTATATCACGAAATTCATTTTGTTTTTGCGGCAGCGCACAGTGCAATACATAAAATTACTACAGTGCAGTGCAAAACTCTCAGGCAGCCTAGTTCTATATATATGCCTAAAACTTTTGCACAGGACTGTATCTCTGGGATTCCCACCCCTGAGCCCACGAAGTAGAGAAGTTTGAAACTTTACCAGCTTTGCGGCTCTTTGGTGACGGCTTGCAGCCCAGCACCTCCACCTTCAGAGCTACTCTTTCGTGCCACTGCTGCGGAATGACACGAATGTACCGCGCCACAATCGACGGGATAAAGTTATTGCGAACGAGCTGATCGTTGTTCACGTTTCCTTGAAAGATCTTTGCCGGAACAAAAGGAAGATAATAGTAGGGAACCAAGTTAGTCTTTCTGGTATTTAAAAGAGTACAAATACTTTGAAGAGACAGGCAACGGAATAAGCGCAGAAAGTTATGGTCCTTGTGCAGTCAAAGGGGTTAGCACACAAAGGGAAAAGCAAGAGGCCAGCATGAAAATGATGGGCTGAAAGGCCCATTTCTGTGCTGTATTTCCCAAAAATATACATGTTCCATGCCTCTACATTAACTCTCATTGAAGAGCAAAGGAGTACTCACCCGGTCCAGTCCATTCCGCTAGTCATCGTCATCATTATGTGCTGTGTCATATGACATCATCATTATGTGCCGTGTCATATGACATCATTATTATGATGACATGGGCGATCAGGGTCTATGACCATGTTTGCTCTTGTCAAAGTTTTCTAGAAAAGTGCTTTGTCATTGCCTTCTTCTGGGCAGCGTCTTTACACGACGGGTGACCCCAGCCATTATGGAGCCATAGAGTCATAGAAAAGTGTGGCATGGAAACAGGCCCTTTGGCTCATCTAATCTGTGCTGAACCACTTAAACTGCCTACTCCCATCGACCAGCATCAGGACCATAGCCCTCCATACCCCTACGATCCATGTACCCATCCAAACTTCCAAATTTTGAAATTGAGCTGACATGCACCACTTGTGCTGGCAGCTCATTCCACACTCTCACGATCTTCTGAGTGAAGAAATTTCCCCTCATGTTCCCCATAAACTTTTCACCTTTCACCTGTAACCCAGGACCTCTGGTTGTTGTCCCACCCAACCTCAGTGGAAAAAGCCTGCTTGCATTTACCCTATCTATACCCCTCATAATTTTGAATACCTCTGTCGAATCTCTTCTCAGTCTTCTATGTTCCAAGGAATAAAGTCCTAATCGAATCAATCTTGCCTTATAACTCAGGTCTTCCTGACCTGGCAACATCCTTGTAAATTTTCTTTGTACTCTTTCAAACCTTCCTGTAGGTAGGTGACCAAAACTGCACACAATACTCCAAATGAGGCCTCACCAATGTTTTATACAACTTCAACATAACATCCCATCTTCTGTATTCAAAACATTGATTTATAAAGGTCAATCGGCCAAAACCTTCCTTCATGATTCTATCTACCTGTGACGCCACTTTCAACAAGTTATGGACCTGTATTTCCAGATCCCTTTGTTCTACCACACTCCTCAGTGACTATGTAGGACCCACTTGTATTACTCATCTCAGTTCCAAATGGACATCCTTCTACTCTGTGGCTGTGTCCTCTGGTCCTAGACTCACCCGCCACAGGAAACATCCTCTTCACCTCCACTCTATCGAGGCCTTTCAACGTTCAATAGATTTCAATGAGATGGGTGATGAACAAGGGTAAAGACAAAGACTGCTTATGAGTAGCACCCAAGTTCAGGGTCAGAGCTGATGGCGATCCCAAGCTATCTCATTATATATTCCAAAATCCGAAACCGGAAACATTTCCGGCCTCAAACACAAGGGGTACTCAACCTGTATTTCTAAATCCCTTCAGCGATGTCGATCCTGCTGACTGTGTGGGAGTCCAGCCCCACCCCATACTCCAGTTTCCTTACATATCCCAAAGGTGTGTTGGTTGATTACTGCCAATTTCCCCTATTGTGCAGGAGAGGGGTAAAATTAGGGGTTGGAGCAGATGGGAAAGTGGGGAGAATAATGTGCGATGGGACAGAATTAGTGTATAATTGGGTGGATGATGGTCAGCATTCACTAAGTGGGCTGAAGGCCTGTTTTTAATACTGCATCTACCTATGGGACAACTTACAATATAACTGACCAACTGCTAGGTCTTTGGACTGTGGGAGGAAACCAGAGCACCTGGAGGAAACCCACGCGGTCACGGGGAAAGACGTACAAACTCCTTACAGGCATCGGTGGGAAATGAACCCATGTCACCAGTAGTGTAGAGTGTTGTGCTAACCAACACACTACCATGCTTGCCCCGATTAAATTAAGTACCTTGTCTTCCTTGCTGTTCTTGCACCTGTAGAATCTCCAGTTTCCTCCATCCTTACTGTGGGAAATCTTGTATGTCTTCACATAAAAGTTATACCCATTGTTGGTGCTGCCCTTGGTCACAATCCCTGGAAGTGGAGAAGATGTAGAGTAGTGCTCAGTCACACAGAGAACACAATAGCCGGAGATAGAAAGTTTATCGATGAGGGTTTCATTGCAGGATAAATTACAGGCGAGTTGCAGCGGGCATCGAGCCAAGGTGGAAACGAGTTTGTCAGCCGGGGTCAAGTTGAAAATGGCACCAAGCACATCCGTGATGTAAAACCTGGTTCTGACACTGTAACGTGTATTTCCCATAAACTGAAATAAGTCCGTCAAAAACTTCCTCACTTTCACAACTCTCACTTTGGCTCCTGAAAGAAAGGGAGATAACTACACTCTCTTACCCCATCATTGAAATGCTCCCACAACCAGTGATCTCACTTTAAGGACTCTTTATCTCATGTTCTCGTTATTTATTGCTATTTATTTATATTTGCATTTGCACAGTTTGTTGTCTTCTGCACTCTGGTTGATCTTTCATTGATCCTGTTATAGGTACTCTTCTATAGATTTGCTGAGTATGCCCGCAGGAAAATGAATCTCAGGGTTGTATATGGTGACTTGAATGTACTTTGACAATGAAATCTACTTTGAACTTGAGGTAAAGACAGTGGATAAAGTAGGCTCAGAAGTTGAGAAGAAGTCCAAGGTAGTCACGTGGTTGAAACGACTGTCAGCTGCAGCTAACTGGAAGTCTGGACCTTTTTTTTGACCCCAGCAGGGGTGGTGGGGTGGAGATACGTGTCTACCAAAGGAGGTGTAAGGTGCTCCTTCCCGCCGCTAGCCTGCAGGTCACCCTTGGGCAAGGTGCAGCACCTGGCTAGTGAGTAGAAGAGAAAGGATAAGAGGGAATCCTGAATGGGGAATGTATAAAAGAGAGTTGTGAGGAGAAATTGATGTTAATACCCCCAGGTTGGAGGCTACCCAGCCAATAATGTGCTTTTGAAGAAATAACAGCTCTCAGTGCTGATCAACACTGGCACACCTCAGGGATGTGTGATTAATCCACTGCTCTACTCTCTCTCTCTCCCTGCATGGCCCACGCACAGCTCAAGTGCCATCTATAAATTTGCTGATGATACAACCATTGTTGGGAGAATCTCAGATGGGGACGAGAGGGTGTACAGGAGCGAGATATGCCAGCCAGTCAAGCGGTGTTGCATTCAACGTCAGTAAGACCAAAGGTTTAGATCACTTTGTAGCAATCTGTTTTCACTTTGACATGAGAGTCCTTTTCTGCTGATCAGTGTCAAAAAAGTCAAATTAAATCCACTGTGATTCAATGTTGTAAAACAATACAATGTGAAAATTTCTAAGGGGGGGTGAACTTATAGGCACTATAAATACTTACTGTATTTATTTATTTCTAATTTAAATAAATCTAGAAATTTATTATCACATATTGCATTGTACTGCTGCCACAAAGTTAACAAATTTCACGACATATGCCAGTGATATTAAACCCGACTCTGATTCATTTGACCAACCTGTGATGTTCTTCCGCTCTCCCAAGTCTATCTGCAGCCACTCTTCACTGCTGCGAGAGCTGGCGGCCCACGCCCAGGGGGGTCCTTTACTGCTGGTCTGAGCTTTGTCAGGGGACCAGATAGTCAACTCTCCAATGCTGTTCCTCTCCGCCCAGGAGGACGAGGCGGTAAAGTGCCTGCTGTCCAGAACATTGCTGCAATCTATGGGGAGAGAGAGAGAGAGATGACAACTGAGGTGTTATGCAGCATTGATCAGTGCCGGATTATCATCGGGGGTATTCCCTTTTCAACTTTCTTCCAATTTGTGGAGATTTCCTTTTCAACTGCGGCCGTGACAGAGAGGTGAAAGTGACATCGTCTTCTCCGCTCACTCACCCACCCCACCGTGCCTTTATCATTAACCTGGGCAGCACGGTGGCGTAGCGGTTAGCACAGCGCTTTACCGTGCCAGAGGCCGGGGGTTCAATTCCCGCCACTGCCTGTGAGGAATTTGTACGTTCTCCCCGTGACCGTGTGGTTCTGCCAGTTGGTAGGTTAATTGGTCGTTGTAAATTGTCCCGTGACTAGATTAGATTAGATTAGATTAGATTATGAGGACACGCAGTCCTCTTTTATTGTCATTTGGTAATGCATGCATTAAGAAATTATACAATGTTCCTCTGGTGTGATATCACAGAAACACTGGACAGACCAAGACTGAAAAACTGACAAAACCACATAATTATAACATATAGTTACAACAGTGCAACAATACCTTAATTTGATGGAGAACAGACCATGGGCACGGTAAAAAGAAGTCTTAAAGTCTCTCGAAAGTCCCATTATCTCACTCAGATGGTAGAAAACTCTCCCTGCCATGAGCTTCCAGCGCTGCAAACTTGCCGATGCAGCACCCTGGAAGCACCCGACCACAGTCCGACTCTGAGTCCGTCCAAAAACTTCGAGCCTCCGACCAGCCCTCTGACACCTAGCACCAAGCACCATCTCTGCCGAGCGCTTTGACCCCAGCCCCGGCCGCCAGCAACAGGCAAAGCCAAGGATTTGGGGCCTTCCCCTCCAGAGATTCTCGATCGCACAGTAGCAGCAGCAGCAAACCGGGTATTTCAGAAGTTTCTCCAGATGTTCCTCCAAGCTTCTCACGTCTGTCTCCATCAAGGATAGGCTAGGATTAAATTGGGGAATGGCTGGGTCATGCGGCTTATTCCAATCTGGATCTGTGGATCCGGATGGGAATAGACAAAGATAATCAATCTACGTTTATAAGCTATCTCGTGCAGGTATTTATATTTATTGTGCTTATTTTTTTTAACTATTGCATTCGCTATCTTACAAACAAGAAAAAAAGCTGCAGATGCTGGAAATCCGAGCAACACGCCCAAAACGCTGGAGGAACTCAGCAGGCCAGGCAGCATCTATGGAAAAAAACACAGTCGACGTTTTGGGCCGAAACCCTTCGGCGGGACGGAAGCATTCTTCATCTTATTGTGTTTTCTTGTGCTGCTTTAGATCCTGAGTAACTATTATTTCATTCTCCTCAGCACTTCAGTACTGGAATTGATATTAAGCAGTCTTGAATCCGATTGGCAGAAGTGCCTGATGAGGTTTGCTAGTTGAGAATCCCAGAGAGATATATAGCGATAGGGACTATGGCCACTGAGTCTGTCCATTATCCCACATTGATAAAGATTGCAGATAAAGACGAGTTTTATTTGTCACATGTACTGTACATCGAAACATCCAATAAAATGTGACTGCTGTGTCATGACCAATACATCATCGCACTGTACGGGGTGGGGGAGTGGCAGCACATAAGTGTCGCCACGCTTCCAGCGCCAACACAGTGTGCCCACGATTCACTAACCTTAACCTGTGCATCTTTGGAGCGAGGGAAGAAACTGGAGCACCCAGAGGAAACCCCACACTGTCACAGATAGAGAGTACAAACTCCTTACAGGCAGTGGCGGGAATTGAATCCCGATCTTCCAACTGCTGGAAGATTCCAAGCGCTAAGCTAACCACTCAGTTACCACACCACTCCCTGGATTCTATCGCTCACTTACACTAGGGGCAATTTACAGTGGCTAATTAACCCCTAACTTAGAGTTAATTTACGGAGGCCAATTAACTGTCTAACCCACATGCCTTTGGGACGGGGAGGAAACTGGCACATTCTGGGGAAACCCATACAGTCACGGAAAGAACATGCAAACTCCACACAGACAGCACCAGTGGACAGGATTCAACCTGTACTCCAGTGGTCCTCGACCACCGGGCCACAAAGCATGTGCTACTAGGCCGCGAGGAAACGATACGATTTGGCGATATGAAACGATATGAGTCAGCTGCACCTTTCCTCATTCCCTGTCACGCCCACTGTTGAATTTGAACGCACGCGAGGTCATCAGTCGGTTATTAACTTACAACTAGTCAATGAGTAAAAAACAAACGTCGTTTGAGAGTTTCTTTGGAAGACGTGGTCAGCCCTACCAGGTAGGGGACATATCAATGATGATGATAACGCAGAGACAACTGAGGCTGAAATGGCAAAATAAAAAAAGCTTCCTTCAACAGAAAATACGACGAGTCGTACATAAAATATGCCTTTATTGCGACCGGTGACTCGCACGCTCCAAGCCCCCTGTGTGTGATGTGTGGAGACAAGCTGTCTAATGAGGCAATGAAGTCCTCAAATCTGAGTCCAAGCACCCTGCACTTAAAGACAAACCCGCTGAGTTTTTTGAGTGGAAAAAACATGATCAAGCGGGACAGAAGCAAATGCTGAGAGCCAGCACCTCCACAAACGCTGAGAGCCAGCACCTCCACAAACGCTGCTGCTCTGAGAGCGTCGTACTTAGTGGCTAGCCGTATTGCTAAGGCTAAGAAGCCTTTCACTGTTGGTGAAGAATTGATTCTGCCTGCTGCCAAGGACATGTGCCGTGAACTGTAGGCAGAAGCTGCAGCTAACAAGATGGCACAGGTTTCTCTTTCAGCTACCACAGTTTCAAGGAGAATTGATGACATAGCGGAGGACATCGAAGCACAGCTGTTGGGACGGCTTAACGATTCACCATGGTATGCTATCCAGGTCGACCCCAGTCTACCGACGTCGACAACAAGGCAATACTGCTGGTTTATGTGCGATATATATTTCAAGACGATGTGCACGAGTATATGTTGTGCGCACTGCCGCTGCCAACTAACACAACTGGGGCAGAACTATTCAAGTCTTTGAATGACTACATGTCAGGCAAACTGGACTGGTCATTCTGTGTTAGATAGGCACAGACGGGGCTGCAGCTATGACTGGACGGCTGTCTGGTTTCACGACCCAATTCAGAGAGGTTGCTCCTGAATGCTACTCTACACACTGTGTCACACACAGGGAAATGCTGGCTAGCTGGAAAATGTCACCTGATCCTAACAGCGTATTGAGTGACGTTGTTGAAGTTACCAATCACATCAAAGCAAAAGCCCTTAACTCACGTCTGTTTGAGCAGCTTTGTGAGGAAATGGATGCAGAGCACAAACGCCTTCTCTTACACACTGAAGTCAGGTGGCTATCAAGGGGGAGAGCCCTGGCCACGGTTTTTGAGTTAAGAGAGCAGCTACAGAGATTTCTTTCAGGAAAAAAGTCACCACTGGCAGCACACTTCAGTGATGAGGAGTGGATAGCAAAACTCACTTATCTGTGTGACATCTTCAACCTGCTCAATGAACTCAATTTGTCACTCCAGGGGAGAATGACAGCTGCCTTCAAGTTGGCAGATAAGGTGTCTGCTTTCAAAACCAAACTGGAACTGTGGGGACGGCGAGTGGACAGGGGCATATTTGACATGTTCCCAACACTGCTGTGATTTTGGGAGAGACTGAGGCTGCACCGTCCTTCTCACAGCTGGTGCGCGATCACCTATCTTCGCTGTCGACAGAATTTGAGTGTTACTTCCCAACCAAAAGTGACCCAAGATGTGCAAAGGAATGGGTCCGTGACCCATCTGTGAATGTCCCCGGTGAATCATCCATGTCAGTGTGGGAAGAAGATCAACTCCTCGAGCTTGCAAATGACAGTGGGCTGAAAAGTATGTTTGACATAACATCTCTGCCGGCATTCTGGATCAAAGTCAAGGCTGAATATCCTGAGACAGCCACAAAAGCACTGAAACGTTGCTTCCATTTCCAACATCATATCTCTGAGAAGCGGGGTTTTCTGCAATGAATGCAACGAAAACTAAATTGCGGAATAGACAGGACATAAGGAACCCCCTTCGAGTATCGCTGTCTCCCGTCACCCCTTGATGGGACTGTCTTGTTGCAGGGAAACAAGCCCAGGGCTCCCACTGAATCAGCGATACTAGTGTGTTGCAATGATTTTATATGCTCATATGAGGAAAATATGCGCTGTGTGTTTAATATCCAAACGTGACTTAAAATGTTATGATGCTATTGACTTATAAGTGACTTATAATTGACTTATCACTATATTCATGCGAGGAAAAAATGCGCTGTGTGTTTAATATTAGATTCATTAGATAAACCCTTTCAGAAATGAAATTGAGCCTATTAGCCACTGATAAGTGACTTATAGTTAACTTATCACCCTATATTCTGGTCGTGATTAACCCCCCCCCGCCCCAACCCCGGTCAGCCAGTCTGCAAGAATATTGTCAATATTAAACTGGTCCACTATGCAAAAATGGTTGGGGACCCCTGGTCGAGTGAACCACCAGAACTAGCTCACGTATGCTCTTCCTTACTCAGCCCCGGCTGTGACATTTATTGAGATACAGCACGAAAATAGGCCCTTCAAGACACACTGCCAAGTAACGCCCGGATTTAACCCTTGCCTAATCACGGAGCAATTTACAATGACCAATTAACCTACAAAGCGATACATCTTTGAACTGTGGGAGGAAACCGGAGCACCCGGCGGAAACCCAAGCGGTCACGGGCAGAATGTACAAACTCCTTACGAGCAGCGGCAGGAAGTGAACCCGGGTCACTGGTACTGTAAAGCGTTGCGCTAACCACTACGCAACGCCACGTTCCCATCTCCACCTACAGATGAATCCAGCTCCCATCCCACCGACATTAGTTCAGGCCAGTCAGGGATGAGCGGTGAATTGCAGAGTTACCAGTATTGTCCACAGCCTGAGAGAAGCAAATCACCATAATGACACGTCTGTTTATTTACCTTTGTTAATCTTGATGCGTTTCTCAGACAAGGGACCCCTGGAAGAAAATGGACAGTGCTTCAGGTTATCAATGGAAAACAAAACTGGTCAACCCACCTAGTTAACACTAACCTAATCACATGGACCTCCCAGTGGACCACAACCTTGTTGTTGGGTTTGGAGGCCTGTGTGCCTCAGTGACCCGGAGAGCTACATTGGCTGGAGTCAGGGCTTTACACTTTGCCTCTTGGTAGGGTCACCCATGCCAAACAGGTCAAAGGGTAGAGGCCAGACTAAGAGTGGACTACCTGTCCTCCAGATTTGGGATTTCACCTCAGGGATAACAACCCTGACTGGTAAAACAAAATTGTTATGGAAACAGTAATGAAGAATCCATCTACATCCGAGTGTGACGGTATTCCTGAGTCTCCACCCAGGACTTGCGTGACTGACAGTAGTGAAAACCAAGAGGAAGTGACTGACATGATGAAGGAAGCCCTGAACACCACCAGAGATGGAGGACCTTCATTGCTGCCCTAAACACCAGCGGCTTAATAGGCAGTAAGTAATCACATTACAATTTACAACGATAAATTAACCTACTAACTGGTACACCTTTGGAGTGTGGGAGGAAACCAGAACAGCCAGAGGAAACCCACACGCACGCGGGAAGGAACGTGCAAACTCCTCGTAGACAGCGCCGTTTTGAACTCCGAACTCCAACCACCTGAGCTGTAATAGCATCATCCGAACCAATATGTCACATGGCGCCCAACCTCTGCTGTGGAAATGTCCTCTTAACCTCCAGTACTTGGACTAGTCTCAGAACCATGCAGTAACAAAATCTTGTTACCCTAATAACTGGATCCTAAGATGTTTTAGAGATTAGCTTTACCTGTCACACGCACATCGAAACATACAGTGAAATACATCTTTTGCATCAACGACCAACAGAATCTGAGGATGTGCTTGGCAGCTGCCAAGAGCTGCCATAGTTCCTGTAGCAATATAGTATGCCTGCAACTACAGCACCTGGAGGAAAGCCATGAGGTCATGAGGAGAGCGTACAAACTCCTTACAGACAGTGCTGGGAATTGAAAACCAGATCTTCCAATCAAGTGTTGTAATGTGTTACACTAAATGCTATGCTACTGTGCTGCCCACCATAACCTTGTGACCATTTACGTCTATGACATTGGGGAGCATGAAAATACTCACAAAGTCACAGACACAGGTCCTTCACTTCAACTCACCCATTTCCTTTAACTTTTTGAAAGCCACTTCACACCGCTTTGTCCGTTGCCATTTCTTCCTGATCTGTAGTAATGAGTTCAAGGGGAGGGGCACAGTATCCATGTTTGGCAGGAACTTGCTATAGAAATTGACAAATCCTGAAAAGGCCCACAACTGTGAAATGTCCTTTGGGGAATCCACCACTGCTTGAGTTTTCTCAGCACACTTGTGTAATCCTCGCATGTCAATGGGGTGTCTACAGTAATTGATGCTTGGTTTAAATAATTCACACATTGTGCCTTGCTCTGAGGTCATAATCGCATAGTCTTTCTCATACTGTTTGAGATTTTGGAGATATTCCTTGTCATCTTCATGGGAAACAAATCCGTCATCCAAGAAATATTGAGTGGCCGGACAGCCTTACAGCACCTGGTCTATAGCTTTCTGCCAGAGTGCAGGTGCAAATGCTACTCCAAAAATAAGCCTATTATAGCGAAAAAGCTCTCTGTGAATGTTTATGATGAGAAATTCTTCAGACTCTTCTTCCATCTCCATCTGTAGGTAGGCCTCAGTTAAGTTCACTTTGGTGGAGTGTTTTCCTTCAGCAAGGTTTGCAAAGATGTCCTCTATCCTGGGCAGAGGGTATTGATCTACTTTTAGTGCTGGGTTGATGGTGACGTTAAAATCACCACAGATCTGAACAGACCCATTCGTCTTGGCTACTGGGACTACTGGCATTGCCCATGGGCTCCCCTCAACCTTGGAGAGAATTCCTTAGGCCTCCATACAATTTAGCTCACTGGCTACTTTATCACATATGGTATAAGGAACCAGACAGGGTTTGTAAAACTTGGGTGTGGCCTTTTCATTTAACAATATTTTACCCTTGATATGTTTGAATTTTCCAATGCCATCCTTGAACACAGCTGTGACATCATCCAGTACCTTTCTTAATTCACTTTCAGTTGACTCGATTGCAGGAATGCGACATGAAAATGTGGATGGATCTCCAATCAAGCTGTAGTTGTCTCAGCCAATTTTGGCCCCCACAATATCAGTCCTCCTGATTTTACCACATACAAATGCAACGTGGCTTCTTTGTTACTCTATTTCACTGTTACAAATGTCATTCCCACAGGAGTAATCTTTTCTTCAGTGTAAGTTCTTAGTTGGATATCTGCAGGCTTCAGTTCAGTACCTTTGAAATGTTATTTAAACTTATTTTATGGAATTACTGAAACAGCCGAGCCAGTGTCAAATTTCATTTAAATTAATTTGCTGTTCACTGCTGGTGTAATCAATATTGCAGTCTATTGTTAGCTTTTACATTGTAAATCTTAAGGCTACCCAGTCCTGTGTCATTCTCATTATTATCAGACACCTTTAAATTTCATTTGGTCTAGTGTTTGCTCTTTCCACAACAGTAACACAATTTGTTCAGCTGGGCCAGTTTCAGTATGGATATTGTAATTTTATTCATACTCACTTTCATTCCTAACTGCAACTCAATTGCATCTCTGTCTGCTATTTCCATTGATACAGCAATTTCAATTGCTCTTTTAAACACAAGTTGTGCATCAATTAGGAGCTGTTTTTGAAAGCTTTCTTGTAAGATTCCACAAACTAAATTATCTCTCAAGTGCATCATTACACCTATTACAGAACTGACAATGCTCAGACAACTTCTTCAATTCAGCCACTTACACTGAAATGGACTCCTCTTACTATTGATTATGAAACCTAAAGAATTCTGCAATCAACAATGGCTTTGGTTCTAAATGTTTCTGCATTACTTTCATGATATCAGCAAAGCTCATTTCAGCTGGTTTGGTTGGAGCAGTGAAACATCAAAGCAAACTTATGCCTTTAAACCCAATGGACTGAGCAAAACTGGTATCTGTTTCACAATGGCTATTTAATTTGCTTTAAAACACTGTTCAATCCACTCCAGTTATCCGTTATATAATCAAAGATGTCAATTTTTCTGACATCGCCAGCCATTTCTGCTCTTCTTTTATGATTACTATCGTCCTGTACTCACAACTTATGAACCCACGGATTTGGTCTGCTTTCAGTCTTTTCTTAAACGCGAACATTTTCTCCTCCGGAAGAAGTACATGCGACGCTGTTCCTTTTTTACTCAACCATCTCTCGCTGTGCTTCTTAAAAACTCAAGTGTCTCGCTGCGCTCCAACAAGTACGTAGTCGTCTTGGGTTCATTTCCAATTTCCTCATCATCACTGTTATGTTATGCAATTCCAAAATATAAAAACTAATTGAAAGGAAAACAAAGGAGCCAGGACTGCGAGCTTCTTTTCATACTTCAAGCATGGTATGACATGGTAGCGTCATGACATATGCAATTCACGTATTTTTACATATAACCTGTGATGAATTATTGAAATGAACAGGGATGCTTAATCAAACAATATATTTGCAATACTGCTAAAATATTAAACACACAACACCCAACACCCTCCAACTGAAAGTGTTAACATTCGGATCCCTTTTAAGTTTTTTTGTTCTCACTCTAGTTTTAGACTCCCATACCCTGTGAAAAAGACCATCGCCATCCATGTTACCTGTGCCCCTCATGGTTTTACAAATCTTGATAAGGTCACCCCCTGAGGTTCCAAGGATCCAGAGGAAACACCCCAGCCTATCCAGCCTCTCCTTGTAACTCAAGCCCTTCCAGTCCCAGTAACATCTTCATGAATCTTTTAGAGTCCATAAGATATAGGAGCAGAATTAGGCCATTTGGTCCCTCAAGTTTGCTTCACCATTTCATCATGGCTGATCCATTTTTCCCCTCAGCCCCAATCTCCTGCCTTCCCCCCATATCCCTGCATGCCCTGACCAATCAAGAATCTATCATCCTCTGCCTTAAATATACATAAAGACTTGGTCTCCACAGCAGTCTGTGGCAACAAATTCCACAGATTCACCACTCCCTGGCGAAAGAAATTCTTCCTCATCTCCATTCTAAAAGGACACTCTCTTTTCTGAGGCTGTGTCCTTTGATCTTAGACTCCCCCACCACAAGAAACATCTTCTCTATGTCCACCCTATCAAGGCCTTTCACCACCTGATAGGTTTCAACGACGTCACCCCTCATTCTTCTAAATTCCAGTGATTACGGGCTCAGAGCCATCAAATGGTCTTCATATGACAAGCCGTTTAGTCTTAGAATCATTTTCGTGAGCCTCCTTTGAACTCTCCCTAGTTTCAGCACATTTTTTTCTAACATAAGGGGCTCCAAACTGCCCATAATACTCACCAGTGAGACCTCATCAGTGCTTTGCAAAGTCCCAACATTATACCTCTGCTTTTATATTCTAGTCCTCTCAAAATGAATGTGATCATTGCATTTGCCTTCCTCACCACAGACTCAACCTGCAAGTTAACCTTTAGGAAATCCTGCACAAGGGCTCCCGAATCCCTTTGCACCTCAGATGTTTGTATTTTCTCTCCATTTAGAAAATAGCCCTTTCATTTCTTCTACCAAAGTGCATGACCACACACTTCCCGACACTGTATTCCATCTGCCACTTCCCTGTCCATTCTCCTAATCCAAGTCCTTCTGCAGCTTCTCTACTTCCTCAAAACCTTCAATCCCATCATCCAAATCATTGACATATAACGTGAAAGGAATTGGTCCCAACACAGACCCGTGTGGAACACCTCCAGTCACTGGCAGCCAGCCAGAAAAGGATCCTTTTATCCCACTCTTTGCCTCCTGCCAATCAGCCACTGCTTTATCCATGACAGAATCTTTCCTGTAGTACTATGGGCTCATAGCTTATTAAACAGCCTCATGTATGGCACCTTGTCAAAGATCTTCTGAAAATCCAAGTACACAACAATAACCGAATCTCCTTTGTCCTGCTTGTTATTTCTTCAAAGAATTCCAACTGATTTGCCCGGCAAGACTTTCCCTTGAGGAAACCAAGCTGACTACAGCCTATTTTATCATGTGCCTCTACGTACTCCCCATGGATTTCCTCTGAGTGCTCTGGTCTCCTGCCACATTCTGTAGATGTACAATTTAGGATTAGTAAGTTGTGGGCATTTGCTGTTGACTCAGGAAGCATCCCGATACTTGTACGCCACATCCTCGGGATTTGTTAGTTGTTTGCAAGTGATTCATTCGTTTCAACGTACATGGCGCAAATAAAGTTAATCTTTATCTTAGCAACACACGCAAAGTGCTGGAGCAACTCAGCAGGCCAGGCAGCATCTATGGAAGGAAGTACAGTCGACGTTTCTGGTCGACGCTTCAGTCCTGCCGAAGGGTCTCAGCCCGAAACGTCGACTGCACTTTTTTTTCTCCCCCCAAAGATGCTGCCCGGCCTGCTGAGATCCTCCAGCATTTTGTGTGTGTTGTTTGGATCTCCAGCATCTGCAGATGGTCTCTGGTTTAATCTTTGTCTTTTTACATTGGTGTCAGAATGTGTGGTGACACTTACGGTCTGGCCCCAGCAGATCCTCGGACAGCGTTGGTCATTGATGAAAATGTTCACTACATTTTGATGTGAATGTGATAAATAAGGCTTATCTTTCTCAATTTTAATCTTTATTACTACTTTCGGATGTCTGACAGGCAATGATCTCCCTGCCTTTTAGTTTTTTTTGCCTTTCTGAAGAGATTTAATTCTTTACTTACCTCCTGGTTATAATCCCATTTGCAGAAGCAGCTTCATACAGAGTGATGCCTTTCTTCAGCGTCACTGACACCTGGCCTCCCTGCTCATCTGCTATTGCTCCTGCGTGTACAGCCGCCTTGCACAGAACTGATGTCTACAGAGCAGAAAGTCAGTCAGAACCTACAAATTACTCAACTGAAATTATCAGCATTTTTTGAATTAAGTTTTCTCTGCTCTGGAATCTTCAGTATCAGTTTCAACTGGTGGCCTCCTGAATTATTCTAAAGATCAGCTTTATTGGTCGCATGTAGATAGATAGATAGATAGATAGATATACTTTATTGATCCCGAGGGAAATTGGGTTTCGTTACAGCCACATCAACCAAGAATAGAGCATAAATATAGCAATATAAAAACCACAAACAATCAAATAACAAAATGCAACCATGCCAGATGGAAATAAGTCCAGGACCAGCCTATTGGCTCAGGGTGTCTGACCCTCCACGGGAGGAGCTGCAAAGTTCGATGGCCACAGGCAGGAACAACCTCCCGTGACGCCCAGTGTTGTATCTCGGTGGAATATGGCCGGAGTCCAACAGCAAAAAGTTCAATATCCGGTCTACAAACACGTTCCTCGATCGTAATATGACCCGGATTGCACCATCCGTTGTTAACCAGAGCAGCAAGCCCCCAACTCCTTTACGCTTACCGCTCTCAGTGCACTTCCGGTCAGCCCGAACGGTCTGGAAGCCCTCCATGGAAACATGCAGTAAAACGTGTCACTTGTTGCGTTTTATTCTGTGTCGTGCATTTATTGTGGTAGCTATTCACGTGGGTGGGGCATGGTAAAAGCGAAGGGTTCATGCTTTATCCTGGGAAGTTGCAGGAGTGTGTATTATCTACAAGATGCACTGCAACAACACACCAAAGTTCCTAAGGCAGCACCTTCCAGACCCACGACCACTACCATCTAGAGGACGAGAACAGCAGATACCGGGGAACACCACCACTTGGAAATCCCCCTCCAAGTCACTCACCATCCTGACTTGGAAACATATCATTGTCGCTGAGTCAAAATCATGGAATTCCCCTCCCTAACAGCACTGCGGGTGTGCCTACACCTCAGGGACTGCAGCGGTTCAAGAAGACAGCTCATCACCACCTTCTCAAGGGCGTCTAGGGATGGGCAATAAACGCCGGCACACATCCCGTAAATGAATAAATTAAAAAAAGAGCTTTTAGAGCTGGGGAATGTCGGGCATTATATCTTTTGTAATCACTTAACTTTGCTTAATTACATTTAGAATCACTTACTTCGCTTAAGTATGTTTAATACCTTTGATTTTAGTTTCATAACATAGAATATAGAACATAGAAGAGTACAGCACAGGAACAGGCCATTCGGCCCACAATGTTGTGCTGAACCAGCTAAAAAGCAAATTTTAAAAAAACACCCGAACACTAATCCGTCCTACTTACACCATGTTCACATCCCTCCATCTTCCTCACATCCATGTGCTTATCCAAACATCTCTTAAAGCCTCTAATGTATTTGTCTCTACCACCAGACCAGGCAACACATTCCAGGCATCCACCACTCTGAGTAAAAAACTTACTCCTCACATCCCCTTTGAACCTGCCCCCCTCTCACCTTCAATGCCTGCCCTCTGGTATTAGACATTTCAACCCTGAGAAACAGATACTCTCTCTCCGCTCTACCTATGCCTCTCATCATCTTATTAACTTCTATCAGATCTCCTCTCAGCTCTGTCACTCCAGAGAAAACAACCCAAGATTATTCAGCCTCTCATGATGCCACATGCCCTCTAAACCAGGCAGCATCCTGGTAAGTCTCTTCTGCACCCTCTCTGAAGCCTCAACGTCCTTCCTGTAGTGGGGCGACCAGTTTCGTTTCAAGATTATATGTTTTGCTAGTTAGTTGCTAATAAAGGATTGAATACATTTCTTTGACTTTTTGGAAAATTATTATTGGATTGATCAGAAGGCGAGTCCTACACAAGAAAACTCTCTGTGTGGTCACCAGCAGCAACATTGGCTTGTTTGCGTTGCCGCTACAGACACAGCGTGCAGATCGTACCGGGGGGCAGCCCACGAGCATTGCGAACATAGCATGCCCACAACTCACTAACCCGTGCGTCCTTGGAATTTGGGAGGAAACTGGAACCCCCGGAGAAAGCCCACAGGATTATGGAGAGAAGCTCTTCACAGACATGGTCAGGAATTGAAACCCGGTCGGCCATCGCTGGCGCTGTAAAGCGTACGTGCTAACCACTATGTTACTGTGTCGCCCCATTCGGACAGAATTTCCAGTAATGAAAACCTTAAAAGTGCGTCATACTTTATCTGTGTAACTTGATCAGACTCTTCAGCAACTCATCCCTAGTCTCCTTCACTATTCCTTTGTTGCATTCTTTATATATTTGTCATTTATGGGTTTTTTTTTTGTCTGTACACTGTACCACTGCCTCAAAACAAAAAGCTTAATGTCATATAAGTCAGCGATAATAAATCTTATTTTATGGCATACCTGTGTATACATAGAGCACAAGTCCAATAAAAAAAAACCTATGGTATGTATTGCAAATGACATTAAATGTCATTTATTGTCAATAAACTCAACTTTGACTGGCCTATAATCCTGATTTATTAGAATCAGAATCAGATTTATTATTGCAAACTTATATGATATAAAACTTGTTGTTTTGTGGCAGCAGTACAGTGTAAAGACAAAAAAAAATGCTATAAGTTCTAAAGTAAATAGTGCAAAGGAAGACTGAGGTAGAGTTGATTGGTACATAGACTTTTCAGAAATCTGATGGCAGAAGGGAAGAATCATCATCATTATTATGCACCATGTCATATGACATCATCATTATGCGCTGTGTCATACGCTGTGGGTGATCATGGTCCCATGACCACGATTGTTCTTGGCATTTTCTTCTACAGAAATGGTTCGCCATTGCCTTCTTCTGGGCAGTGTCTTTACAAGATGGGTGACCCCATCCATTATCAATACTCTTCAGAGATTGTCCACCTGGTGTCAGTGGTGGCATAACCAGGACTTGTGATGTGCACCAGCTGCTCATATGACCATCCACCACCTGCTCCCATGGCTTCACGTGACCTTGATCGAGGGTACTGAGCAGGTGCTACACCTTGCGCAGGGGTGACCTGCAGGCTAGCAGAGGGAAGGAGCGCCTTACACCTCCTTTGGTAGAGACGTATCTCTACTAAAGTTGGTCATTTAATGAGATGAGGATAAATCTTCACACAGCAGATTACAGATATTTCAAATTCTCCTCCCCAGAGTGCCACCAATTTGCAGCCACACTGTACATTCCAGGCTGGGTTTGGCAGAGGAGACTCAGGGAATATGCAGTTCTGACAAATGTCGACAAGGTCGAGAGTCAGCCACGATCTAATGAAATGGCAAAGGAGTCTACAACATGGAAACTACTTCCTCTCTTCCTTTCCTGCTGAATAAACATAAAATTACAACCTCATCACCCAACACTCGCAGGCTGCTGGCTGCAACCTGGCTTTGCTCCTTCTGTCAGTAGAAACGGTTGCACTGGGCTTAGTAGCTAGGCCACACGTGAAGGCCAGGAGCTGGACTTGGTTGTCAGAGGCTGTTTGAGACACATGCCATTGGGAGCATTTAATAGGGAGTGGGAGCTTGTCCCCATCACCACCCCCGGCTACTACAGCATTAGGAAGCTGTTTTCTATACGCTTGTCACAAATACCCGCATTCCCAATCTGATCTTCACCAAACACCTATGCAAACAGCTCGGCATAGTGTTTAATTGTCCACATCTGTCAAATCTCTTAAACCAGCGGCACAAAATCAGAAATTAAGGCCAATTTAATTAAGTAGTAAATGGAATTTTGATTGCTGTTGATACTAAGAAAACTTTGATGTTGCATTATAAACACAAGAGATTCTGCAGAAGCTGGAAATCCAGAGCAACACCCACAAAATGCTGGAGGAGCTCAGCAGGTCAGGCAGCGTCTATGGAGAGGAATAAGCAGTGGACATTTCGGCCCGAGGTACTTCACCAGGAATGGAAAGGTAGGGCAAAGAACCAGACTAAGATGGTTGGGGGGGGGTGCAGGAGGGGAAGGAGTCCAAGCTGGCAGGTGATAGGTGAAGCCAGGTAAGGGGGAAGGTAGATGGGTGGGGGAGGGGGGATGACATGAAAAGCTGGGAGGGGATAAGTGGAAGAGATCAGGGATTGAAGAAGAAGTAATCTGATAGGGGAGGAGGTTGGACCATGGAGTAAAGGTATCTTTATATTTGATTTATACTTACATCACGATAGCCCTCCTGGTGGTTTCCCCAGACATCGCCGCTAACACCTTTACAGCCTGCCGGACAATATTTGCTGTAACAAAAACAAGAAATAGTGATCACAAGACGTCAAGTCAAAGTACAGTCTAGATCAATGTATCATTGTCAATAGTTCAGGTTTACTTGTCATTCATCCATACATGAATACCCATGAATACAGCCAGACAAGAGAGCATTATTCTGGGGCCAAAGAGCAAAACACAATACCAACAGTCACACACAGTACAAACCACATATAAGATATCAGCAAAATACAGTCACGTAGAAAATAGAGTCCATGACTCTGGGTCCATGAATGTTGCAGAAATCTGCAAACACAATATGGTTTGTCTTCTGCTGAGTGAACACTAGGGGGCAGCACTGACTCCAGCTTGGATGCTGCGCCACACTGCCCCCGGTGGAGTGCACCAGCTCTGGTGCCTCTCTTCCGGCAGATTAAACAGGCGACAGACACTGCAGCTTGAGGCCCAGTCCTGGCTACGACCGGGGCCTCATAGCTCCCCCGCCACCCGCCAATAAATCAGTGAATCGGACTTGCAGCATCCCACATTAACAATGCCCAACAGGGTCTTGCGATCACAAGAAAAGCCACTCGTATGATCACTCGCTGTCAGACCGCCCACCGCCTTCATGCACTGACTCCTCTGCTGCCTCTCTGTCACAAGTAGCAGCAAAAGCCATCAAACGCTCCTCATATAGCAACGCCTTTTATTCCTGGGATCATTTGTGTGAACCTCCTCTGGGCCATGCCCAATGCCAGCACACCTTTTCCTAGATGCAATCAAGGAAGTTAGTTAACCCATAAAAAGATCCTATAGAGGAGTACCAAGGACATCAAATAGTTCATTATATTGATGTTGACTACCAGAATACAGATTAGGACCCTGAGACCCAGGTAATAAAAATTAAGATACTAAAGGGAACTGCCAGATATTCTCATCCCCTCACAACCTCATGAAAAGCATCTCATTATTTGTCTGTTCCACTATTTCTTTGGTGGGAAACTCCTGCTGAGAAGATTGTGGGACGGGGCGCAAGCCGATGTTGGACTCCATTTCACCGATCAAAGGTTCCGCCATTCGCTGATTGAAGTGACGAGGGAGATTGAAACATAGAGGCGAATCTGGAAGGTCAGCGCCGGCTGCCTGCCTTTTGATCGCTGGTGGGATCACTCTGCTACGGAGAGGAGAGACAGCCTTTTGATCGCTGGTGGGATCACTCTGCTACGGAGAGGAGAGACAGCCTTTTGATCGCTGGTGGGATCACTCTGCTACGGAGAGGAGAGACAGCCTTTTGATCGCTGGTGGGATCACTCTGCTACGGAGAGGAGAGACTGCCTTTTGATCACTGGGGGATCACTCTGCTGCCGGGGGTGGGGGAGTCTGCCGTTGTGCCCGGAGAATGATACTCAGGTTTTCTGTGTTATGGATATGGACTTGGACTACAGACTTTATTTTCAGTCTTATAGTTTTTTATAGTCTGTGTTTTTTGCCTGATCTTACTTGTTTTTTGTTTGTGGGGGAGGGGGATTTGGGGGTCAATGTGCCTGTCCCTTACTTGTTCGTTTTTTGTGCAGGGAGGCGGGTTTGAAGGTTTGATGATCGAGCTGCCACTCCTTTCTTTCTTGGTTTCGTGGCCATCTGGAGAGAAGAATTTCAGAGTTGTATACCTTGATAATAAATGAACCTTTGAATTGTTTAAACCTTTGATCTTGTGACTTATAGTGATTATTTTTACATCTTGCTCTGTACTTCTGCCACAAAACATCATTACATCAGTGATAATAAAACTAATTCTTCCCTCCCTCTCTATCCTTCCATTTTCACCACTTTTCCTCATTGCTGTATCTGAGCCAAGTGTAATATGTCACCATATATTACCTTGTGATTCATTTTTTTTGCAGGCATTTATAGGAAAGTAAAGAAATACAACAGAATTTATGAAAAATTATATGCATAACAAAGACCAATGTGAAAAAGAAGACAAATAGTGCAAATAATCAAAGAATAAATAAAAAGTCCTGAGGAAATGTCTCAGCCCAAAACGTTGGCTGTACTCCTTTCTGTAGATGCTGCCCGGCCTGCTGAGTTCCTTCAGTATTTTGTGTGTGTTGCTTGGATTTCCAGCATCTGCAGACTTTCTCTTGTTAGTAAATAAATAATACCGAGCTGATTCGATGGGCTGAATGGCCTACTTCTGCTCCTATATCTTATGGCCTTATGTAAAGTCCTTGAAATTGAGTCAATAGGTTGTGTGTGTGTGTGTGTGTGTGTGTGTGTGTGTGTGTGTGTGTGTGTGTGTGTGCGCGCGCGCGCACCCGTGTCGAACACATATAAAATATGATGGGCTAAGTGTAACTCACTGACTGTAATCACGTCAGCTGATTTTGAGACTTACAGCTTGCGACAGCCTCGTCTGGTGGAACTGCTTCGCGGTCTTCTGTCAATTTGACGCATGCAGTGCCGATCTGCACCCCTGCACCCAGAGGGACGTCCACCTCACTCCAACAAAATTCCTCAGTCCCCGGGACGTGCTCGTTTCCATCGCGGGACTGATTACAGACTTCGCATGTTTGAGACAGGGCTGGTACGCTGTCAGCAAAGACATCACTCACTCCTTCAAACTCAACCCAAGAACAGAAAACATACTCCGCCTCCCGAGTATCCCTGCCGGCTTCTAACTGTGAAGGTGTTGCAATGTCTGATAAAAACATGACTGTTTAAGCTCAGGTCTCACTCTACCAGAAAATGAAACTCTGTAGCTCTGTACACTCTAGTCTCCCGCTGAAATATCCACCCAGCTGATGATTCAGTTGTTATTTATGTCTGTCTGTCTATTTAGTTGGATAGTTGAAGATTGAGTGTGAAACGGGTTGCTCTGGCTCTTCGAGCCACACCACCCAGCAATCCATTGACTTTAAAGGCATCCGTTAGTCTTGCGAGACCATGGATCTGCGCCTGGAAAGTCTTCACTCTCCAGGGCGCAGGCCTGGGCAAGGTTGTATGGAAGACCGCCAGTTGCCCATGCAGCAAGTCTCCCCTCTCCACGACACCAATGTTGTCCAAGGGAAGGGCATTAGGAACCACACAGCTTGACACCAGTGTCGTCGCAGAGCAATGTGTGGTTAAGTGCCTTGCTCAAGGACACAACACGTTCCCTCGGCTGGGCCTCGACTCACGACCTTCAGGTCGCTAGTCCAATGCCTTCACCACTTGGCCACGTGCCCACATGACTTAACCCTAGCCTAATCATGGGACAAATTACAATGACCAATTAACCTACTAACTGACACGTCTTTGGACAGTAGGAGGAAACCAGAGCACCCGGAGGAAACCTACGCACACACAGGAAGAATGTGCAGACTTCCTTACAGAGGACAGCAGAAGTGAATCCCAGATTCCAACACCCTGAGTTGTAACAGTGCTGTGCTAACCGTCACGTCACTGTGGCTTCGGAAGTTTTATTGAACTGGGATAGAACCAGGCTATTTTTCCTACTGTACTTGCTGTCCTCCTGTAGATACGCAGGCTGTAAATTATGTGCAGCCCGTGTTTACCCTCAACAGCTGCAAGGTCAAGAGGGAAAAGGACAAAAACATTGCCAGAAATTTGAAATAAAACGGTGCCCTGCAGGTCAGATAATCCGCGCGGTCGCCACCTCCTGCACCTGATAAAGTTGCCACTGAGTGTAGGTTCGTGGTCTTATTTATTAAGTCAGATATTTATTTATTCCGGCCCTCTGTGACTTGCCACCTAGCAATCCCCTAATCTAACCCTACTCTAATCACACTAAAATCGAGACGAGAAGGCTGCGACTAGCAGGGCACTGTCTACGCCACCCCGAGCTACCTGCCAGCCTAGTCATCATATGGGAGCCCAAGCACGGGAGGATGAACCCTGGGCGCCCTCGCAAGACTACGGTCAACATGCTCCTAGAAGACAGCGGCGCGGCTAATGTGGACAATAGACAATAGACAATAGGTGCAGGAGTAGGCCATTCGGCCTTTCGAGCCAGCACCGCCATTCACTGTGATCATGGCTGATCATCCACACTCAGTATCCAGTTCCTGCCTTATCCCCATAACCTTTGATTCCGCTATCTTTAAGAGCTCTATCCATCTCTTTTTTGAAAGTATCCAGAGACTTGGCCTCCACAGCCTTCTGGGGCAGAGCATTCCATATATCCACCACTCTCTGGGTGAAAAAGTTTTTCCTCAACTCTGTTCTAAATGGCCTACCCCTCATTCTTAAACTGTGGCCTCTGGTTCTGGACTCACCCAACATCGGGAACATGTTTCCTGCCTCCAGCGTGTCCAATCCCTTAATAATCTTATATGTTTCAATAAGATCCCCTCTCAGCCTTCTAGATGAACTGAACACACTGATGAGGGAGAGGGAGAAGTGGAGAGTCTGTCATCGTGCCCGACGCCGGCCCCCTAGGCCTGTGTCGACGTAGTAGTAGTAGTATTAGTGGTAGTAGTAGTAATCACAGGACAATTTACAATGAATAATTAATCTACCAACTAGCACGTCTATGGACCGTGAAAGGAAACCGGAGCACCCGGAGGGAAAACAACAGCCTTGGGGAGAACGTACAAAGTCCTTCCAGGTGGTGGCAGGGATTGAACCCGGGTCACTGGTTCTGGAAAGCGTTTTTCTAACCACTACGCTACAGCGCCCACCATCCAATTCAGGGCTTGACGTGTTGTGCGTTCAGAGATGGTCTTCTGCACACCACTGTTGTAACGCGCCTGGTTATTTGAGTTACTGTCGCCTTCCTGTCAGCCTGAGCCAGCCTGGCCATTCTCCTCCGACCTCTCTCATTAACAAAGCTCTTTTGCCCACAGAACTGCTGCTCACTGGATGCTTTTTGTTTCTCGCACCATTCCCTGTAAATGCTAGAGCAGCGGTTCCCAACCTCTTTTATTTCATCGACACTTACCATAAACTGAGGGGTCTGTGGGCCCCAGTCTGGGACCCCTCCTCTAGAGACTGAATTGAACAAAAATCCCAGGAGATCAGCGGTTTCTGAGATACTCAAGCCACCCCATCTGGAACCAACAAGCATTCCGCGGTCAATGACACTTGGATCAGATTTCTTCCCCATTCTGGTGTTTGCCCTGAACAACATCTGAACCTCCTGGCCATGTCCGCATGCTCTTACGAACTGAGTTGCTGCCATATGATTGGGTGATTAGGTACTTGCAGTAATGAGCAGGTGTACAGCTGAACCGAAGAAAGAGGCCACTGAGTGCATTTTGGGGTCAGGAAGAGTTGACAGGTCAGAGGCCGTGCAAGGAGAAACCGAGTTAACGCCTCAGGTGGAGGACTCTTTGTCATAGAGCCAAAGAGTAATACAGCACAGATACAGATACAGGCCATTCGGCCCAAACAGACCATGCTGAGCATGATGCCCACCCATCCAGTCCCAATTTCCTGTCTTTAGCCGATAACTCTCCAAGTTCCACCCCTTCATGTAGCTAGCCAAGTGCTTCTTCAGTGATACTATTGTATCTGCTTCAGTCACCTCCACTGGCACCTCATTCAATTTACAAATGTTAAGTTTAAAGAAAATTTATTATCAAAGTGCATGTGTGTCACTATATACAGCCTTGAGATTCATTTTCTAGCGGGCATTCTCAGTAAATACAAAGAAACTCAATAGAATCAATGAAGATCTGCGAAGTTTGTGAAGATCTAAAGTGCTGACAAACTTCTATAGATGTGTGGTGGAGAGTATACTGACTGGCTGCATCACAGCCTGGTATGGAAACACCAATGCCCCTGAGTGGAAAATCCTATAAAAAGTAATGGATATAGAGTAGTACAGCACAGTATAGGCCCTTCGGCCCACATTGCTGTGCCGACCCTCAAACCCTGCCTCCCATATAACCCCCCACCTTAAATTCCTCCATATGCCTGTCTAGTAGTCTCTTAAATTTCACTAGTGTATCTGCCTCCACCACTGACTCAGGCAATGCATTCCACGTACCAACCACTCTCTGAGTAAAAAACCTTCCTCTAATATCCCCCTTGAACTTCCCACCCCTTACCTTAAAGCCATGTCCCCTTGTATTGAGCAGTGGTGCCCTGGGGAAGAGGCGCTGGCTATCTACTCTATCTATTCCTCTTAATATCTTGTACACCTCTGTGGCGCAGTCCATCACAGGCAAAGCCCTCCCCACCACTGAGCTCATCTACACAAAGTGTCGTCGCAGGAAAGCAGCGTCCATCATCAGGGACCCCCACCACCCAGGTCATGCTCTCTTCCCGCTGCTGCCATCAGGTAGAAGGTACAGGAGCCTCAGGACTCACACCACCAGGTTCAAGAACAGTGACTACTCCTCAACCATCAGACGCTTGAATAGAAGGGGGATAACTACCACAAAATCTCCTGGCTGCTCTCTAACTAATGATCATTTAGCTGAGACCAGAACTGCTAGTTAACTTCTCCCTTTGTCTGCTCGGATAAATTGCCTTTGAAAAGTTAACTCCATTCCTGTATACGTGGGAGCTGAGTGGTTTGATGAGCGTTTTCATGCATGTTAAAATCTCCTATGACCATCATAGCATTGCCCTTTTGACATACGTTTTCTATTTCCCATTGTAATCTGTAGTCCACATCCCAGCTATTGTTTGGAGGCCTGAGAATAACTACCATCAGGGTCCTTTTACCTTTGCAGTTTCTTAACTCAACCCACAAGGATTCAACATCTTCTGATCCTATGTCACATCCTTCTAATGACATGATGCCATTCTTTACCAGCAGAGCCACATCACCCCCTCTGCCTACCTTCCTATCCCTCTGATACAGTGTGTAGCCTTGGACATTCAGCTCCAAACTACAACCATCCTTCAGCCATGATTCTGTGATGACCACGACATCATACCCGACAATCCATAAAAGTGCAACAAGATCATCCACCTTATTTCTTATACTCCGTGCATTGAGATATAACACTTTGAGTATTGTATTTGCTACTCTTTTTGATTCTGCATCCCTAATTCACTGATACTCACCCTGGCGGCTGCAATTTAGTCCTATCATCTGCCTGCCCTTCCTGACAGTCTGACTCCATGCTACCTTTGCCTTTTTACCATTTGTCCTATCCTGAGTCCCTTCACTCCAGTTCCCATTCCCCTGCCAGATTCGTTAAAACCCTCCCCAACAGCTCTAACGGCGGGAGGAGAAGAAGGCAGTGCGCCGCACGTGCGCAGCTCTCCAGTGAAAATTATATTGTATCCGTTAAATAGGGGCCGTGGACAATTCTGATTTGATGGAGAATGGATGTGAAAGTACCAGAGGAACATCTGTTGAAATTTCTGAAACGCTGGTTCGCTGCTGTTGTTACTGTGTGGTCGGGAATCTTTCGGAGGGTAGGCCTCAAAATCCCCGGCCTCGCCTGCTTTCGGCGACTGAGAAGGAGGTCGAATCGTTTGGACAGAGGTGGTGCTCAGTACTCGGTGTCGGAGGGCTGATCAAAGCTCGAAGTTTTCAGATGACTCAGAGTTGGATTGTGGTCGGCATGGCTTGGAGAGTTTTTCTTCCTTCTCCCGTCTGCGTGAGATGTGGGACATTTGAGAAACTTTGAACTTTACTGTGCTCACGGACTTCTTCATCAAGTTATGGTATTGTTACACTGTTTGTAACTATATGTTATAATTATGTGGTTTTGACAGTTTTTTCATTCTTGGTTTGTCCTGTGTTTTGTGATATCACACCGGAGGAAATAATGTATCATTTCTTAATGCATGCATTACTAAATGACAATAAAAGAGGACTGCGTGTCTTCATAATCATAACCTGCCGCTAGAATATTGGTCCCCCTCGGGTTCAGGTGTGACCCGTCCCTTTTGTGCAGGTAATAGCTCCCCCTGAAGAGATCCCAATGATCCAAGAACCTGAAGCCCTGCCCCCTACACCAGCTTAGCCATGCATTTATCTGCCAGATCATCTGTTTCTACTCTCATTGGCATGTGGCACAGGCAGCAATCCAGAAATTACTACCCTGGAGGTTCCGTTTCTCAGCTTTCTACCTAGCTCTCTAAATTCCCTCTTCAGGACTTCTTTGCTTTTCCTTCCTATGTCATTGGTACCAATATGTACAAAGACATCTGGCTGCTCCCCCTCCCCCTCCAAAATGCCATGGACATGATTTGAGACATCCCTGACCCTGGCACCTGGGAGGCAACATACCATCCGAGTGTCCCGTTCATGTCCACAGAATCTCCTGCCTGTTCCTCTGACTATCGAGCATTTAGCCAAAATCAGAACCGTGAGTTAATTTCTCCCTTTCCCTGTTCGGAAAAGTGGCCTTTAAAAAGCTAACTCCATTCCTCTTCACGCAGGGGCTGAGTGGTTTGCCAAACATTTTCATCATTTTCCAGCATTTGCAGTTTTTGATTTTTATTTAATGAGTTCAAGACATGTCCTTGGACTCCTGTACAATTATTTACACCTAGTACTTTATTTGTGAAATTTGACAGAACAGAGATAAATGCTTTGGAATTTTGGATGACTGGATTTTATTTGCTTGCAGCACACGTGACGAGCGCAAAAATTTCTGACGAGAGGTCACAAGTGCAAACCGCTAAATAACGATTGGATTTTATGGATTACGGCTTGCGTACAATTGTGCAAAATTGGTCCTAGCAATTCCACAGCCCATTTTACACCGCCCACCCCCCCACAATTTATTTTCTTTACTGGCTTCAAACCAAGCTTACTCAGCCTTGTTCGATAGCAACGTGAAAAATTATTAGTTAGCTCATGCACAGAACTGGTTTAAACCAGGACGACTGTACACACGCAGCTCTTTTCGTTCAATGTTGGAGGAGATTTCAGTTGACTTAGGGAACTGATATAAATGGCAATGTGTTGGAATGCCATTAGACATAGAATCAGAATCAAGTTTAATGTCACTGGCATATGTCACGTGGCAGCAGTACAATGCAATACATAATAATAGGAAAAACATGAATTACAGTAAGTATGTAGTTAAATTAAATAAGTAGTGCAAAAATGGAAATTAAAAAATAGTGAGGTAGTGTTCATGGGTTCAATGTCCTTTCGGAAACTGGATGGCAGAGGGGAAGAAGCTGTTCCTCAATTGCTGAGTGTGTGTCTTCAGGCTTCTGTACCTCCTCCCTGACAGTAGCAATGAGAAGAGGGCATGTCCTGGGCGATGGGGGTCCTTAATGATGGTCACCACCTTTCTGAGGCATCGCTCCTTGAAGATGTCCTGGATACCACAGAGGCTAGTGCCCATGATGGAGTTAAATTTACAACTCCCTGCAGCTTATTTCGATCCTATGCAATACATTCCCCAGACGGTGATGCTGCCAGTTACAATGCTCTCCACATTACATCTGTAGACATTTTCAAGTGTTTTTTGCAGGCATTCCAAATCCCCTCAAACTCCTAATGAAATATAGCTTCTGTCGTGCCTTCTTTGGAGCTGCATTGATATGGAGGGTCCAGGTTAGAACCTATGAGATATTGACACCTAGGAACACAAGGAGTGAATCAAAGGTCTCACTAACCCGGGTTGCTGGTACTGTAAAGAGTTGTGCTAACCACTACCTTACTGCGTTGCCTGTAACTGATGTTCTTATTAAAGATTCATCGATCATGCAGCAGGGGAGAGAAGCCTGCCTATTACACCTTCAGAAAGAGAATTCCTTAGTGGATCTTCTACACTTTCCTCAAAGTCATCTAAACTTCCTTACATTAGCAACACCAGTGCTGTTAATCAGACCCTAATTACGATACTGTGGAATAATAATTAGAATAACCAGGTACCAATTAGAATAATAAGATGAATAATAAGATAATCAGAGCCTGATTATAATACTGTGGAATAATAATATCAGACTAATTAACTATTTTTGCTCTCTTTTTGTACTACTTACTGAATTTAATTTTTTATAGATATTATTATAAATGAGAGGCATTGATCATGTGGATAGTCAGAGGCTTTTTCCCAGGGCTGAAATGGCCAGCGCGAGAGGGCACAGTTTTAGGGTGCTTGGAAGTAGGTACAGAGGAGATGTCAGGGGTATGTTTTTTTACGCAGAGAGTGGTGAGTGCGTGGAATGGGCTGCCAGCGACGGTAGTGGAGGCGGATATGATAGGGTCTTTTAAGAGGCTCCTGGATAGGTACATGGAGCTTAGTAAAATAGAGGGCTATGGGTAAGGGTAACCCTAGGTAATTTCTAAAGTAAGTACATGTTTGGCACAGCATTGTGGGCTGAAGAGCCTACATTGTGCGTAGGTTTTCTATATTTCCAATTTAGAGTATTTTTTTTTACAGATTGCACTGTACTGCTGCCACAAAACAACAAATATAGGGAAGCTGCCTGACCTGCTGAGTTCCTCCAACATTTTGCGTGTGTCGCTTTGGATTTCCAGCATCTGCAGACCCTCGTGGTTAAAATTTCGCAACGTACGTCACTCATAATAAACCTGACTCTAAGTTGGATTCCAAGTTGCTTGAACGTCACCGGCACTTCGGCAGGGAGGCCAGAAAAAGATCAACTTGGCAAAGGGAATATTCCTGAAAGAGGAATTCTGGCTGACCCGCTTTCCTGTCACTAGACGTCATCCTGTGGAATCCCACAGCAAGCCCTTTCTTGACAGCTGCCTGTTAGCAACAGCAGAACTGTCTCCCTCCTCTCCAGGCACACTTCCGTTTCGCTAAGTCAACATATGTGTAATGACTCTGCTTTCACATCGGCACAGAACTTTGGATCAAGCCTCAGTTTAACGTGAACTGCAAATAAGAACAAGGTCACAGAGATTTCAACTTACGTGAAAGACTGCTGAGAATAATGGATTCCTTTATCCAAACAGGAAATCATATCTGCATAAAACAGAGCATTAAAACGTTAGAGGATTGAACTCGCTGATGCACACAGACCACTGCAACCTAACCCCCAATAGATAATCCACACACTATTATTCTGGCAACTGCCAAACTTCTTAATATCAGTGCTGTAATTAGCAATTGGTACAACAATATATTGAACACGATCAATCAGTTCCAATAAAGCCATCATTCTTTAACTTGTTCATTCGGTGGTGAGGAAGACAAGTGCAATGTTATTCATTTTGAGAGGACCAGATTATAAAAGCTAGGATGTGAAACTAGGCTTATAAGGCATTGGTCAGATCGTCCTTGCAGTGTTATTACCAGTTTTGGGCCCCATGTCTGAGAAGGGATGTGCTGCGATTGGAGAGGGGTCATGAGAACGTTCCCTGCAATGGAAAGGTTAACCTATGAGGAGCATTTGATGGCTCTGGGCCTGTACTCGCTGGGGTTTAGAAGAATGACGAGAGGTATCTCATTGAAACTTATCGAATATTAAAAGGAACGTGGGAAAATCCCGACGAAGGGCCTCGGCCCGAAACGTCGACTGTTTACTCTTATCCGTAGATGCTGCCTGGCCTGCCGAGTTCCTCCAGCATTTTGTGCGTGTTGCTTTGAAATAATGAACGGCTTGGATGGAGTGGATGCGGAGAGGACGATCCCCATAGTTTGGGGGTCTGGGTAGTGGAGGGCACAGCCACAGAACACGAGGATGTTCCTTTCGAACAGTTATGAAAGGAACGTCTTTATCCTGAGGGTGGTGAACCTGTGGAATTCATTGCCACAGAAGGCTGCGGAAACCAGGTCTTTGGGTATATTTAAAGCGGAGGATGATAGGTACTTGATTAGTAAGGGTGTCAAAGGTTAAAAGGAGAAGGCAGGAGAATGGGGTTGAGAGGGAAAATAGATCAGCCATGACAGAATGGCGGAGAAGTCCCGATGGTTCAAATGGCCTAATCCTGCTCATGTGTCTTATAACTTTATGATATCATGTGCCTCTCTAAGAGTTTCTTAAACGTCCCTAACGTATCTGCCTCTACCACCATCTCCAGCAGGTCATTCCATGCACTCACCACTCTCCGTGTAAAAAAATTGTCTGTGACAAGCCCTCTAAACTTTCCTCCAATCAGCTTAAAATTATGCCCCCTGGTGTTAGCCATTTCTGCCCCGAAGTAAAGTCTCCATATGTCTACTCAATCAATACCTGTTATCATCTCGTACACCTCTATCAAGTCACCTCTCACCTTCCTTCGTTCCAAACAGAAAAACTCACTCAACCTCTCCTCATGAGACACGCTTTCTAATCCAGGCAGCACCCTGGTAAATCTCCTCTGCACTCTCTCTAGATTTTCCACATCTTTCCTATAATGGAGTGACCAGCAGTGAACACAATACCCCTGGTGTGGTCAAACCAGGGTTTTATAGAGCTTTATACTTTATTGTCACCAAACAATTGATACTAGAGCATACAATCATCACAGCGATATTTGATTCTGTGCTTCATGCTCCCTGGAGTACAAATCGATAGTAAATATTAAAAATTTAAATTATAAATCATAAATAGAAAATACAAAAGGGAAAGTAAGGTAGTGCAAAAAAACCGAGAGGCAGATCCGGATATTTGGAGGGTACGGCCCAGATCCGGGTCAGCATCCGTTCAGCAGTCTTATCACAGTTGGAAAGAAGCTGTTCCCAAATCTGGCCGTACGAGTCTTCAAGCTCCTGAGCCTTCTCCCGGAGGGAAGAGGGATGAAAAGTGTGTTGGCTGGGTGGGTCGTGTCCTTGATTATCCTGGCAGCACTGCTCTGACAGCGTGCGGTGTAAAGTGAGTCCAAGGACGGAAGATTGGTTTGTGTGATGTGCTGCGCTGTGTTCACGATCTTCTGCAGCTTCTTCTGGTCTTGCACAGGACAACTTCCATACCAGGTTGTGATGCACCCCAGAAGAATGCTTTCTAAGAATGCTGCAACATTACCTCATGGCTCTTGAATTCAATCTCCTAACCAACGAAAGCCAATACACCATGCACCTTCTTAACCACCTGACATGGTAGTGTAGTGGTTCGCACAACGCTCTACAGTACCAGTGACCTGGGTTCGATCCCTGCTGCAGCCCGTAAGGAGGTGGTACGTTCTCCCTGTGACCTCCTGGGGTTTCCTCCAGGTGCTCCCGTTTCCTCCCACAGTCCGATGACGTACAGGTTAGTAGTTTAATTGGTCGTTGTAAATTGTCCCATGATTAGGGCAGGTTTAAATCAGGGGATTGCTGGGTGGCGTGGCTCGAAGGGCCGGAAGGGCCAAATCCACGCAGTATCTCAATAAATAAATATCAGTATTGATCTATTTGATCAATTCCTATGAAGTCATCGGTCCTTTACATGTAGGTGTGGACTAAAAGTTGGACGTGAAAAGGTGCATCCCGAACATGTTTCACACCAGTTACCTGGGGGAAAGGTGTCATTAAAGCCAGTAGTTTTCTTTCAGCCAGTGAGCTTTTAAAGTTTTCAACCCGAGGAGCAGGTGGATATTTATAAAGGGATGTAACAGAAAAATGGGCCGAACAAATTTCCAGGCAGATCAGAGCAATTGCCAATCCTGGAAGAAAGTGGAATTGCAACAGGGAGCACATAAACACCTCTGCCATTGATCTCACCGGCTCCAACACCTCAGGGCATATTCAAAACCCGGACTCCAGCAACGACCATGGACACCTTCAAAGTGATTGCGCAACCACCAACTGCGACTCCAGCCTTGAACTCCAGGCCGGGTCTTTACGGGCTGCTATTGTGACTCGAGTCTCCCCTTCCCCCACCAATACTCTGCAATCCCGTCTCCCTCAGATCCCATCGTCAGCTCCTGGGTCCTCAGAGGCTCCATCTTCCTCTCACCCCAACCCTCCCCTCTCCATTGACACCCCCAGCCTCCCCCCTCTAATCCCAGCTCTCATCCGTGCCGGGTCTTTACCATCCCCTCCGACCTTCAACTGTCGGAGGCAGAGCGCTCTGTCCTCAGTAAGAGCCTCACCTTTGTCCCCCTTCGCCCACACCTCAGCGAGTTCCGTGTTCGCCACGATGCGGAACTTTTCTTCTGCCGTCTCCGTCTCTGAGCCTACTTCTTCGGCAACGACTCTTCCACCCCCACCGATGACCCCTTCTCCTGTCTTCAACCCTCCTCTTCTTCATGGACACCTCGCTCTGGTCTTCTGCCTGCTCTGGATCTCTTTATTGCCAACTGCCGACAGGACATCAACTGTCTGGACTTCACCGCACCTTGTCCCCATTCCAACCTCACTCCTTCGGAACGCTCTGCTCTCCACTCCCTCCGCACTAATCCTAACCTTATTATTAAACCCGCTGATAAGGGGGGTGCTGTTGTAGTCTAGCGTACTGACCTCTACCTTGCCGAGACACAGCGACAACTCGCGGATACCTCCTCTTATTTACCCCTCGATCGTGACCCCACTAAGGAGCACCAGGCCATTGTCTCCCACACCATCACTGACTTTATCCGCTCAGGGGATCTCCCATCCACTGCTACCAACCTTATAGTTCCCACACCCCGCACTTCCCGTTTCTACCTCCTACCCAAGATCCACAAACCTGCCTGTCCTGGCCGACCTATTGTCTCAGCTTGCTCCTGCCCCACCGAACTCGTTTCTGCATACCTCGACACGGTTTTATCCCCCCTTGCTCAATCCCTTCCGACCTATGTTCGTGGCACTTCTCACGTTCTTGAACTTTTCGATGATTTTAAGTTCCCTGGCCCACACCGCTTTATTTTCACCATGGATGTCCAGTCCCTATATACTTCCATCCCCCATCAGGAAGGTCTCAAAGCTCTACGCTTCTTTTTGGATTCCAGACCTAATCAATGCCCCTCTACCACCACTCTGCTCCGTCTTGCGGAATTAGTCCTTACTCTTAATAATTTCTCCTTTGGCTCCTCCCACTTCCTTATCAAATTAAAAGTGTAGCTATGGTCACCCGTATGGGTCCTAGCTATGCCTGCCTTTTTGTTGGCTTTGTGGAACAATCTATGTTCCGTGCCTATCCTGGTATCTGTCCCCCACTTTTCCTTCGCTACATCAACGACTGCATTGGCGCTGCTTCCTGCACGCATGCAGAGCTCGTTGACTTTATTAACTTTGCCTCCAACTTTCACCCTGCCCTCAAGTTTACCTGGTCCATTTCTGACACCTCCCTCCCCTTCCTAGATCTTTCTGTCTCTGTCTCTGGAGACAGCTTATCCACTGATGTCTACTATAAGCCTACTGACTCTCACAGCTATCTGGACTATTCCTCTTCTCACCCTGTCTCATGCAAAAACGCCATCCCCTTCTCGCAATTCCTCCGTCTCCGCCGCATCTGCTCTCAGGATGAGGCTTTTCATTCTAGGGCAAGGGAGATGTCTTCCTTTTTTAAAGAAAGGGACTTCCCTTCCTCCACTATCAACTCTGCTCTTAAACGCATCTCCCCCATTTAACGTACATCTGCTCTCACTCCATCCTCCCGCCACCCCACTAGGAATAGGGTTCCCCTGGTCCTCATCTACCACCCCACCAGCCTCCGGGTCCAACATATTATTCTCTGTAACTTCCGCCACCTCCAACGGGATCCCATCACTAAGCACTTCTTTCCCTTCCCCCCCCTGCATTCCGCAGGGATCGCTCCCTACGCGACTCCCTTGTCCATTCGTCCCCCCCATCCCTCTCCACTGATCTTCCTCCTGGCACTTATCCGTGTAAGCAGAACAAGTGCTACACATGTCCTTACACTTCCTCCTTTACCACCATTCAGGGCCTCAAACAGTCCTTCCAGGTGAGGCAACACTTCACCTGTGAGTCAGCTGGGGTGATATACTGCGTCCGGTGCTCCCGATGTGGCCTTTTATATGTTGGCGAGACCCGACGCAGACTGGGAGACCGCTTTGCTGAACACCTATGCTCTGTCCGCCAGAGAAAGCAGGATCTTCCAGTGGCCACACATTTTAATTCCACATCCCATTCCCATTCTGACATGTCTATCCACGGCCTTCTCTACTGTCAAGATGAAGCCACACTCAGGTTGGAGGAACAACACCTTATATTCCGTCTGGGTAGCCTCCAACCTGATGGCATGAACATCGACTTCTCTAACTTCCACTAATGCCCCACCTCCCCCTCGTACCCCATCTGTTACTTATTTTTATACACACATTCTTTCTCTCACTCTCCTTTTTCTCCCTCTGTCCCTCTGACTATACCCCTTGCCCATCCTCTGGGTTCCCCCCCACCCCTCCTTGTCTTTCTTCCCGGACCTCCTGTCCCATGATTCTTTCGTATCCCTTTTGCCTATTACCTGTCTAGCTCTTGGCTTCATCCCTCCCCCTCCTGTCTTCTCCTATCATTTTGGATCTCCCCCTCCCCCTCCAACTTTCAAATCCCTTACTCACTCTTCCTTCAGTTAGTCCTGACAAAGGGTCTCGGCCTGAAACGTCGACTGCACCTCTTCCTAGAGATGCTGCCTGGCCTGCTGCGTTCACCAGCAACTGTTATGTGTGTTACATAAACACATCAGTTCAGAATCGGAATCAGAATGCTGGCGGGTGTAGGTGGCAGGGTGGAGATACGTCTTTGCCAAAGGAGGTATAAGGCACTCTTACCCTGCACATCACCCTTTGGCAAGGTGTAGCACCTGCTTAGCCCCCCGATTAGGGTCATGTGAAGCCATGGGGGCAAGTCATATGAGCAGCTAGTGTGGATCACAAGTCCTGGTTATGCGACCATGGACGCCAGACAGGCAATCTCTGAAAAGTATTGATAAAGACCGTCTTGTAAAGGCACTGCCCAGAAAGTGGCAATGGCTAACCAGTTCTGTAGAAAAATTTGCCAAAAACAATCATGGTCATGGAGACCGTGATTGCTTACATTATACGACACATAACGAGTGAATAAACCTGGTATACAAGTCAAGATTTTCAATGTACATGTGACTAGTGCAGTGGTCCCCAACCATCGGGCCGCGTACTGGTACCGGGCCACAAAGCATGTGCTACCGGGCCGTGAGGAAACGATATGAGTCAGCTGCACCTTTCCTCATTCCCTGTCACACACTGTTGAACTTGAACATAGGGTTGCCAACTGTCCCATATTTGCCGGGACATCCCGTATATTGGGCTAAATTGGTTTGTCCCATACGGGGCCACCCTTGTCCCGTATTTTCCCCGCTAAGGTAGAACATTCCTTTGAAACCTTTTGTGCTGAAATGGCGTAAAGCGAAGAAGCAATTACCATTAATTTATATGGGAAAAATTTTTGAGCGTTCCCAGACCCAAAAAATAACCTACCAAATCATACCAAATAACACATAAAACTGCAAATAACACTAATATATAGTAAAAGCAGGAATGATATGATAAATACACAGCCTATATAAAGAAGAAATCATGTATGTACAGTATAGTCGGGAAGAAAAAGCCAAAACCGATTTGTGGAAAAAAATTAGCACGTACGCGCATGCGCACGTCACATATGCACACACAGGTACCCGCGCAAGACTTCATGGTTATGGTAGTCTTTCCTGGGGTAAACACAAGTGTCTTAGGATTTGACTGCTACTTTTGTCCCTTATTTGAGAGTGAGAAAGTTGGCAACCCTAACTGTAAAAGACATGTTGAGGTGAGCAACCTGAACTCTACTTGAACAACACTCCGCCGGTCGGCCGGTCCTCAAGAATATTGTCAATATTAAACCAGTCCACAGTGCAAAAAAGATTGGGGACCCCTGGACTAGTGTGTATATGAAAAAAGGTAAGCACTTTAAAACGGAGATTTGTGTTAACATCAGGAGCTGCCATAGATTGGAAAACACAGCACGGTGGCGGTGGTAGTGGGGGGCGGGGGGGGCGTTGGTATAATGGGATCTGATATCAACAGAGATTTGCATTGCCTCGAGTTTATGCAGAGTTGCATATAAAAGGACTTAAGGTATAACATTTAGAATAATGCTCACCTGTTTAAGAACGTCAAACTGATGTATAGCTCATATAACAGTTGGAAACTACTGTTTTTTTAAAAATAATACTTTTTATAAGATTTGTACTTTTGAACAAACTCAGGTATTTTTCATACTCACGGGCAGAAAGCGGTATAGCAGCTAAACTAACGGTTTATCACCATTCTCATTTTACTTTGGCTAAATATCAGCACGTTACCCATGTGATGTAATTCTTTTAATTATGCCGTTTATTAGCTAACTTATCTCTATCTGAGGAATTTCTCTTACTTTATCTATAAAAGTGATAGATTTTTCCGAAGTGCCATCTTCTATTTCTTTATTCCTTTGTCTTACACCCCGTAGCACTGATTTCCCTCGCAGCATCATTTCTTAGCTGTTTATTTAATTTGCATAGTATTTATATGTTTGTGCTCTAAAATAAACTGAAATCTTGGAATTAAGAAGGCTCATCATTCCTGACTCCCAGAAGAACCCCAAGGAGCAGAAATTAAACAGGAATCCAACATGACCAAATGAGTGCTTGGGAGACCAACGGGCGGATTTAGCGGCTGCAGGAATTTGTTTTATTTGTTTAAAGATACAGGCCCTTCCTGCCCCACGAGCCTGCGACGCCCAATCGCACACGAGACCAAATAACCATCCAACCGGTACATCTTTGGTATGCGGGAGGAAACTGGAGCACCTGGAGGAAACCCACGCGGTCACGGGGAGAACGTTCAAGCTCCTTGGAGGCAGCGGCAGGAATTGAACCCTGGGTCACTGGCGCTGTGAAGTGTCACACTAGTCGCTGTGCTACTGTCTCAAAATTCTGCCATGCGGAAATTCAGTTCGTAGCCGCCATTCCCGACTTGTGAACTATTTGGGTTACAAACAGTTTGCAGCGATGGAACCCCGTCGTAACCCAGGGAGACTCAAAAACTGTAAACATATTGTGCAAATACTAATTACACAAATAACTCACAGAAAGAGGCACCAGCATGGGGAGGAGGTGTGGAGAAGAGTTCAATGATGCAAAATACAATATTGGTGGGTGGCTCGCCATCTCCTGTTCAGCGTGATGGGGAAGGTCACAGGAGACTTTCATATAACTGGTGCCAGAAAGCCAGATGTTGCCTTCTAAAGCAAACAGATGTGAACATAAAGAAGAAAGACATTATTACATACTGCACTCCTACCAGGAAATGTAAAAGAATTCTTTCTTTAAAGCATATTAACGATGAATTACATAGTATGTGTAGGTGCATAGGTGGGAGGAAGAAACCAGCCTTGTTTTGCTGTTAATTCTGGTATGGAGGGGTGTGCATCTACTGCACAGGATTGAAAGAAGCTACAGAAAGTTGTAAAGTTAGTCAGCTTCATCAGAGGCACCAGCCTCCATAGTATCCAGGACATCTTCAAGGAGCGGTGCCTCAAAGAAGCTGTGTCCATCACTAAGGACCCCCATCACCCAGGACACGTCTTGTTCTTACTGCTACCATAAGGGAGGGGGTACAGGAGCTTAAAAGCACACACTCAACGATTCAGGAACAGCTTCTTCCCCTCTGCCATCCAATCATACTCACACACACACTGACTGTAATTGATTCACTTATATAGAGCTAGGGTGCCCAAAACTTTTGCACAGTCCTGTATTTGTCAACGTGGAGCGCAGAATGAGTTTGTAAATCTGGTGGGAGCAAAGGAGTTGGGAATGGTGAGGGTGGAGCGTTGCGGAGGGGTGGGGGACAGGTGGCAGAGAAGGAGTGCCAAGGGTGGGGGTGGTGTGGGTGCAGACACACCCGGCCCTGAGTCACCAGGCAAACGTCATTTGATTCCAAACAATTGGTTTACTACTCATTATAGAATGTCTTCCTGCTTCCCTCCCCTCTCCCTTCCCCTATTCCCGACCATGATTCCCCTCTCCCTGTCCCTTCCCACTCTCAGTCCACAATAGAGACTCATATCAGAATCAGGATTGTCATCACTCACATATATCATGAAACTGTTTCTTTTTGCGGCAGCAGTACAGAGCAATACATAAAATTACTACAGTACTGTGTAAAAGTCTTAGGCACCCTAGCTATATATATGAAAAATGTGAGGTGCTACATTTTGGTAGAAGTTAGGTCTTTATTCTTTGGAGTGTAGAAGGTTGAGGGGGGACTTGATAGAGGTGTTTAAAATTATGAGGGGGATTGATAGAGTTGACGTGGTTAGACTTTTTCCATTGAGAGTGGGGAAGATTCAAACAAGAGGACATGAGTTGAGAATTAGAGGACAAAAGTTTAGGGGTAACATGAGGGGCAACTTCTTTACTCAGAGAGTGGTAGCTGTGTGGAACGAGCTTCCAGCAGAAGTGGTTGAGGCAGGTTCGATGTTGTCATTTAAAGTTAAATTGGACAGATATATGGACAGGAAAGGAATGGAGGGTTATGGGCTGAGTGCAGTTTGGTGGGAATAAGATAGGGTAAGAGTTCAGCACAGACTGGAAGGGCCGAGATGGCCTGTTTCTGTGCTGTAATTGTTATATGGTTATATACATATATGTGCCTAAGATTTTTGCACAGTACTGTATATGCAACAAACCCGCTTCCGCTCCACACGTTGACAAACGCAGTACGGTGCAAAGTGTTCGGGTGCTCCAGCTACAGTATATACTGTACACGTGCCTACAAATTTTGCACTGTACTATACACATGATAAATAAACTCGAATTCTGAATTCGGAATAACTTCAGTAATGGTTTGCCCGGTCCCCTCCCATGTAAAACCAGTTCAACTCGACACTAAAACACTTTCATTTCTATAGCACCTGCCACATCTGCAGAGCACTTGCAAGCTCTAATGATGTAGCTGAGGAGGCCCGGCAGGTGGTTTGTGGCATAGCAGGATCAGGCAAGCGGCGCAGTGATATCCAGCAGGGAGTGTGTTCTCACAGAAGTGAGCATCGTACTTTGGGATGTTTCCTGTAAGCACGTGAAAAGGTAACATGGTTGAATGTTAATCCCAAGGAACAACCCTGCCATGGACGGCCCCAAGCCTGGCTGTGAAAGGAGGGGATTGGGCATGGAGCCAGCAACCTCATCCTGTAAAAAAAAAGCTGTGCTACAGAAACGGCAACAGAAGCCCCAAAGACTTCGTCCCTGGGAGAGGAAGCATCTCCGAGGATGGGTTACACCGAGCCACAACTTGAAAGGCTGGCCCAGGCACAGAGGACTCTGGAGAGCTTTTGCCCAGTCAGGGCAGTGGGAGCCCCAAGGAAGCCAATGCAGGATAAATTACGATGGCATAGTAGCCTAGTGGTTAGCACAACACTTCATTGCCGCAAACTTGCCGATGCAGCATACTGGAAGCACCCAACCACAGTCCGACTCCGAGTCCGTCCGAAAACTCCGAGCCTCCGACCAGCTCTCCGGCATTGAGCACCGAGCACCATCTCTGCCGAGCATTCCGACCCCCCCCACCCCCCACCGGCAACAGGCAATAGGCAAAGCTGAGGACTTGGGGCCTTCGTCTCCGGAGATTCTCGATCACGCAGTAGCAGCGGCAGCGAAGCGGGCATTTCAGAAGTTACTCCAGGTGTTCCTCCGTGCTTCTCACGGCTGTCTTCATCAAATCCGGATTGTGATAGTGGGTTAATTGGTCATAGTAAATCAGGAGATTGGTGGGTGGCGTGGCTCGAAGGTCTGGGAGGGCCTATTCCGCACTGTTTCTCAAAAACTATGTCTGGGGCGAGTTCAGTCTTTGATTATGCTGGCTGATATACCGAGGTATCAAGATGTGCAGACAGGGTTTATGGTGGTGCGGAGCTGCTTTCGGTGATGTGCTGATCTGTATTCACAGCCCTCTGCAGTTTCTCGTGGTCACGCGCCAGGCATCCATACCAAGCCGTGATGGATCGGGACAGGGTGCACCCGTGGTGCTTCGACGGAGATGGAGCTAAGTGCCGTGAATCTCTGGGACCAGGTGATGTGTATCCCCGTGCACTGGAGGGACCAGCAGAGACAGCAGGGTGGTATCCTTCAAAATCAATCAGACACTGGATTGGAAGCGGGCAAACACAGCACTGCTACTGATGAAAAGAGAGAGTACGAGTCTAACATTGTCCACTTTATAAACTGAAATTGCTCTGTCTTGATGAAGGGTCTCAGCTCAAAACGTTGACTGTTTGTTTAATTATTATATTCGTTAATTTAGAGACACAGCGCAGAACAAGTCCTTCAGGTCCAGAGTGCCGCAACGCCCAACAACCCACCTACTTGACGCGGGACAGTTTACAATGACCAATCAACCTATAGTCTTTGGACTGTGGGAGGAAACCGGATCACCCAGAGGAGACCCAGATGGCCACGGGGAGAACGTTGAAATTCCTTACAGGCAGCAGTGAGAACTGAACTCTGAACGCCGATTGTCCCAACCTGCAATAGCACTGCGCTAACTGCCAACCCACCACAGCACCCATAGGTGCTGCCTGACCCTGCTGAGTCCCTCCAGCATTTTGTGTGTGTGTGTGTATGTGTGTCTTATTAAACTGTTCTTTAGGGTGATAAGGTGGACTCTTGATCTACAATCCACCCCGTTACAATGACCACTCGCGCTGCGGCATAAGCGATCTCTCTCTCCCCCCCCCCCCCCGTTAGTGAGAAAGAGGGCCCGTCGAGATGTCGAAGTGTTAGGAAGAACAGCAGTTTTTGACGGTCGAAAGATCAAGGTGTCTGGGGACGGAGGGTGGCGGGGCGGGTGCTGATGCTTTCTGGTCGAACAAGTGGGAGGAGGGGGAGCATGGGTGGAGGGCTTTGGGGTTCTAACGCTTTTCTGTAATTCTTTAAGGTTTTTTCCCTCTGTTTTGTGGATGTCTGTGAAGAGTAAGAACTTCGGGTTGTATACTGTACACATTCTCTGACACTAAAGCAAACCACTGAACCATTATGATCTTGCACCCTATTGTTTAACTGTGCTGCACTCTCTCTGTAACTGTAACACTTTATTCTGCATTCTGTTATTGTTTATCTTTTCCTACCTCAATGTACTGTGTAATGATTTGACCTGTATGAACAGTATGCAGGATGAGATGTTCACTGTATCTCAGCACGTGTGGCAGTGATAAATGGATTTCAAATCACTTACCATGGGAACACAGCTGAGGAAGACCACACTTTGGGGTGTTATGAACTTTCCTGCGGATAAGGCGGACTGACAGGGGTGGAGGCTTGGGAACAGATCTCCCGGTCCGCACTCTGCATCACAGCTGGCTCAAGCCTTCCAGAAACATGATCCCCTAACATAAGGTATGGAACGGGATCCCTTGCGACATCTAGCATGGATGCAAACCAGCTGTCCGCTTTCTCTGCCCCAACCCCAGCGAATCTGAACTCTGACTTTCGCCCGCCACTGTAAACAAGCCTGGCATTCATTCTCAAATCAATTGACTTAAATGTGAAGAGATTCCATTCAGCTGGTTCACAGAGCGCAGAAGAGATATTTTAAAAAGGCAATTTCTGGGAATGCAGAGTTATAAATATCAGCCACATTCCAATTTAAGTTGTCAGCCGCCAGATGTGATTGTTTCTTCATCAAAATAGTTATCAAAGCCATGAGGCACAGGAACAGAACTAGGCCATTCAGCCCATCAAGTCTGTTTTGTCATTTGATCACGGCTGATTTATTTTCCCTCTCAACTCCATTCTCCTCCTTTGCCCCACAATCTTTGACACCCTAACAATCAAGAATCTATCAACCTCAGAAGACCATAAGACTTAGGAGCACAATTCACCCACTTAACCCATTCAATCATGGCTGATTTATTTTCCCTCTCAATTCCATTCTCCTGACTTCTCCCTATAACCTTCGACACTCTTACTAATCAAGGATCTATCAATCCCCCGGTTTCGGTATACCCATTGACAATGACATCCACAGCCTGATATGGAAGCATCAATGCCCTTGAATGGACAATCCCACGAAAACTAGTGGATACAGCCCACTCCATTATGGATAAAGCCCCACCAACCATCGAGCACATCTACATGAGACTCTGTCACAGGAAAGCAGCATGCGCCATCAGAGATCCCCACCACCCAGGTCATGCTCTCTTCTCACATCAGGAAGAAGTTACAGGAGCCTCAGGACTCACACTGCTAGATTCAGGAACAGTTACTACCTGCCAACCATCAGGCTCTTGAACCAAAGCGGATAACTTCACTCAACTTCACTCATCCCATCATTGAAATGCTCCCACAACCTATGGACTCACTTTAAAGGTCTCTTCATCTCAAGTTCTCAATATTTATTATTTATTATTAATGCACTCTGATTGAACACCAAGTTGGTGGGGTCTTTCATTCATCCTCTTACTCTATGGATTTATTGAGCACGCCTCCAAGAAAATGAATCTCAGGGTTGTGTATGGTGACATATATGTACTTTGTTAATAAAATTACTTTGAAATTTGACTTGGCCACCACAGCCATTGTGGTAATGATAGACGGATACATCACCGTCTGACTGAAGAAATTTGTATTAGTCACGGAAATCCTCTGTTTATGTATGAAACACGCATACTGTTCGGGCATACTCTGGACTTAGGGTGTATAGCAAAATATTAACTTCAGCAACTAACTTCAGGAACCAACCTTTACAATTGAAAGTGGACTGTAGGCTAAATTTAAAATGCAGTTCTGGACTATAGGGTCCTAGAACTGTGAACAGCAGTTAACTGAACAACCAGACAATGCTGACTAATATTTATTTTTGGGTGTCTGGAGTGTGGGTGTGAAGAAGGAGATGTGAAAGTTATACATAATTCAAAGGAAGCATTGTAGATACATTATAAATATAGAATTGTTCTTTGATCTTTAGCAAATAAAAGGTCATGTAATGCTAGGTCTTTTCCTCCAAAAGGGTCTCAATATGATGACTTTCACCTATTTTTGTAGAATAAACCACTTATGTATTCGCTAGCTTCAGTCTCTGTCTAGTGACTTTGTTCATATTACAACACATACCATCAAGGATCCATCACTAAGGACTTCCACCAACCAGGACATGCCCTCTTCTCATTACTACCATCAGGGAGGAGGTACAGGAGTCTGAAGACCCCTCTTCTCATTACTACCATCAGGGAGGAGGTACAGGAGTCTGAAGACCCCTCTTCTCATTACTACCATCAGGGAGGAGGTACAGGAGTCTGAAGACCCCTCTTCTCATTACTACCATCAGGGAGGAGGCACAGGAGCCTGAGGACCCCTCTTTTCATTGCTACCATCAGGGAGGAGGTACAGGAGCCTGAAGACCCCTCTTCTCATTACTACCATCAGGGAGGAGGCACAGGAGCCTGAAGACCCCTCTTCTCATCACTACCATCAGGGAGGAGGTACAGGAGCCTGAGGACACACACTCAGGAGCAGCTTCTGACGGGTCCACGAACACCACCTCACTTTTTTGTTCTCTTTTTGCACGATTTATTACTTCAATATATTTCTAATCGTGGCAATGTAACTCCTGCCGAGAAACAAATCATTTAATGACTTATGTCAATGCTGCTGTATGTCCAGAAGAAAATGAATCTCAGGGTTGTATATAAAACATAGAACAGTACAGCACAGGAACAGGCTCTTTGGCCTACAACGTTTTGCCAAACCAGCTAAAATGCAAATCAAAAACACCCAAACACCAATCCCTCCTACCTACACCATGTCCATATCCCTCCATCTTCCTCACATCCATGTGCCTATCCAAACGTCTCTTAAAAGCCTCTAATGGACTTGCCTCAACCACCACCCATGACTCTCTGAGTAAAAAACATACCCCTCACATCACCCTTGAACCTCCACCCTCTCATCTTCAATGCATGCCCTCTGGTATGACAGATTTCAACCCTGGGAAACAGATTGCTCTCTGTCCACTATCTATGGCTGTCATTATCTTGAGAACTTCAATCAGATCTCCCCTCAGCCTCTCACACTGCAGAGAAAACAACCCAAGTTTACAGCCTCTCACGATAGCACATGCTCTCTAAACCAGGCAGCATCCTGGTAAACCTCTTTTGCACCCTCTCCAAAGCCTCAACATCCTTCCTATAGTGGGGCTACCAGAACTGTATATGACAATTGTATACTTAGAGAATAATTTTACTTTGAACTTTGATTTCAAACCTGACTCTGATTCTAATTTTGATTCATGCTGCACATTGAAATCTGCTCTGGAATTCAGTATCCTGGCTTTGAGCAGATTGCTCACACAATACGAGGTGAATTTATACATTGGAGACTTTAGAGGAATTACTTGAACCTGGCAGAAATATGAACAATAACTCCTTTGTGACTGTTCAACCGTTAAATGGGATCACGGCTGGACTTGGACTCCACTGAGTTCCATTTTTCATCAGTGCAGAAGATTCTGCAGTGGCTGAAAATCCAGAAAATGCTGGAGGAACCGAAAAATCAACTGTTTATTCCTTACCAAAACTGCTGCCTGACCTGCTGAGTTCCACTAGCATTTTGTGTGTGTTGTTCGCACTTTTCATGGACGTGTTGAGTTACGACGGTGCAGAGGGCTTCTACAGGCTCCCTGTGGAAGCATCGGGTCCATTGCCCTCACCCTGCCCCTCGAAGACTTGCAATTTCACTTTCCCAATTTCAAATTCACCAGCCGTTTCTGCTTCTGCGGCTCATGGCACACTTCCTCTGTGCACCACGGCACGCGAGTTCGACAGAACTCACTGAAAGACATAAATATGCCAGTGCAGCAGGGTGCCCTAGTTAGCTCAGCATTCAGCTCAAAGCTGTGGGGTACCAGCTGTAAGATTGGGGTTCAGTCTCTGCCATTGTCCACACAGAGTTTGTACATCCTATCCGTGACGGTGTGGATTTCCTCGGATGCTCCACTTTCTTCTCATATTCCGAAGACGTACCGGTTAAGGTTAGTAAGTTGTCGGTATGCTATGTTGACACCAGAAGTGTGGCAATATTTGTGGGCTACCCCTAGTATATCCTTGGACTGTGCTGGTTGTTGGCATAAACGCTGCATTTTACTGGATGTTTTGAAGTACATCTGATAAATAAAGCTAATCTTTATCTTTTTAACAGGTGAACTATCACCAAGCCCAGAATGTCAGTAATGGATGGGGCAAATCTTCATATAGTGTCATCCGCAGGAATAACTAACCCTACCAAACACAACCAACAACCCTACCAAACACTCCTCCAAACACAACCAACAACCCTACCAAACACTCCTCCAAACACAACCAACAACCCCTACCAAACACTCCTCCAAACACAACCAACAACCCTACCAAACACTCCTCCAAACACAACAACCCTACCAAACACTCCTCTAAACACAACCAACAACCCTACCAAACACTCCTCCAAACACAACCAATAACCCTACCAAACACTCCTCCAAACACAACCAACAACCCTACCAAACACTCCTCCAAACACAACCAACAACCCCTACCAAACACTCCTCCAAACACAACCAACAACCCTACCAAACACTCCTCCAAACACAACCAAAAACCCTACCAAACACTCCTCCAAACACAACCAACAACCCTACCAAACACTCCTCCAAACACAGCCAAAAATCCTATCAAACACTCCTCCAAACACAACCAATAACCCTACCAAACACTCCTCCAAACACAACCAACAACCCTACCAAACACTCCTCAAAACACAACCAACAACCCTACCAAACACTCCTCCAAACACAACCAACAACCCTACCAAACACTCCTCCAAACACAACCAATAACCCTACCAAACACTCCTCCAAACACAACCAACAACCCTACCAAACACTCCTCCAAACACAACCAACAACCCCTACCAAACACTCCTCCAAACACAACCAACAACCTTACCAAACACTCCTCCAAACACAACCAAAAACCCTACCAAACACTCCTCCAAACACAACCAACAACCCTACCAAACACTCCTCCAAACACAACCAACAACCTTACCAAACACTCCTCCAAACACAACCAAAAACCCTACCAAACAATCCTCCAAACACAACCAACAACCCTACCAAACACTCCTCCAAACACAACCAACAACCCTACCAAACACTCCTCCAAACACAACCAACAACCCTACAAAACACTCCTCCAAACACAACCAACAACCCTACCAAACACTCCTCCAAACACAACCAACAACCCTACCAAACACTCCTCCAAACACAACCAACAACCCTACCAAACACTACTCCAAACACAACCAACAACCCTACCAAACACTCCTCCAGACACAACCAACAACCCTACCAAACACTCCTCCAAACACAACCAACAACCCTACCACTCTTCCAAACACAACCACCAACCCTACCAAACACTCCTCCAAACACAACCAATAACCCGACCAAACACTCCTCCAAACACAACCAACAACCCCTACCAAACACTACTCCAAACACAACCAACAACCATACCAAACACTCCTCCAGACACAACCAACAACCCTACCAAACACTCCACCAAACACAACCAAAAACCCTACCAAACACTCCGCCAAACACAACCAACAACCCTACCAAACACTCCTCCAAACACAACCAACAACCCCTATCAAACACTACTCCAAACACAACCAATAACCCCTACCAAACACAACCAACAACCCTACCAAACACTCCTCCAAACACAACCAATAACCCCTACCAAACACAACCAACAACCCCTACCAAACACTACTCCAAACACAACCAACAACCCCTACCAAACACTCCTCCAAACACAACCAATAACCCCTACCAAACACAACCAACAACCCCTACCAAACACTACTCCAAACACAACCAACAACCCCCACCAAACACTACTCCAAACACAACCAACAACCCCTACCAAACACTACTGCAAACACAACCAATAACCCTACCAAACACTACTCCAAACACAACCAGTAACCCCTACCAAACACAACCAACAACCCCTACCAAACACTACTCCAAACACAACCAACAACCCTACCAAACACTCCTCCAAACACAACCAACAACCCTACCAAACACTCCTCAAAACACAACCAACAACCCTACCAAACACTCCTCCAAACACAACCAACAACCCTACCAAACACTCCTCCAAACACAACCAACAACCCTACCAAACACTCCTCTAAACACAACCAACAACCCTACCAAACACTCCTCCAAACACAACCAATAACCCTACCAAACACTCCTCCAAACACAACCAACAACCCTACCAAACACTCCTCCAAACACAACCAACAACCCCTACCAAACACTCCTCCAAACACAACCAACAACCCTACCAAACACTCCTCCAAACACAACCAAAAACCCTACCAAACACTCCTCCAAACACAACCAACAACCCTACCAAACACTCCTCCAAACACAGCCAAAAATCCTATCAAACACTCCTCCAAACACAACCAATAACCCTACCAAACACTCCTCCAAACACAACCAACAACCCTACCAAACACTCCTCAAAACACAACCAACAACCCTACCAAACACTCCTCCAAACACAACCAACAACCCTACCAAACACTCCTCCAAACACAACCAATAACCCTACCAAACACTCCTCCAAACACAACCAACAACCCTACCAAACACTCCTCCAAACACAACCAACAACCCCTACCAAACACTCCTCCAAACACAACCAACAACCTTACCAAACACTCCTCCAAACACAACCAAAAACCCTACCAAACACTCCTCCAAACACAACCAACAACCCTACCAAACACTCCTCCAAACACAACCAACAACCTTACCAAACACTCCTCCAAACACAACCAAAAACCCTACCAAACAATCCTCCAAACACAACCAACAACCCTACCAAACACTCCTCCAAACACAACCAACAACCCTACCAAACACTCCTCCAAACACAACCAACAACCCTACAAAACACTCCTCCAAACACAACCAACAACCCTACCAAACACTCCTCCAAACACAACCAACAACCCTACCAAACACTCCTCCAAACACAACCAACAACCCTACCAAACACTACTCCAAACACAACCAACAACCCTACCAAACACTCCTCCAGACACAACCAACAACCCTACCAAACACTCCTCCAAACACAACCAACAACCCTACCACTCTTCCAAACACAACCACCAACCCTACCAAACACTCCTCCAAACACAACCAATAACCCGACCAAACACTCCTCCAAACACAACCAACAACCCCTACCAAACACTACTCCAAACACAACCAACAACCATACCAAACACTCCTCCAGACACAACCAACAACCCTACCAAACACTCCACCAAACACAAACAAAAACCCTACCAAACACTCCGCCAAACACAACCAACAACCCTACCAAACACTCCTCCAAACACAACCAACAACCCCTATCAAACACTACTCCAAACACAACCAATAACCCCTACCAAACACAACCAACAACCCTACCAAACACTCCTCCAAACACAACCAATAACCCCTACCAAACACAACCAACAACCCCTACCAAACACTACTCCAAACACAACCAACAACCCCTACCAAACACTCCTCCAAACACAACCAATAACCCCTACCAAACACAACCAACAACCCCTACCAAACACTACTCCAAACACAACCAACAACCCCCACCAAACACTACTCCAAACACAACCAACAACCCCTACCAAACACTACTGCAAACACAACCAATAACCCTACCAAACACTACTCCAAACACAACCAGTAACCCCTACCAAACACAACCAACAACCCCTACCAAACACTACTCCAAACACAACCAACAACCCTACCAAACACTCCTCCAAACACAACCAACAACCCTACCAAACACTCCTCAAAACACAACCAACAACCCTACCAAACACTCCTCCAAACACAACCAACAACCCTACCAAACACTCCTCAAAACACAACCAACAACCCTACCAAACACTCCTCCAAACACAACCAACAACCCTACCAAACACTCCTCCAAACACAACCAACAACCCTACCAAACACTCCTCTAAACACAACCAACAACCCTACCAAACACTCCTCCAAACACAACCAATAACCCTACCAAACACTCCTCCAAACACAACCAACAACCCTACCAAACACTCCTCCAAACACAACCAACAACCCCTACCAAACACTCCTCCAAACACAACCAACAACCCTACCAAACACTCCTCCAAACACAACCAAAAACCCTACCAAACACTCCTCCAAACACAACCAACAACCCTACCAAACACTCCTCCAAACACAGCCAAAAATCCTATCAAACACTCCTCCAAACACAACCAATAACCCTACCAAACACTCCTCCAAACACAACCAACAACCCTACCAAACACTCCTCAAAACACAACCAACAACCCTACCAAACACTCCTCCAAACACAACCAACAACCCTACCAAACACTCCTCCAAACACAACCAATAACCCTACCAAACACTCCTCCAAACACAACCAACAACCCTACCAAACACTCCTCCAAACACAACCAACAACCCCTACCAAACACTCCTCCAAACACAACCAACAACCTTACCAAACACTCCTCCAAACACAACCAAAAACCCTACCAAACACTCCTCCAAACACAACCAACAACCCTACCAAACACTCCTCCAAACACAACCAACAACCTTACCAAACACTCCTCCAAACACAACCAAAAACCCTACCAAACAATCCTCCAAACACAACCAACAACCCTACCAAACACTCCTCCAAACACAACCAACAACCCTACCAAACACTCCTCCAAACACAACCAACAACCCTACAAAACACTCCTCCAAACACAACCAACAACCCTACCAAACACTCCTCCAAACACAACCAACAACCCTACCAAACACTCCTCCAAACACAACCAACAACCCTACCAAACACTACTCCAAACACAACCAACAACCCTACCAAACACTCCTCCAGACACAACCAACAACCCTACCAAACACTCCTCCAAACACAACCAACAACCCTACCACTCTTCCAAACACAACCACCAACCCTACCAAACACTCCTCCAAACACAACCAATAACCCGACCAAACACTCCTCCAAACACAACCAACAACCCCTACCAAACACTACTCCAAACACAACCAACAACCATACCAAACACTCCTCCAGACACAACCAACAACCCTACCAAACACTCCACCAAACACAAACAAAAACCCTACCAAACACTCCGCCAAACACAACCAACAACCCTACCAAACACTCCTCCAAACACAACCAACAACCCCTATCAAACACTACTCCAAACACAACCAATAACCCCTACCAAACACAACCAACAACCCTACCAAACACTCCTCCAAACACAACCAATAACCCCTACCAAACACAACCAACAACCCCTACCAAACACTACTCCAAACACAACCAACAACCCCTACCAAACACTCCTCCAAACACAACCAATAACCCCTACCAAACACAACCAACAACCCCTACCAAACACTACTCCAAACACAACCAACAACCCCCACCAAACACTACTCCAAACACAACCAACAACCCCTACCAAACACTACTGCAAACACAACCAATAACCCTACCAAACACTACTCCAAACACAACCAGTAACCCCTACCAAACACAACCAACAACCCCTACCAAACACTACTCCAAACACAACCAACAACCCTACCAAACACTCCTCCAAACACAACCAACAACCCTACCAAACACTCCTCAAAACACAACCAACAACCCTACCAAACACTCCTCCAAACACAACCAACAACCCTACCAAACACTCCTCCAAACACAACCAATAACCCTACCAAACACTCCTCCAAACACAACCAACAACCCTACCAAACACTCCTCCAAACACAACCAACAACCCCTACCAAACACTCCTCCAAACACAACCAACAACCTTACCAAACACTCCTCCAAACACAACCAAAAACCCTACCAAACACTCCTCCAAACACAACCAACAACCCTACCAAACACTCCTCCAAACACAACCAACAACCTTACCAAACACTCCTCCAAACACAACCAAAAACCCTACCAAACAATCCTCCAAACACAACCAACAACCCTACCAAACACTCCTCCAAACACAACCAACAACCCTACCAAACACTCCTCCAAACACAACCAACAACCCTACAAAACACTCCTCCAAACACAACCAACAACCCTACCAAACACTCCTCCAAACACAACCAACAACCCTACCAAACACTCCTCCAAACACAACCAACAACCCTACCAAACACTACTCCAAACACAACCAACAACCCTACCAAACACTCCTCCAGACACAACCAACAACCCTACCAAACACTCCTCCAGACACAACCAACAACCCTACCACTCTTCCAAACACAACCACCAACCCTACCAAACACTCCTCCAAACACAACCAATAACCCGACCAAACACTCCTCCAAACACAACCAACAACCCCTACCAAACACTACTCCAAACACAACCAACAACCATACCAAACACTCCTCCAGACACAACCAACAACCCTACCAAACACTCCACCAAACACAACCAAAAACCCTACCAAACACTCCGCCAAACACAACCAACAACCCTACCAAACACTCCTCCAAACACAACCAACAACCCCTATCAAACACTACTCCAAACACAACCAATAACCCCTACCAAACACAACCAACAACCCTACCAAACACTCCTCCAAACACAACCAATAACCCCTACCAAACACAACCAACAACCCCTACCAAACACTACTCCAAACACAACCAACAACCCCTACCAAACACTCCTCCAAACACAACCAATAACCCCTACCAAACACAACCAACAACCCCTACCAAACACTACTCCAAACACAACCAACAACCCCCACCAAACACTACTCCAAACACAACCAACAACCCCAACCAAACACAACTGCAAACACAACCAATAACCCTACCAAACACTACTCCAAACACAACCAGTAACCCCTACCAAACACAACCAACAACCCCTACCAAACACTACTCCAAACACAACCAACAACCCTACCAAACACTCCTCCAAATACAACCAACATCCCCTACCAAACACTACTCCAAACACAACCAACAACCATACCAAACACTCCTCCAGACACAACCAACAACCCTACCAAACACTCCTCCAAACACAACCAACAACCCTACCAAACACTCCTCCGAACACAACCAACAACCTTACCAAACACTCCTCCAAACACAACCAACAACCCCTACCAAACACTACTCCAAACACAACCAACAACCCTACCAAACACTCCTCCAAACACAACCAATAACCCTACCAAACACTACTCCAAACACAACCAACAACCTTACCAAACACTCCTCCAAACACAACCAACAACCCCTACCAAACACTACTCCAAACACAACCAACAACCCCTACCAAACACTGCTCCAAACACAACCAGTAACCCCTACCAAACACAACCAAAAACCCCTACTAAACACTACTCCAAACACAACCAACAACCCCTACCAAACACTGCTCCAAACACAACCAGTAACCCCTACCAAACACAACCAAAAACCCCTACTAAACACTACTTCAAACACAACCAACAACCCCTACCAAACACTACTCCAAACACAACCAACAACCCCCACCAAACACTACTGCAAACACAACCAACAACCCCTACCAAACACTACTGCAAACACAACCAATAACCCTACCAAACACTACTCCAAACACAACCAGTAACCCCTACCAAACACAACCAACAACGCCTACCAAACACTACTCCAAACACAACCAACAACCCTATGAAACACTCCTCCAAACACAACCAATAACCCCTACCAAACACTCCTCCAAACACAACCAACAACTCTACCAAACACTCCTCCAAACACAACCAATAACCCCTACCAAACACTCCTCCGAACACAACCAACAACCCCTACCAAACAGTACTCCAAACACAACCAACAACCCCTACCAAACACTACTCCAAACACAAGCAACAACCCTACCAAACACTCCTCCAAACACATCCAATAACCCCTACCAAACACTACTGCAAACACAACCAATAACCCTACCAAACACTCCTCCAAACACAACCAACAACCCCCACCAAACACTCCTCCAAACACAACCAACAACCCCTACCAAACACTACTCCAAACACAACCAACAACCCCTACCAAACACTACTCCAAACACAAGCAACAACCCTACCAAACACTCCTCCAAACACATCCAATAACCCCTACCAAACACTACTGCAAACACAACCAATAACCCTACCAAACACTCCTCCAAACACAACCAACAACCCCTACCAAACACTACTCCAAACACAACCAACAACCATACCAAACACTCCTCCAGACACAACCAACAACCCTACCAAACATTCCTCCAAACACAACCAACAACCCTAACAAACACTCCTCCAAACACAACCAACAACCCCTACCAAACACTACTCCAAACACAACCAACAACCATACCAAACACTCCTCCAGACACAACCAACAACCCTACCAAACACTCCTCCAAACACAACCAACAACCCTACCAAACACTCCTCCAAACACAACCAATAACCCCTACCAAACACAACCAACAACCCCTACCAAACACTACTCCAAACACAACCAACAACCCCCACCAAACACTACTCCAAACACAACCAACAACCCCTACCAAACACTACTGCAAACACAACCAATAACCCTACCAAACACTACTCCAAACACAACCAACAACTCTACCAAACACTCCTCCAAACACAACCAATAACCCCTACCAAACACTCCTCCGAACACAACCAACAACCCTATGAAACACTCCTCCAAACACAACCAACAACCTCTACCAAACACTACTCCAAACACAACCAACAACCCCTACCAAACACTCCTCCAAACACAACCAACAACTCTACCAAACACTCCTCCAAACACAACCAATAACCCCTACCAAACACTACTCCAAACACAACCAACAACCCTATGAAACACTCCTCCAAACACAACCAACAACCTCTACCAAACACTACTCCAAACACAACCAACAACCATACCAAACACTCCTCCAGACACAACCAACAACCCTACCAAACACTCCTCCAAACACAACCAACAACCCTAACAAACACTCCTCCAAACACAACCAACAACCCCTACCAAACACTACTCCAAACACAACCAACAACCATACCAAACACTCCTCCAGACACAACCAACAACCCTACCAAACACTCCTCCAAACACAACCAACAACCCTACCAAACACTCCTCCAAACACAACCAATAACCCCTACCAAACACAACCAACAACCCCTACCAAACACTACTCCAAACACAACCAACAACCCCCACCAAACACTACTCCAAACACAACCAACAACCCCTACCAAACACTACTGCAAACACAACCAATAACCCTACCAAACACTACTCCAAACACAACCAGTAACCCCTACCAAACACAACCAACAACCCCTACCAAACACTACTCCAAACACAACCAACAACCCTATGAAACACTCCTCCAAACACAACCAACAACCTCTACCAAACACTACTCCAAACACAACCAACAACCCCTACCAAACACTCCTCCAAACACAACCAACAACTCTACCAAACACTCCTCCAAACACAACCAATAACCCCTACCAAACACTCCTCCGAACACAACCAACAACCCTACCAAACACTCCTCCAAACACAACCAACAACCCCTACCAAACACTACTCCAAACACAACGAACAACCCCTACCAAACACTGCTCCAAACACAACCAGTAACCCCTACCAAACACTACTCCAAACACAACCCACAAACCCTACCAAACACTACTACAAACACAACCCACAAATTCTACCAAATACTACTCCGAACACAACTAACAAACCCTGCCAAACACAACTCTGAGATTCATTTTCTTGCAGGCATTCAGAGTAGAACAAACAAATACAATGGAATCAATGAAAATACACACAAAGACTGACAAGCAACCAATTGGCAAAAAAAAAGAGGCAGAGCCTTCAAACGCGGGTTCAAATCCTTCCAGTTACTGTTTAAGCCTAGTAGTCCTTCCCGAGGGCTTTTAAGAATGGGAGTGCAGTGACCGTCACAGACAGAGAAGGCAGATATGGTTTGCCCAACTTTTGGCAATCCAGCTTCTTACTGAAGACTTTCTTAATTGAATTTAAATTCCCCAGCTGTCCCAGTCATCTTATCAAACTAGTAACTGAACTACTTTAGAGTCACAGAAAAGTACAGCAAAGAAACAGGACCTTCAGCCCATTTAATCAGCGCTGAGCCATTTAAACTGCCTACTCCTATCAACCAGCACCAGGACCATAGCCCTCCATACCCCTACCATCCATGTACCTATCAAAACATTGAAATCGAGCTTGCATGCACCATTTGTATTGGCAGCTCATGCCCAGCATTGAGGAGTCTGGTGAGATGCTATTGGTGATCTATGCCCCAGTCGAAGTGATGGGCTTCAGAAGAAGTGTTGTGTATTTAATATTTCAATAATATTTGAGTAATATTGTAAGTATATTGCTTGATTAAGCATTCTTAATTATCTTAATGCATTGTGAGTTATATCTAAAAGTACGTAAATGACATACGTCATCATGTCACCATGATACACATGCTCACCTCACATGAGAAAGTTATAAATGAACTACCTACCAGTTGAAGTGCAGCAAGATTTTCAAGTTAAAAAAAAAGCACAGCGAGAAACAGTCCAGTGAAAATAAAAGCAGAACAGCACTTTTTTTTGCAAGGAAAGACTCGGTTGGGTTACAAAAGGGAAGAAAACGGATAAATTCACGTGTTCATAAATAGTGAGCACTGAGTGATAATAACAATAAAAAAAGTTAAAAAAGAGCAGAAGTGGCTGGCTACATCAGAAAGATAGAATACATTTGATTACACAATAGATAACTAGATCTTGTATACTGAGTGAATTGAACAGTATTTTAAAGCAAGTGGAAAAGCTGATGGGAATTGAGTGCCAGTTTTGCTGAATAAAACCAGCAGCCAAGAAGAATGGGTGCATCAGGACCTGTGGTGATTTGAAGATCACCATCAACCCAATACTGAAAGTAGATCAATACCCACTGCCCAGGATAGAGGATTTCTTTGCAAGCCTTTCTGGAGGAAAACACTTCAGCAATGTGGACTTAGCTGAGGCCTACCTACAGACAGAAATGGAAGATTTCTCAAAGTGTTTCTCAACATAACCACTTACAAAGGACTTTATTGCTATAATAGACTTATTTTTGGAGTAGCATCTGCACCTGCTCTTTGGCAGAAAGCCAGATGCTTCAGGGCTGTTCAGGTGCACAGTGTTACCCGGATGTCATCATTGCTACCCGCAAGGATGTCAAAAAACATCTCCAAAATCTCAAGACAGTGTTTGAAAGATTGGAAGATTATGGGCTCAGAGCAAGATGCAACAATTGTGAATTCTTTAAACCAAGCATCATTCTGTGCTCACCCCATCAATGTGCAAGGATAAGACAAGTGTGCTGAGAAAGTTCAAGCAATGGTGGATACCCCAGGGCCAAAGGATGTGTAACAGTTGCAGTCCTTTATTAGGATTTGTCAATTGCTATAACAGGTTCCTGCCAAACCTGGCTGCCGTTCTCCACCCCTCGAACTCATTAATACAGAATCGGGAAGAAATGGCAACGGATAAAGCAGTGTGAGGTGGCTGTCCTAAAGGTAAAGGAAATGGTGATGTCAGACACTGTTCTCATATTTTATGATCTACAATGTCCAGTGAAGATTTGACTGCATTGTTCACGATGCCCAGAGCTATCAGAACCACTTCCTGCAGAATCAGAGTTAACTCCTAAACCACCACGCAGGAGGCCCTAGAATCCGAGATTGTCTCACAGCCATAAGCCTCTCCTGCCAAACAGAGTGACCACACTCACCCCCTCTTGTCAGGAAAGACATTATCCCAGAAGTGTAAAACATCCTCTACAGAGATTAAATCTTTAGCCCTGAATTGGACAGTTACACAAACACACACATTGTAGTTATGTGTATATACATATATGTAGTCTGTACATATGAGGTTCGTAAGGTTGTTATAGTCGGGGGTAGTAATGGGGATAAGCTCCCACTACCTATTAAGTGCTCCCAATGGAGCCTCAGATAGCCTCTGACAACTGAGTCCAGCTCCTGGTCTTCACGGGTGGCTTAGCTACTAAGCCCGGTGTAATCGTTTCTACAGATAGGAGAAGGGGCGAAGGCGGGTCACTGGCACCTTAAAACCATTTGCTTTGGGCAGATGGGGCTCGTCAGCCATGGTTGGCAGTTCATTTAGAAGGAAAACTCTGATCTCAAACCTCCCCTACCTTGTGGCTATACCCACTCATGGATATGTATATGTATGTATATAAGTTGAGATGCATTCTATATTGAGTTGGAGTTTATAGCTAAGCAGGGATGAGTGTTGTGTATTTGATATTTCAGTAATATTTGAGTAATATTGTAAATACATTGTTTGATTAAGTGTTCTTTATTGTTTACATAATGCATTGCAGGTTATATGTAAAAGTAAGTAAATGGCACACGTTATTATGCCACCACATCATATGTGTTCACCTCACTAAAGTAAAAACAAAACCAAATGTTATCATCTGGCTCTGTGTTTTTCTTTTAATTAATTTTTATGTTTTGGAGTTATAAAACGTAACAAGAAGATGGAGCCCCCAAGTAGGAAAAGTGAACTGAATTCATCCTACAGCTGTTTTCAGTTTGGGTTAAAATACTTTAAGAAATTTGTATGTTTAAGTCCAAATTCTCAATTCCCTCTTTTCCTCTACTAGTCACCACTTGAATGCATTACAGAAATCCCCAGGTTCTTTCCCACAGATGACTTTCGTGTGTGTGTGTGTGTTAACTGTACTGACTACAATCTCCCAATCCAAATCTCTCTTCTTACTGCTGCGTTTGGAAAGAAGGTACTGGAGACTTAGGTGCCACAATACCAGGTTCAGGGACAGTTATCACTCTACAACCATCAGGCTCCTTAATTCAGTGCAGAAACTGCACATACTTCAACACTGAACTGATTCCACAACCTATGAATTCACTTTCAAGGCCTCTACAACTCATGTTCTCCATATTACTTATTTATTATTATTATTTAGTATTTGCACAGTTTGTGTTCTTTTGCACACTGGTTGTCAGTTTTTGTTTGTAGGTTTTCATTAATTCTGTTGTATTTCTTTGTTCTACTGTGAATGCCTGCAAGAAAATGAATCACAAGGTGGTATATATGGTGACACACATGGAATTTGATAATAAATCTGTTGAACTTTGAGGCGCTTCTATTTTTGTATCTGAATTCTCAATTCCCCCCTTTTCATCTGGTAGTCAACACATTACAGAAATTTTCAAGTTCTCTCCCGCAGAGGATTTTCATTTCTGTGTGTGTTACAGTACTGACTGCAATCTTCCAATCCGAATGCAAACCAGAATACCCCCTTGTATTCCACACAGGTAGTCTGCAGCCCAATGGAATGAATGTTGGATTTTCCAGTTTCATGGAAAACTCTTTTCTCTCTCCTTCTGGTCAACCCCAGTTCTCCGTTCCCTCACCGGATTCCATCTGCACAGCCACCCACAAACTTTAACCCACCGGGCCTCTGGTCCACTCCCCTAAAGGATTCAACTGCCCATCCAGTTTCATAGATCCTGCAAGTTGCCTCACAACTTGATGGGATGGTTATGAAGGTGGGTGGGCTTTCATTAGTCAGGCGATTGAGCTGAAGAACCATGAGGCAATGTTGCAGTTCTATAAAACCCCGGCCTCTGTACCTCCCTCTGCAATTGGATCCTCAATTTCCTAACTGGAAGACTACAATCTGTGCAAACTGGAAAAAATAACTCCACCTCGCTGACAATCAACACTAGCAGGGATGTCTTCTTAGCCCACTGCTCTACTCTCTCCACACCCATGAATGTGTGGCTAGGCACAGCTCAAGCAGCATCTATAAACTTGCTGATGATACAACCATTGTTGGTAGAATTTCAGTTGGCGATGAAAGGGCATACAGGAGCGAGATATACCAGTTAGTGAGTAGTGTCACAGCAACAACTTTCCATTCAACGTCAGCAAGACTAAAGAGATGATGGGTGGGCTTCAAGACGAGGGAACACAAACCAACCCTCATAGAGGGATCAGAAGTGGAGAGAGTGAGCAGTTTCAAGTTCTTGGGTGTCAACATCTCTGAGGATCTAACCTGGGCCCGACATTGATGCAGTTATAATGAAGGCAAGACAGTGGCTATATTTCATTAGGAGTTTGAGGAGATTTGGTTTGCCAACTAAAACACTTGACAACTTCTACAAATGTACTGTGGAGAGCATTCTGACTGGCTGCATCACCATCTGGTATGGGGAGGAGGCGGCTTCTGCACAGGATTGAACTAAGTTGCAGAAACTTGTAAAATGAGTCAATTCTATCATGGGAAATATGTATAAAAACTAAATACGCAGTGAAAAAAGATAGCAAAATAGTGAGGTTAGGGCAAAACTAGTGGAAAAGAACAAGAAATAGTGAAAAAAACAACTCCCTTCTCCACCCTCCCACAGTTGATGCTCAACCCCGTTGAGTTCCTCCAGCACATTGGTGGCGATTGGAGGCCAGATGGATAGATCAAGAGAAGATGTCCTTCTTGGTGAGATTTTGAATATAGGAAGGAGGTACAGAAGCCTGAAGGCACACACTCAATTAAGGAATATCTTCTTCCCCTCTGTCATCAGATTTCTGAATGAACAATGAACCCATGAACACTATCTCACTATTTTTTTTGCATTCATTTATATATTTATATATTTGCACTATTATATAATTGTTAAATTAAGTAGTGAAAAAACTGAATTACAGTAAATATATATTTACAGTAATTCAGTTTTTTTTCTCTATATTATCATGTATTGCATTGTACTGCACCACAATATTAACAAATTTCACAACATATGCCAGTGATATTAAACCTGATTCTGATTTTGAAAAATATAGGGGTCTGGCTTTAGAATCAAAGATAGCTCACAGCTTTACAATGCAAGTGAGTTGCATCTGGAAGGCATTGGCTGACAGGAAGCTGGGGGCAGAGTTAGTTGCGGTTTCCCTAAGGGAAATGGATCAGCACTTGAAAGACATACAAGGGTTATGGGAAAAGGCAGGAACTCGGACTAGCTACATGCAACGGCAATGATACAGCATCGACTGCAAGGTGGAAATCGCCTCCCCCAATTTATGATTCAGCAGCCAGAAATTCAGTTGCCATTCATAAATCCTGTACCATTTCCTTTGAGCGGTGCAGTGGGAAAGCTGTAGTCACTGGCCAATCTCAGGGTCAGTACTGAAAATTGAAGTCCCAAAGTCGAAGCCCGAAATCAAAAGCTTTGGTCTATGAGTGGTGGGGAAGTTGGAGGCCTGTTGTCTGCAAGTCTGCTCGTCCACTGGAGCTGGAGGCCTGCATCTGGATGACTGTCTGTGTGCGTGTGTGGGAGGGAGGAAAGAGACTTGTTTTGCTGTTGTTGTTTTGCTGCTCATTGTGCTCTGTGCTGCTCTGCCGAGTGTGGGCGTGCTCTTGGCGCCAGACGTTCAAGTACATTCATTACCAGCGAACGTATACATTATGCAGCTGTGGGATTTGCCTGCTCACAGGTAGCCTCAGAGCAAGAAACCTGAGAGAATCCACCACACTTGCGGGCTGGCCCCTGCACGTCCTTCCGTTGCGTTGATTGTCAGCGCAAACGATGCATTTCAAATCTTTCGACGTACGTTTGATTAGTAAATGAATCCAAATCTGGCTTACTTCAATGGCGACTGTTTACCTCTTTGTAATTGAGCAGCTGAAAAGAAAAGGAAGAACCACTGACGTGGAGCAGCATGAAAATTCTCTGCATGACTGTGCTTCACATCTAATTACTTTCATAAGAGTCCAAAGTAAACTGCAGCTGTTTGACTAGAATTCAGGGAAGATGTCCATTGCTAAAAGTCTCTTCGCCTTTGGCCACATGGAGTGATGCCAACAGCTTATCACTGGACAAAGGCTCTAACTTTTTTTTTAAAAAAGGAAGAGGGTTGTTTTAACTACGATGTAAACTTGCTCTGCCCCAGAGCATTTTAACTTGACCCTTAATTCTCAAATACTAACAACATATGATTTAGAACGTCTTGGATGTTACATTAAGCTGTCTGATTTGAATGAGTCACACGTAGGGAAAACTTTGCAGTATTTGTGATTTACTTAACGACGGCTGGCGAGCCAATCAAACCATTTGTGTGGTCAGGTCAGCAGGCAGCAATGATACTGATTTGGTGACTCACGAAAAATGCAGCCCAGGCCGAATCACAAAATCATAGACGAAGAATCATTGTTTAATTATCGTCGCACTATCTCCGTGGTTATTTCTTGGAATTATTTTCATGAACCTCACTTGAACCCTCTTCAGTTTCAGCACATCCTTTCTAGGATAAGTGCCTCCCCAAAACTGCACACAATACTCTTAGTGAGGCCTCACCAGTATTTTATAAAGTCTCAACCTTACATCCTTGCTTTTATATTCTAGTTCTCTTGAAATCAATGCCTTCCTCACCACAGCTCAACCTGCAAATTAACCTTTAGGGAATCCTGCACAAGGACTCCCACGACCATCTCAGTTTTTTTCGTATTTTCTCTCCATTTAGAAAATAGTGAACCCTTTCATTTCTTCTCCCAAAGTGCATGACCACACACTTCCCGACACTGTATTCCATCTGCCATTTCTTTGCCCATTCTCCTAATCTGTCTAAGTCCTTCCGTAGCCTCTCTACCTCCTCAAAACTACCTGCCCCTCCAACTATCTTCATATCATCTGCAAACTTTATAACAAAGCCATCAATTCCAACATCCAAATCACTGACATATAACATTAAAAGAATTGGTCCCAACACAGACCCCTGTGGAACACCGCTAGTCACCAGCAGCCAACCAGAAAAGGCTCCCTTTATTCCCAATCTTTGCCTCCTGCCAATCAGCCACTGCTTTATCCATGCTAGAATCTTTCCTGTAACATCATGGGCTCGTAGTTTGTTAAGCAGCCTTGTGTGGAACGTTGTCAAAGGCCTTCTGAAAATCCAAGTACACAACATCAACCGATTCTCCTTTGTCTATCCTGCTTGTTATTTCTTCAAAGAATTCCAACAGATTTGTCAGGCAAGATTTTCCCTTCAGGAAACCATTTTATTTTGTGCTTCCTGAGACCCCATCCTTAATAATTGACTCCACCATCTTCCCAGTCACTGAGGTCAGACTAATTGACCTATAGTTTACTTTCTTCTGCCTCTCTCCCTTCTTGAAGAGTGGAATGAGATCTGCAATTTTCCAGTCTTTTGGAACCATACCAGAATCTAGTGATTATTGAAAGATCATTACCAAAGTCTCCATAATCTCTTCAGCCACCACTTTCAGAACGCTGGGGTGTAGACCATCTGGTCCAAGTGATTTATCAACTTTCAAACCTTTCAGTTTCCTGAGAACCTTCTCCTGAGTATTGGTAACTTCACACACTTCATGGCCTCAGACACCTGAAACTTCCACCGTACAGCTAATGTCTTCTACAGCGAAAAATACTTATTCAGTTTGTCCGCTATTTCATTGTCCCCCATTACTACCTCTCCAAAGCATCGTTTTCCAGTGGTCCAATATCCATTCTCACCTCTCCTTTACACTTTATGTATCCGAGGAAACTTTTGGTATCTTCTTCAATATTATTGGCTAGCTTACTTTTGTATTCCATCTTTACCTCCTTAATGACTTCTTTTAGATGCCTTCTGTTGGTTTTTAAAAGCTTCCCAATCCTCTAACTTCCCACTAATTTCTTGCTCTATGATATGCCATCTCTTTGGCTTCTATGCTGGCTTTGACTTCTCTTGTTAGTCACGGTTGTGTCATCTTGCCTTTAGAATACTTCTTCCTCTTTGGGATGTATATACTGTATCTTGTGCCATCCGAATTGCTTCTAGAAATTCTAGCCATTGGTGCTCTGCCATCATTCCTGTCAGAGCTTTTTTTCCCCGACCAATTCTGGCCAACTCCTCTCTCGTGCCTCTGTAATTCCCTTTACTCCATTGTAATACCAATACATTTGCCTCTAGTTTCTCCTTCTCAAATTCCAGGGTGAATTCGATCATATTATGACCACTTCCCCTAAGGGTTCTTTTACCTTAAGCTCTCTAATCAATTCTGGTTCATTGCACAACACCCAATCCAGAATAACGGATCCCCTTTTGGGCTCAGACATGAGCTGCTCTAAAAAGCCATCTCGTAGGCACTCTAGAAACTCCCCCTCCTGAAATCCAGCACCAACCTGATTTTCCCTATCTACGTGTATATTCAAATCCCCCATGACTATTGTAACATTGCCCTTTTGGCATGCATTTTCTATCTCCCGTTGTAATTTGTAGACCTCATCCTTACTACCGTTTGGGTATCTGTAATATAACTCCCAACAGGAAAGTTTTACCCTTGCAGTTCCTTAGCTCGATCCACAATGATCCAACACCTCCCAACCCTATGTCACCTCGTTCTAAATGATATTATTTCATTTTTACCAGCAGAGCAACGCTGCCCCCTCTGCCTTTTTGCCTGTCCTTTCGATACAATATGTGTTCTTCGACATTAAGCTCCCAGCTATAATCTTCTTTCAGCCATGATTCAGTGATGCCTACAACATCATATTTGCCAATCTGTAACTGTACTGCAAGTCCATTCACCTTATTCTGTATACATTCAAATATAACACCTTCAGTGCTCTATTCACACTTTTCGATTTTGTCCGCCTTTGACATTGCAGTTCTGCCCTATCAGCAGCTTCGTCTCACTACACATTGCCTCTGTTTGTAAACCACCTACCTCAACTTCAGCTCTATCACTCTGCTTCCCATCTCCCTGCCAAATTAGTTTAAACCCTCCCAAACAACTTTAGATAACCTGCCGCAAGGATATTGGACCTCCTCGGGTTCAGGTGTAACCTGTCCTTTTTGTACAGGATTGTCCCTTCCCTAGAAAACAGCCCAATGACCCATAAATTTGAACCCCTGACCCCTGCACCAGTTCCTTGGCCACTCATTTACATGCCAAATCATCCTGTTTCTACCCTCACTGGCACGTGGCACAGGCAGCACTCCAGAGATTGTTACCCTGGACGTCCTGTTTCTCTGCGTTCCACCTAGCTTGCTAAAATCTTTCTTCAGGGCCTCGTCACCTAGTCTACCTATGTCACTGGTGTCAATATGCACCAAGACTTCTAGCTGCTCTCCTCACCCTTGAGAATGCCATGGACCCGATCCGAGACATCCCTGATCCTGGTACCAGGGAGGCAACATACCATCTTGTGTGTGTCTGTCGCACACATAGAGCCTCATCTCTGTTCCTCTGACTAAGGAATCTCCTATCAACATTGCAGTCCTCTTCACTTCTCTGGTCTTCTGAGCCATAGCACCAGACTCTGTGCCAGAGACCAGGTCACTGTGGCTCCCCTGGTAGGTCGTATCTAAAGTTGTACAGGTGCACATTCCTTTATCCGAAATTCTGAAATCCAAAAAGCTCCGAAAACCGAAGCTTTTTCCGCCGACAGCTGACCGTCACTCAGGTGTGACATGGCAGCGCTAGCAGAGGCCGCCAGACGTCACTTGTGGCTCAGTGCTGTACTGGTTACACGTGCATTTGCTGTTCGCTGATATTTCGTGCTCACTGTTGACTTTGTGTTTAATTTCACTGTGAAAATGTCAAAAAGAGCTGCAGATACCCCTATGGGTAACAATGAGAAAAAGAGAAGGAATCTTCTCTATCAATAACACAGAAAGTGGAGCTATTGCAGAAGCTTGATCGTGGTGTGTCTGTGCGCGTCTTACTGAAGAAAATAGTGTCAGAACTACCACTGTATATGATTTAAATAAAGACAAGTAAGTTTTATAGTGACAGTGACGTTCTACATTTATTCCAATAAGTCATTTACCATGTGTTTGATTCGGTTCGTTTGAAGCTATATATTTTTATGTTTTATTGAATGTTTAATATAGATTATGAAGACACGTAGTCCCCTTTTATTGTCATTTAGTAATGCATGCATTAAGAAATGATACATTTCTTAATGTTTTTGTTGGAAATAAAATTTCTTCTTGTCATTTTCCCTAAACAATACAGTATAACAATTATTTACATAATGTTTACATTGTATTAGGTATTATAAGTAATCTAGAGATGATTTAAAGTGTACGGGAGGATGTGCGTAGGTTTAGTGCGCCGCTGGGTCCTAAAGTCCACCGCAATGAGACAGGCTAAATAAGGGACTTGAGCATACGTGTTTTTTGATTGGGGGGGGGGTCTGAAATCTGAAAAATTCTTAATTCTGAGATGCAACTAGCCCCAGGGATTTCGGATAAGGGATTGTGGACCTGTATACTTATTATTGAGGGGGAGCGGCCACAGGTGTACTCTGCACTGGCTGTGCATTTCCCCTCCTCCTCCTGACAGTCACCCTGTTGCCTGTCTCCCGCTGTCTAGGTGTGACTACCTTCTTGTAGCTCCTGTCTATCACCTCCACACTCTCCCGTACGAGTCGAGGGTCATTGAGCTGCAGTTCCAGTTCCTTAATACATTCTCTGAGGAGCTGCAGCTTGGTTGAACTGGTGCAGATGTGTTTACCCAGGGGACTAGAGGTCTCCCAGACTTCCCACATCCCAAACACAGTGCAAACACTGGCACCTGGAGCCATTCTCACTAAATTACTATGCCCTAACAGACGAGGAATGAACAAATGAGAACAGAGAGAGAGAAACCGACCAAATACGTAACCTCGCCCAAGCCTCTTCCTGATCCAACCACGTAGACATCACGGTGAAGAAAGTGCACCAAACGCCTCTACTTCCTCAGGACGGTGAAGGAATTCAGCATGTCCCTGTTGGCCCCAGAGAAAGCACTCTTTTTCAGTGCTATCACAGCAGAACAACACGAGCAACAACAACACAGAACAATAAAATCAGATGGGGGGGTGCTTGAAGCAGATACATTAAGAACACTTAATTAAGTACAGGGATGAAAAAAAGTGTTCAAAGTCAAAGTACATTTCTTAACAAAGAATGTATAAATTAAACAACCTTGAGGTTTGTCTGCTTGCAGGCAGCCACAAAGCAAGGAACCTGAAATAATCTAATTGAAAAAAAAGACCAACACCCCGCACGCAGCGAAAGAGAGGGGAAAAAAAAACACAAAACATGTAAACAACAGACCTGAGAAACAGCATTCCAAACCAAATTGAGTCCATAGACCTGAATCCCTGGAACAGCCGGAGTAGGCCCAAAGCCTGGGTCTCGGGCTCACAGACACTAAGTGCACAGCAGCGGGAGCAGACTCACTGCCTCGGCACCGTGGAGGAAGGAGTGAACATCGCGGGAGAGCGAATGGAATTGGCCCGACCCTTGCCCCTGGCCCTGGCACCCTGCCTTTCTAGTCTATCTAGGCCGGCGTTTCAATCATCCAGACACTGGGTCATGTCCTGTTGGGCTCTGGCACTGGGCCTAGACCTCACCGCGCAGTCCCAAATCTGCTGGCGCTTAGAGCGATACAACCGCGCACCTGGTTTAGGTGGACAGGCACCAAAACTTTTCCTCTTCAGCTCCTCTTCGAATCACTTGCCCCAGATGCATTGCGCCCTGACTTTGCAACACACCAAGATGGCTCATTCTTCAAGTCAGCTTCACCTCCGCTCACCTCTTCATTGTTTGCGGTGCCAGTTTACCACATTTACCTCATAAAAAATGTTATTAATAATGTTTTTAGTCGTATTTGTTGCCTTCCGAACTGCCAGTAAGCCGTTGCCCAACTTCAACAGTGCTATCTTAAACTGGAAGTTATGATAGAGGGAAGGGTTAGATTAATCTTGGAGTAGGTTAAAAGGTCAAAGTTCAAAGGAAATTTATTATCAAAATATGAATATGTCACCATGTACTACTCTGACGTTCATTTTCTTGCAGGCATTCACAGTACCACAGAGAAATACCATAGAATTAATGAAAAACAACACATAGCGACTGACAACCAATGTGCAAAAGACTAATCTGTGAATAAAAGTACGATATACATCACGGGCAAAGAGGCCGTACTGTTCTATTTAGGACTAGTTCTTAAAATAAAAACTTCTGAAGTGTGAAAACTCAGCTTAAATATTTTTGTTCTGAGAGGCAGCGGATTTTGCACAGGGTGCTCTTGGATTGAACCTGAAGCAGACCCAGGGTCAAATGCCCAGCTGCTAGAAGATCAGGGAGCTGCAGGCAGCACCCTAGTCATCGCCAGCGTTACCGGCCAGGGTCCCCGCAGGAAGAGCAGCGGAAGAGCTGGCATTGCAGTGGTGAAACAGACCAATGTTATTGAAACATTTAAAATCATTAGAATATCTTCTACAGCAGGGGTTCCCAGATTTTTTAATGCCATGGATTCAGACCATGAACTGAGAGGCTCACATACCCCAGGTTGGAAATCCCTGCTCTGGAGGTTAAGGCTTGTTGGATTGGGGGCGTAGAATTTTTTTTTTTTTGCAGTTTAACTTTCTTATGTTTGTTTTTCAGTTTTATATAATCACCTATATATACGCCGTGGCCACTCTGTTAGGTACACCTATACATCTACTTGTTAATGCGATAACTAATCAACCAATCATGTATAAAAGCACACAGACGTGGTCAAGAGGTTCAGCTGCTGTTCAGATCAAACATCAGAATGGGGAAAGAATGCGACTTTGACACATTTGACACATGCGACTTTGACACATTTGACACATGCATGCGACTTTGACACACGTGGAAATGATTGTTGGTGCCAGACGGGGTGGTATGAGTACCTCTGAAACTGCTGACTGCTACAGCCTCTCGAGTTTGCAGAGAGTGGTGCCAAAAACAACAACAAAAGAGCATCCAGTGATCGGCAGTTCTGTGGGCGAAAACACCTTGTTAAAGAGAGAGGTCAGAGGAGAATGGCCAGACTGGTTTAAGCTGACAGTAACCCAAATAACCAGGTGTTATAACAGTGGTGTGCAGAAGAGCAACTCTGAACGCACAACACGTCAAACTTTGAAATAGACAGGCTGCAGCAGCAGAGGCTACTAACGTACACTCGGTGGCCACTTTGTTAGGCACAGGAGGTACTTAATGAGGTGGTCACTGAATGCATCTACAAGTGATTGCTGAGTAAATTTTCCAGCAATTCTGTTGCAGTTGCCTCTGTATTTTCCTGGAAACCTCTTCCATTCTGCGTGGGGTATCATATTATTTAAAGCTGGTTACCTCATTGGTTAACTGTTATCAATGGAATTTTCTGTTGTCAGAAGTCTGGTATGAAAAGACAACAACTAATTTTAGATTTTTTTTTTCTTTCTTTTGTCTTCCTCTGTTCTTTTTCTTCCTCTCCTTTATTGCCTTTGGAATGCGCAATAAAACGATCATAAGCAGCAAGTTTCATGCCTCATTCTCGACTTCTGAGGGACATTTGGATCACAAAAACAACAGGATCCAACAAGGCAGGATGTGCCCAGCAATTGTGCCCCCACAGACAGACACACTTTCACTCTATCAGGCACGTCCGCGTTGGTATGGGGGTCAGGTGAAGGGATTCAACGGGAATTAGGCCGGCCACTTCCTGCAGCTCATTGCAGAAGCTGCTGGCAGCACCTCAGAGGCATAGATCCTGACCCCTCCCTCCAGCACTGCGCCCACCCCCCGCCCCCCAGCAAAGCAGCGTTGTGCCAGGAGCTTGAAAGGAAGTAAGATTGTGGATGGGTGTGAATTGCTCGCTTTTCCTGTGAGGTCCACAGCCTGAGACGGAACAAAAGACTGCAATTAATAAGGCAAAGTGAAAGGAATTCTGTTCATCTGTCCTGGGATACCATGGAGGACATTCTATTAATATTTGTCCTGGGATACCATGGAGGGACCTTCTATTGATATTTGACCTGGGATACCATGGACGATCTTTCTATCAATATTTCTCCTGGGATACCATGAAGGACCCACTATTGACATTTCTCCTGGGGTACCGTTGTAGCCCCATATCGACATTTCTCTGGGGCTTAACAGTCCCCAAGCAGTGCACTCACCATAAATCTCCAAAACACTGTCACTGTTATAATAATCAAGTTATTAAAAATGTTCTGATACATTTTGAAACTTCTTGAAATTCGTGTGCCCTCCAAACCACCCTGGATATTTTCTCTTTTCCTCTCATCCATCGGGCAGAAGATGCAAAAGTCTGAAAGCACATAGAACCAAGCCTTACGACAGCTTCTACCCTTACTAAGACTATTATATGATAACATGATCTTTTGAGCTCACATCTACCTCATTTTGACCTTGTACATTATTGTCTGTCTGCAATTTCTCCAATTATAACACTTCATTCTGCATTCTGTTATTGTTTTCCCTTGTGCTACCTCTAACGAATTTAACCGCAACACAAATTCTTCATTGTATCTTGGTATTCTAATGTGATGGTGATGATAATAAACCAATTTATCTTCTCTAATTTACCAACAAACCCCAATAATTGGATTAGACAACACGCACAAAATGCTGGAGGAACTCAGCAGGCCAGGCAGCATCTATGGAAAAAAGTCCAGCTGACGTTTTGGACCGAGACCCTTAGGCAGGACTGGAGGGAAAAAAAGAAGAAAGGAAAGAAAGAGAGGGAGAGAGAGAGGGAGAGGGAGAGAGGGGAGGGGGGAGAGGGAGGGGGAGAGGGGGAGGGGGAGAGGGAGGGGGGAGGGGGATGGGGGGGAGGGGGATGGGGGGAGAGGGGGAGGGGGAGAGGGGGATAGGGGGAGGGGGAGAGGAGGAGGGGAGGGGAGAGGGGAGGGGGGAGGGAGAGGGGGAGGGGGAGAGGGGGAGGGGGAGAGGGGGATAGGGGAGGGGGAGGGAGAGGGGAGGGGGAGAGGGGATGGGGGAGGGGAAGGGGGAGAGGGGGATAGGGGAGGGGAAGAGAGGGAGAGGGAGAGGGTGATGGATCACCCCTATAATGAGAGTGGGAGATCAGCAGCTCGCTGTTCCAATGTTACAATCTTCTGTGTTGCTTCTCCGAGACACTCCCCCCCCACCCCCCCACTCAAGGACCAACACGCCATCACTCGCTATCAAAAGATTCAGCCTTGAACATTTTCAATCACAGACAATTCCTCCTCAAAGGATACTTTCCTATCCCAGGCAGAATTTGACGGAACCAATGAGCACTATCTCCACGGCAAACACATACTTTCACAGGACAAAAGTTACATACAGTGCACTAGTAACTGTACGGCCCTGTGGGCTCGATGCCTCGCCGGTGTTAGCAATCGCGGCATCCCGGGAGATCGGAACATCAGGGCAGCAGGTCCGGCTGTCGTTTGAGCGATCGCCCTCCCCCGATGGCGGGAGAGAGTTTGTTGCTGATCTCGAGTCGGGGGAACTCAAATAAAAGCATAAATATTAACTCAGGAAATGCAAGCAATACACCTGCGGAAACAAATAGCAGACCAAAATGGATCATTGAACCTTCTCAGAGACTGTAACATCGAAACAGCGAGCTGTTGGTCTCCCTCTCGCTGTGGCAGGAGCAAGACCTCTCTCTCCCTTGTTAGTGAGAGAGAGAGTGTGAGAGAGAGAGAGAGAGAGAGAGAGCGAGTGAGAGAGAGAGTGAGAGAGAGAGAGAGAGAGCGAGTGAGAGAGAGAGAGAGTGTGAGAGAGAGAGAGAGTGAGAGTGAGAGAGAGAGAGTGTGAGAGCGAGTGAGAGTGAGAGAGAGAGTGTGAGAGCGAGTGAGAGAGAGGGAGAAAGACAGATGTTGAAGTGTTGGGATGGACAGTAGCTTTTGATGGACTCTAGATCATGGTCTCTCTTTGGGGGCTTTGCTGCTGCTTGCATTGTGGGGGGGGGGCTGATGCTTTTGCTAAAATACAGTAAGGGGGGAGGGTTGATTCTTTTGCTGCTGCTTGTGCGAGGGAGGGGGAGGAGGGGGGCTTCGGGGACCTGATGTTTCCATATTTCATTCTTTGGGGTTTCTTGTTTCATGGACGACTGTGAAGTGTAAGAATTTCAGGCTGTATACTGTATACATTCTCTGATATTAAATGAAACCACTCAACTAGTACTGATTTCCCCGAGGTCCTGTACGACTGCACCAAGATTTCATTTGCTCTGCGCTCTGTTGTAATTAAAAACCTGCTTAAAATCCTCCAGGACCCGTGAGTCACTGGCAAGCCCGGCAGTAGCAACCAGACATTGGTGCGACCACACAGAGCGTGATGAGCAGTTTTGGTCGCCCTGTTAAATAGACATCACTAAACTGGAACGTGCGCGAAAGATTTACAATGGTGCTGCCAGGACTCATGGATCTACGGGGAATTGAACATCTGGTTCATTAACATCAGTATTCCAAGCCCCTGGAATATTCAGTCGGATATCTGAAACCCATGCTGTCTTAGGGTAGAATGTAGACACTCCTTACAGGCAGCGGTGGGAATTGAACCCGGGTCGCTGGGACTGTAAAGCGTTGTGCTAACCACTACGCTACTGTGCCCCCCCCACTTGTGATTGTACCACCACACTCCAGAGAGTGAACAACAACGACATTCTAACGCAAACACGAGGAAATCTGCAAATGCGACATTCTGTGGCATTTGTATAGTTACCAAGGTCAACTTGCTTCAAGGGCTTAAAAGGCCCATTCTGCACTGCTTGTCAAGAGAAGAAATGCTGAGATACGTTTGTAAAACACACACTGTTCAATTAAACAGTTAAATTACTCTCAGTAAGTGCAAAGCACCCTACAGTTTATGAAAAAAACGCGACAGAAGTAATCAATCTGACAGGAAGGTTGAGAGGAATTTTCCATTTCTTTTCTCCATGGAAAAGATTTCCCTGAGGAGTAAAATAACCGAGTATTCCAAAACACTGCAGCTTATGGCAGGCTAACCCACACATTACATTCATCATCGAATGAATGAATCAGAGAGAAAAACTCCATCCTTCCACTCTTCCATTGCTGTTTCCAATAAATTGAAAATCTGACACCGCAATGCGTCTCAGAGGGGTGATCAGTGTGGGATAAGAAACTTTTAGCTTCCAAATCAAAATATTTTCTGGTGCAATCCAAACTGGCCATTGTGTTTCCCAGGCAGTTTCCCTCATCATATGAAACCTGGTTATAAAATCTAATTTAGAGTGCATTTGATTAATTAATTTTTGAGATACATCAGGAAATAGGCCCTTCTGGCCTTTCAAACCCCCACCAACCAGCAACCCCCCCAATTCAAATTGTCGCCTAATCACAGGACAATTTACAATGACCAATTAACCTAGCTACTGGTACTGTGGGAGGAAACCGGAGCACTTGGAGGAAACCCACATGGTCACGGGGAGAATCCTTACAGGCAGTGGCTGGAATTGAACTCAGATCGCCTGTACTGTAAACCGTTGTGCTAACCACTACGCCACCGCGCTACGTTTGCACTCTGCAGAGAGTGGTGCGGACAGCCCAGCACATCTGTAGTTGTGAACTTCCCGTGATTCAGGACGTTTACAAGGACAGGTGTGTAAAAAGGGTCCGTAGGATCATTGGGGACCCAAGCCATCCCAACCACAATCTATTCCAGCAGCTACCATCTGGGAAACGGTACCGCAGCATAAAAGCCAGGACCAACAGGCTCCGGGATAGCTTCTTCCACCAGGCCATCAGACTGATGAACTCACGCTGATTTGGGTGTACTCTATATTACATTGACTGTTCTATTTATTATAAATTAATATGATTGCACATGGCACATTTAGATGGAGATGTAACATAAAGACTTTTACTTCTCATGTATGTGAAGGATGTAAGAAATAAAGTCAATTCAATTCAATTTTAACTTTGAAGTTCTCTCATTGTTGGCAAGGAATGTTAAAAAAATTAAGAAATTGATCATCAAATGTCTCCAGCTGGGCCTTCAACTTTTATTGTCGATGATTGTCCCAACTAGACACTGGTGCCATCAAGAAGGTGGAACAGGAACTTCAAGTCCCACACCACCAGGTTCAGGAACAGTTACTACCCCACAACCATCAGGCTCCTGAACCAGAGGGGATAACTTCACTCACCTCAACTCTGAACTGTTCCCACAACCTATAGACTCACTTTCAAGAGCTCTTCATCTCATGCTCTTGATATTTACTGCTTATTTATTCATTATTAGTATTAGTTTTTCCTTTTAGTATTCACACGAAGGTTGTCTGTCCGGCCTGTTGGGTGTGGTCTTTCATTGATTCTTTGTACTTACAGTGAATGGTTTGTCACCTAAAACACTCTTAAATTTCTACAGATGTACCCTGGAGAGCATTCTAACTGGCTGCATCACTGTCTGGAAAGGCAGCATCCATCTTTAAGGATCCCCACCACCCAGGACCTGCCCTCTTCTCATTGCTACCATCAGGGAGGAGGTACAGGAGCCTGAAGACACACACTCAATGACTCAGCAACAGCTTCTTCCCCTCTGCCATCTGATTTCTGAATGGACATTGAACCCATGAACATTACCTCACTACTTCGTATTTAATTTTTATTTTTGCACTTCTTATTTAACTGTTTTATATATATATATCAAGACACATACACAGCGTAATTCATGTTTTTTCTCTATTATTATGCATTGCATTGTACTGTTGCTGCAAAGACAACAAATTTCACAACATATGCCAGTGATATTAAACCTGATTCTGAATGCCTGTAACAATGAATGTCAGGGTTGAAAATGGTGACATATAACAACTTTGGTCTTTGAATTTATGCCTTTTTTGCCAGATAACTGACTCCTCCTCTCAGCACAGAAGTGACCATTCAGCCCATTGACACCATACCAGCTCTCAGTGCATTCCCATCACGCCATCTCCCTGGTCACTTCCTTGGAAACCATTCTCTTCCTCACATCCACTGAACCTCAGATTCAATTATTTATCACGAGTACACTAAGACATACAGTGAAATGTACTGCATGCATTAACAACCAACACAACCGAAGGATGAGCTGAGGGGGCAGCCCGCAAGTGTCGCCACATGTTCTGAAGTGGGAGGCTCGACGTCCGTGAGTCTGGGAATCTGGGACAAGAACTGGAGGCCTAAAGGCGGCCTGAGTTTGGAGGCCTGTCTGTGTGTGTGTGGGTAAGTGAGTGGCTGGGAGGGATGGGACGAGGACTAGAGGCCCAGAGGTGGCCTGTCCTGGGGTCAGAGGCCTGTCTGTGTGTGTGACTGGGTAAGTGAGTGGCTGGGAGGGATGGGACGAGGGCTAGAGGCCCAGAGGCAGCCTGTCCTGGGGTCAGAGGCCTGCCTGTGTGTGTGAGCGGGTAAGTGAGTGGCTGGGAGGGATGGGACAAGGACAGAAGGCCCAGAGATGGCCTGTGCTAGGGTTGGAGACTTGTCTGTGTGTGAGAGTTGGAGGGATGGGACAAGGACTGAAGGCCCAGAGGTGGCCTGTCCTAGGGCTGGAGGTGTGTGTGTGTGTGTGTGTGTGTGTGTGTGTGTGTAGGTGGGTGGCTGGGAGGGATGGGAAAGGGGTTTGTTTTGCTGTTGTTGTTGTTTGTTATGTTGTTTGGTGTTGTTCCGTGGGCATGTTACGTAGGCACCAGGATAAGTGGTGACACTCACGGGCTGTCACCAGCATGTCCTAGGGTGTGCCAGTTGCCAACGCAAATGATACATCCCACCCTACAACTTGATGTGCGCATGATCAATTGGAATCCGGATCTGGAGAAGAGAAAAAACAAACTGGCTGGTCCAAACACTGCTGGGTCATTGAGTTTTCCAACTTACTGAAGCAAGTGAGAGATTGATTTATTTATTCAGAAATAAAGCGTGGAACCCTTCCAGCCCACCGAGCCAAGCCACGCTGCCCAGCAACCCACAGATTTTAACCCCAGCCTAATCACTGGACAATTTACAATGACCAACTCACCCACTACCCGGTACATCTTTGAGAGAAAACAGGAGCACCCGGAGGAGAAGAATGTACAAACTTGCCAACAGACGTGGCCAGAATTGAACTTTGAACTCTGACCCCAAGCTCCCATAACGTAGCGCTAACCACTACGTGACCTGTCGGTTTGAACGAACCAACTGGCAGATGTTCAAGCAGGCCACCACAAGCCTTGAGGAATATGCCTCACCTGTCGCAGGCCACACCAGTAAGTGTGGAGACAATGTTGGTACCTCAAGAATGGTCATCTCGCAGCCCAACCGGAAGCCCTGGCTGAACGCAGTGGCGCTCCCTCCCAAAAGCCCGTGAAGCTGCCTTCATCTGGAGAGAGAACAGCTCTCAGGATCTCATCTTGGGCATCAAGAGAGCAAAGTCTGCCCGTGCACAAAAAATTCAGGAACACCTCCCCGAAAGTGATCTCCAGTGTACGTGGCAAGGCATCAAGTATATTACTGATTATGCAAGAAAAAGCAGCATTGATCATACCAGTGATGCATCCCTCTCTAGTGCTCTCAACAAATTTTTATGCATTCTTTGAGGCATGCAACGGGGACCCTTTCTGAATTATTTTCAAAACTTTCAAAACCCTCAATTCGTTGTTTAAACTTAGATGTTGGCTATTATTAATTTTTATTATACGAGAAGGTATTTTACCTTTTTTTTCCCTTAATAAACAGCTTCAATCTTGGTAGGGGTTAGACTCTTTTTTTTGTAATAAATTAATATATTTCAATATAACTTTGACTAACCTACATGAATACGGGGTAATGAGATTGTTATTATGAATAGATATAATGTAATTGGTAGTTGTTTTTTTCGACCTTTATATATACTTTCTTGTACTCTGTATTCTTCTATGTAGAAACTAATAAAAATATTGAAAGAGAAGAGGCATGGAACACAATGCTGACCATAAAGGCTATTCCCCTCCCAAGTGAACAGCGACTGTCTGTAATAGCAGCAGGTGTTAGAAGGACTCTGCATAGATTCAACCCCCGTATGGTGCCGGGCCAGACAACATCCCAGACCAAGTACTCAAGGAGTGCACACATCAGCTCACTGAAGTCTTCATGGACAACTTGAACACTTCACTCATCCAGACAAACTTGGGTGTGGGTTCACGTTAGAACATTTTATTCCTGAACTCCTGCTCAACACAGAGTGCGTCTGACCTGCTTACCATTGTAGCTTCTGGTTCCAGGTGAACCGCACGCATTGCCTACTGGGAACTGAAGTACTTTATTATGCATACATCATAACACATCTTTCCCCTTTAAAGAAAAACTGACACAACACTATGTCCTCACAAACCTGCAAGGAATAATAATCTTTTCCAACAAAAAGATCTACATTCTGTAGCCAGTCTCTTTTCCTTTTTTTTTGGATCTTCAACTTGAATTTTACTGAGCAAGTATAATCCCTTATCAACTTGCAATCAGTCTCTGAGGAGGTTTAATGATCCTTTTTGGTCTGCTATTTG